>NC_140127.1:66860121-67235255 GCF_964035555.1 Netta rufina | reverse complement strand
TTCCAGCTGAAGACATAATTACCCTAAAAAGCTTTTTATGTAACTTTTTGCTGCATCTGCTGGAATTTATGAATCACAAAAGAGAAACGAATCATCTCAAGAAAAAAGTGAAAACGCATAGGTCTTCTTAAATTTCATGCAAACGGAAAATTTGTTATGGTTGGCTTAAATATAGATTTTACTTTTTATTAAGTAGTTTCTAAAATTGGTGGAACTAAAGTAAAAGGCCACATTTGCAGTTTTCAGGGGACAGAGAGAATCTGAGAAAGAAGTGGTGAACAACTATTGGCTTGCCTACAAGTTGCCATGGAAATGAGATCACCTTCCTTCAAAATGGATGGTGTTGAATTCAATATTTATACAATATCTTTGATATTACAAGTAATAAACTCAAGATCAGAAGAGACCTTTACATCACCTTATCCGGACACTGAGATTCTCCTAATAAACACCTTATTCCATTATTAACTCATGTTCTTTTTCTGAAGTATATCCTCCAGAAAATCATATTTTCTGAAGGCAGAATGTGAATTTACTATTACAAAAGCTTGCCTAATATCTCATATGAATTTGGGACTGGCTTCAGTTTAACTAATGGCTCTTGTTTTGTTCTCCTAGACTAAATATCCTTCAGTACTCGACAAAGTTTCCTGTACTTCCTTATACTTCTTATAGCCAAGGAACCTGCCAAACTTCTCTTTCATAAACCATATATTTTGCAGCAAGATGTTTATTTGGTTTTTCTATTATTTCTATGGATTTATGGTGACATTGAAGAAAAGTAGGTTATCTGTAGGCATTAAGAAGATAGTCTTTTCCCTAACTTTTTTTTTTGTGTATGCAAAATGGGAAGGAAAAGACCCTAATTACCAGTCTTGTTGCATGTTGTTCTGTTTTGCTACTAAAAAGCAGTTACTGATTATAAAACAAGTACTATAAGAAACATTGATGTGGGATTCAGGGTTGTTTCAGGTGTTTGTGTTTCCAGAGGATCTGTAATTATGATTTTCCTTTGAAGCAGCTTGTTGAGACCCCTTACTCCAGCTCCCAGCTCACTGTCCAACACCCTGCTCAGTGTTACTGTATTTCTCTTATTTCATCCAGTGTGACTTTTAGAAATGAAAGGGTAGTAACTCTGACAGTCCCCTATATTATTTATAGTCTGCTATATTTATTTTCTGTAAACACCAGTGATAGCACCCATGGGTTAAACTTCCCCTGCCTCAGCTTATCATGTGTTAAGCTGAGGCAGGGGAAGTTTAGGCTTGACATCAGGAAGAGGTTCTTCACTGAGAGGGTGGTTGCACACTGGAACAGGCTCCCTAATGAAGTAGTCACTGCACCAAGCCTGTCTGAATTTAAAAAGCGATTGGACTGTGCGCTTAGTCGCATGGTCTAAACTTTTGGGTAGATCTGTGTGCTGCCAGGAGTTGGACTTGATGATCCTTATGGGTCCCTTCCAACTCAGGATATTCTATGATTCTATAGAGGTGTACTGTGGCACAGCCATGGTGTTGTTGATATCTGGGTGACAACTTGAAGTGTAAGGATTTGTGGTTGAAAATGAAGCTATATCAAGTGAATAGGTTTGTGTGAAGTGTAACTCAAGTCCCTGTAAAAGGTTCTGTGATCTGGATTACAACTCCGTGTCTGCTCTTGTAGCTTTAGACACTTAGTATTATGGCAAATATTGTTATTAGACCCAACTGTGGAATATATCTAAAGTTAATATACTAAGTGTGTGTATTGCTAGAAGATTTAACCACATTAAAATATTTCACAAATTCAAGAGTTTCAATATTTTTAAGCCAAATGACTGCAGGATTGTAGTTTTCTTTCTTTTTGGAAAACAAGAACCTTTATAAAATGTTTGAAGCTAATAACATTTTTTCAGCTTTATAATATGACAAAAATGTGAAGAGAAAATTATCTGTGGTCCGCCTCTCTCTCTCTCTCTTTTTTTTTTTTTTTTAATTTCCATCCAAACAAAAGTGCATTGTTCATAGAATTTTCAGTATTGCTTTCAGTTCTGTTGAATTTAATACCATAGCATCATTTTTCCTCATCAGATCATAGAGACCCAACTGGACTGGACTGCAGCCAACATTGCCTGGATTTTTTTTTTAATGTGATTTATATGCCTCAAAATCCAATCATACATTTTAACTGAACTGCAATTACCTAAATTAACCAGAAAAACAAATACAAAAAAAAAAAAAAGGAAAAAAAAAAGAAAATGATCAAGTTAACACAGAAAAAAAAAAGATAGTCTGAAAATTTTATTTACCATTTTAATTCATTCTGTTCAATGGCTGCTTAAATGGCATCTACAAAAGCTCTGCATTACATAGGTTATGTCCCAGTTCTATCATACATGCCTGCTCTCTACATAACAAGGATAGCTGGAAAATTACCAATGGGAATGCTTTGGAAGACTGTCCATCTAGTCATCTCCCTGAGCATGGGGAGATGCTAGAAGTGTCTTTTTTTTTTTTTTTTGACAGAAAAGCTGAAGATTTTCCACAGTGCGCTCATATGCTTGCCATGTACTTACAGAAATGAAACACTGTCATTGGCATGGAAAAAAAAGACCAAATTAATACGTAACTATAATCACTTTTGTCTTGAGAGCTCATATTTACTTTCACACAGTTTTTCTTGCTGCATTAATGGAGAAAGTATGCATATAGCTCCCTTTTTCAAATACCTTCCAGTGACTACAAAGGGCTATGAGAATATTAGCATACTAGCTAATTAAGATTATTTTGTATTCCTAATATTTAGCTATGTATGAGAGAGCTATACAGGGAATTTGAAGAATCAGGTATCTTAAATCAGATTAAAAGCTGTAAGTCTTTTTGCAACCACGCATGTTTCAGGAGTGTTGTGAAAAGCTGGTGTCCTCAAGAGGTAACGATACTCACGTATCCTCCTGAGGTCGCACTGACATTTGCTGCCTAACTGAAGAAGTTAAAAGCTGTAACTCTACATCACTTAATGAACAGCACTGATGGAGCTCAGAAGGGAATTTGAATTCCAGCTGGATGTAATTATTGTTATTATTATTAGTTTATGTTCACTTGCCTTCTCACGCAGGGATCTTGCTGTTTAGCTTGAAATTTTCTGCAGTCCCATTATAAAACAAATACCAAATCAATCTAAACAGCCATGCACTAATTTGGGGAAGTCTCATCAGCTGGCCTCTTCCTGCCCAGTGGACTTTGCTTTCCCAGTATTCAAAATATTGAAAACAAAATCTCCACCCCATGAAAGAAGTTGTAAATAAGATAGGGGTTTCCATCCCACCATGGCAATAAATCACAGCAAGTTATAGCATCATGCTCAGCTGCTGTGCCTGTAAAGTTACACAGTTTAAATTTGCCTTCACGTTAAAATTCATTGATGTTCAAATAAAGCAAGCCTCCATGAGCACAGAAGCGTGTTAGTGACTGCTATATTCTCCTGTCAATGTAAATAAATGCCATTCTTTCTTCTGGAAATCCAAATTGCTTTCCTTGTTCCAGGCTCTTTGGTGCCCTATATGGACCCATTTTCTGCATTGCAAGTGTAAAAATCTCTAAGCTGGCAGCAGTACGATTGCTTTGTTAATTATATACAATTAATCTTGCTGTCAATCCACCGTAAAAAGGTAGATCTCTGCATGCTCTGTCGTGGTATAATTTAAGGGGCTGGAAAGTGCTTACTGTGTTCATAGTGCAGGTACATGTATCATAGATTTTAGCTATATAAACATATATATAGAAGGTTATGTAAAACACACACACATATAAATAATTTCCATTTATCTGGAACTAATGTCACAAAAACTGCAGCTAATCATACCCCGGAGACTTAAATTTTATTCAGCTTGTTGCTGTACTCTGTGATACCTCAAATACCTCTGGATGCAGTGGCAATTCATTTTTCCATGCGCAGTGCTAGCTGGGACAGCCATCACTCAGTCACCTCATTGCCTAATGAAGCTCATTGCTTGTAACTATGAGCATCCCTGTTACAAATACTTCTCTTGTAATTGCCCTATCATATAAAGGACCTTCTTGGGAAATCCAGGGAGAAAATAGTTCTAATATTTTCAAACAAAGAATAATTAAAATGCTGAGGGTTGCCCTGTCTGAAATTGAAGGAAAGGACTCATAATTCTCATAAACATTTATCAACCAAAAATCCAAAGCAAAAAGAAATCAGCATCATATAAACATAAGATTTAAATCTTTAAAAATCTCTGGATTGCATACACACCTTTATTTCCCCTTTACCTCAAAAACCCAAATCCCAAGCCTGTTATTTTGAAGAAAGGATTCATTTTGAAAACTGGGATCAGTGTATTTCTAAAATGTTAAGAATTGTTGAAACTGATTGTAGGCTACATGAATTTAACTGATCAATTAACAGGGAGAAGAGATTTTTTTTTCCTTTAAAATTAATATTTTGAAAATAATTCTTGAAAAAAAAAAAAAAAAAAAGCTTGTTTTACAGGCTGGATCTGCTCTGGTACCTGAATTTAGCACCAGTGTACAACTGGAATCCTTCACCCCACATCCTTGCTCCTGCATCATCAGTGTGGGATTACTTTCTTTTCCTTCATTTTTTTTTTTTTTTTTTTTTTTTTTTTTAGCACTTATGAAAAGGAAGAAGCTACGGAGCTACGGTGATGGTGGCAACACTGCAGCTGCAGCACAGAAGGGACATGAGGCAGGAGGCAAAGGTGAGCTGGGATGGGAGACGGGCAAGGAAGGGGTGCTTGGTGCCATGCACAGGGCAGGAGCTGGAGAGAAGCTCACAGGGTCACAGGGAGAAAGCTCCTGGCTGTGCTCGTATCCTCATCTCAGAGGAAAGAAAAAGACATGTCTTCTGCCCAAAGAGTGCTTGTACATAGGGTAGATGCCTCCCTCCTTGAGGGTGGAGTATTCAGTGAAACAGAGCATGTTCCAGCTGGTGTTCTGTCTTCCCCATAAATACTTCCCGTGTTTAAGCTGCTCTCTGCTGACTGTCATAGCAAATAATTATAACAATTTATAATGTGTTTCTTTAGCCCTTGAGCTGTGACTACTTATTTTCTCATATATCTACAGCAAAATCGAGCATTTATTAAAAAAATGTCTTTTCCTGGCTGTGTGCGCTGTTCACTGCCATCCTCATGGATGAGACTCAAACATCACCATTTTACAGCTCATATCCTAGAGCTGAATGAAGAGGAATCTTCTAATTCCCAGAGAGATGCATTTCCATCATGATGTGGATCTTCTCATGCTACACTTCATGTAGCAGCCAGCACTTAGCAGCACACCCTGGGGACAAGGAAGGAAGAGGTGGGGAAAGCAGATTTCAGATCCTGTGACCTCACCGTGGGGCTGTTTACCACAATTATTACCATCAGAATCCTGTGTGACAACAATTCTCTCTCTCCTCCAAACCAACAATAATAGTATGAGTGCATACGTGGAGGGAAAAGAAGATAATTTAGAATATCAGTTAAATGCCAATTCTCTTTTACTAATATGGCAAGTGTGGAAGAGCTCCATGAGCATGGTGAGTTAAGGTGTAAGTGCTGCGTTTCTCATGCTGAAAGTGCTATGTGGTAGCAGTGTTAAAAGGACAGTGACCTATGAGAAAAACCCTTGAGCTGGAAGTACTGTGTTAGGAAATGTAAAAGCGTCTTTGGAAAATCTCCAAGGAAAGCTGAAGATACCAAATGTTTGAGCAGCAGGGAGGATGAAGCAGGCCTCCTGAAGCATAGTTAGGAATGAGCACTTTGAGACTGAGCTGCCTGGCTGCTGGAAAAAAAAAAAAAGCAGGAAAAGAGGCTTGGGCATGAATAGGTGCATGCAGCAGTGGGTTGTGTGAGGGTAAGGAGAATTACCCATCATTACTAAAGCAACAGAGCTTACGTTTTCTTCCTTGGCTGCTTCTTTTGTTTTCAGTGATTGTAATCAAGAGCTAAGGTTGAAAATAGCTTGTTTGAGTTTTAAAGTGGATGAGAATTTCACTCTGAAACTGACATATCCAAAGAGCATTATGTTCTGAAAAGAACAAATCCAAACAATTAATGTAAACAGACTTTGGGGACATTTAAAATCCAGAGCAAACTACAAAGGCTGAAAAATGCCCTTGCTATGTTGCAAATGACACTTTGGGGCTAGTGTTGTAAATCACTAAGTAAATGGGAAGAACTTCAAGTTATTTATACTTCTCTTATAGAGGACAGGCAAAAGGGAATCAGCTTGTGGTCTAGAGAATAAACTGGTAGAAGGAAAATAAAATACTTGAGTTGGTTTTATATAATTGAAGCAAAAGGCTTCTAATGGTGCAAGAGCTTAGATAGATTTGGAGTGTACTAGGTCTGGCTGGGATGGTGTTAGCTTTTCTTGAAGCAGCCCATACAGTGCTGTGCTCTGCACTTGTAGCTAGAACAGCACTGGTACCACACTGGTTTTGTGTCTATTGCTGAGCGGTGCTGGCACAGCATCAGGACTCCCTCCCATCCCCCCAAGAGCCAGCAGGCTGGGGGTGGACAAGAGATGGGGTGGGAACATCACCAGGGCAGCTGACCTAAACCAACCAAACCAACCAAAGGATATTCCATACTATGTGGTGTCACACTGAGCAATAAGAGGTGGGAAAAGGGAAGGAGAGGTCTGTCCTCCCAAACAACATGTATTGAGGCCCTCCTTCCCAGGATGCCGCTGAACATTCCATGTGGCCTTTGCTTTATTTCTCCCCCCTTTCTTCATTTTCCCTTTAATAAAATGATCTCTATCTCAACATGTGAGGTTTTTTTTTCTTTCCAGCATATTTTCTTCTCCCCCTCTTCTTCTAAGGAGAGGGAGTGAGAGAGCAGTTGTGGTGGAGTTCAGCTGCACAGCAAGGTAAAACCACCACATGGAGATATATTATTTCATAGAGCAGTTTATTCTTTTATATTGTCATAAAATATTGCCATATCTTTTCTATGTCCACACATTCCTCTTATCATTTTGAACTCAAATATTTGAACACACTTCAGATCATTTCTCAGTTAGAGTTTATTTGCTTTTTGTGCCCGTGTCTTTCCCTGGCTCCTTACTAAAGCTTCGGACCATGCTCCACAGGCAGTAAAAATCCCAGTTTCTTCCTAACACCCACCCATTACTCATCTGAGGAGGTGCTGAACTGTTGAGATGACAACTATATCTGACCACGACCACACAGACTATCTGTGCAGTCAGAAAGGTAATGTACCATGCTCTGAGATTTGATTACCAAGCTAAAAGGGCAAGAACTGATGCCCTTCAAACTTTGTAAAAATAAATAGATAAATAAATAAATAAAGAGAGAGAGAGAGAGAGAAAACCACACACACAAAAAAAAAAAAAAAAAATTACCAACCTCTCCTTCTAGCTTAGCTTTCCAGTAAGACGAAAACTGAGCAAGGAAGCATAAAACTGCCCCCTGCAAAAGAAGCATGTAAAATCAAGTTATCTTTATCTGGAGACTGCAGAGCTGGCTGCTGGCGGTATTTAAACAGGATTGTTTCACAGCTGGGTGCCAGAGTCAGAGAGGAGTACTGTTATTTCCTCTTCCTCTTGCCATCCCCAGGTTTTCCTTCTGCTGCCCCAGTTGCTATTGTGCACTTTGAGATCAGCCCATTTATTTATCATGGACTTAAATGACATATCTAACCAGTATGATCAAACCCCGTCATTACTCCCGCTTTCAAATGCCCAGTTTACATTTCAGAGCTGATTTATGAGATTTGCCTACTTCGCTGCCTGAGTGCCCCAAGCAATTTATTCCATAATGTCCTTCTTGTAAAGAAATTATGCCAGAACTGCTGTCAGGTTAGTTCTTCTATGGTGGCACTCCATGCCCTGGTACTTTTCAGTCATTCACCATCTCAAATAGCTCAAAGGCAAACAGGATTTTGATTATAATGTCCAAACTTACTCAGTACAGTTAAACTGAGAGAGGGGAAAAAAAAGTAAGAACACTGGATGTCTTCTGGGCTATTAAATGAATTTCTGCTCTGTAATACTGGTGTGAAAACCACCCAAGTCCAAACATTTGCTTTGCAAGAGCAGGCTTGGAATTTAAGCAGTGTAAAAATTTAAACTAGGAGATAAGGGAGTTGGAATGTTGCAGTCCTTAAAGCACCTTGCAGATGTGCTGTTTAATGCTCTCACTCTTTTGGGGAAACTAAATCAGTAATCATTTCCTATCTGTTTGTTCATCTTAGGTTGTTTTTTTGTTTGTTTGTTTTTGGTTCCTAAAATAAAAGCTAGGATCCAGGGCTGGATTTTATGTTTGTTCTTTACTGTTAATTATTTTTTTTGTTAACTCTTGCTTTGTGATTGCCACTTCAGCATTTAATAGGACTCAAATTTTGAAGAGGCTGACCTTAGTGCAATTCTGTAAGGCAAATGTGAGTTTTATAATTAAATACCAGGTATTGCAGGTGCTGATTGTTCCTTGTCATAAATGAAGATGTCATTATTTAAGACTTTTCCTCCACACTTCTCAGCTATATACAATTTCCCTGAACAATGAAGTAAAACACCTAACAAACAACTTAATGCAAAGACTGGGAAGCTGGCCCTATCATGGACCTTTTGTTATGACCCTCAGGAAAGCAGCAGGAAACACAACTTCTCTTACTCCAAAAGAATGTGTGGAAGATAACATAGGCTGCCATTTTCATTCTTACCTACTTGCCTTAGACTATATGATCCAGAAAGAAATTTAGAATAAAAAGAACAGCTGTGGCCTGGCTCATTTAAAGAAGGGATATGTCAAGGAAAAGACCTTGATGATTGGTTTTATTTTTATCTTATTCCATGAAGATTTTTATCTTAGACCATATGAATTTAATGGGATTGTTAATGGCATAAAATTACCATAAAAGAATATTAGGGTTTCTCTCTTATGAATATATAGAATTAAAAATTATTGCTTAAACAGTAAAGGATGAAAACAAAATCTGTGACTACATAAAATATAGCAAACAAAAAAATCCCATGTAATTAATGCTGGAATTTACAGAACCTTACTCTTACATATATGTGCTGGTTTTTAGATGCATAATTATTTTCATCCCACTAATATTTCTGTAACAATACTTTTACAATATTGTGAGGTTTGCTGTAACATCAGCCCTAAAGAAAATGCAGAGCAATGGGCAGGTGTGACAAATAGGACACAGAATGTGAAGTGACAGGGAACAGAGCACAAAGTGCAAGTGCTTAAGTGCTGGGTTTCTCTCTCCTGACCTGGGAATTTGTGCATAATAATACACATAGCCTGAGAAGCAAGAAATCAAGGGTGGGACTTGAAATCTTCCCCATGACAAACCAATAGTGGTGTCCATCTCCATCCAAGTTCCAGATAACCTTATTTCAGCAAAACTCATACTGGAATTATGAAATTCATGTGTTACAGCCCGGAGGCTTTATTGGTGTTACGAATGTCTCAGTCTCCATTCACAGCCAGGGAGATGCTTCTGTGGCCAGGTTTGAATGTGGATTTCTGTGAGCAGGTGGGTGGGAATGGAGGTTTACACCTAGGGCACCATGGGTGGGCACAGAGGGCTGTTCTTTTTCAGCTCTGCTCCTATGGGCTCAATAGGTGTTAGATTTCAGTACACCCATCAGGAACACAGATCAACTTCTCCAAAATTTCTCCACTGCATGAACCAAAGCACAGTGAGTGGGGACACCTAGGACACCTGGTCTGAATGAAACCACTAGTGCAAGTGCACCCTAGAGGACGGTTCACACAGGTAAAACTGGATGCATACTTAAGTATATGCAGGACTTTTAAGAGCAGCCTCAGATATGTGTTCCTGAGCTGCAAAGGCAGGATGTAGCATCTAGAATCAACATTTTTACTACTTGTTATTGTGTACGTATTATGTAGCTCTGTCTGCATCAAAAGTTTTCAAAATATCAGCTTGTGGGATTTGTAAACCATATGAGTCATGGAAATGTTGCTAACAGGTCTGCACACCAGGCTATTGCAAAAGTAAAAAATCACACAGAAAATAAGGGCGAGGAGGGAGCAGGAGGCTGGCAGTGCAGTTATACCACCAACACCAGCTCCTGGAATTGGAGAACCCAGTGCAACTACCTCATCTCTACATTATCAGAGAGCTTCTGAAGTGTTTTAATATGAGCTTCCTTTCACCCCAGACAGGTTGGGAAGACCTGTCTGCATATATATATATAGCATAGCATATGTGGTATATGTATATATGTAGCATAGCACATATGGATTTTCCAATAGATGTAAGCAAATGGAGGGACAGACACATTTGTAAGGATTTTTAAAACACTGTTGCCACTTTGTTTGAGAAAGATGTCTGCAGAAAGAAAACCCTGCACACTGCTTTCTTTCACTGCTGTCATGTTGGTTAGGAGCTTCCATTAGGTTGGGTCTGTGAACTTTTTCAAGGTGGCTACTGGATCACTTTCTCGCAGATTTCAGACTTTTCTTTTTTTAAGCCTATCTTAGCTATCTTAGGAATCTTTTCTTTTACAACATTTTCTTCCTGTCTTTCAGAGGTTTACATCTGTGGTACCTTTTAAAATTCCCTGGTACGTTTTTAAATTCTCTCTTTTATACCTTCGTCTGTCCATCTTGTCTGCAAGATTACAACTCACTCATCATGCCATCCTCTCCTTCAGACAGATAAGAAAAATACTGGTGCTCTAAGTGTCTGTCAAGCTCTTCAGCATACTAATTGCTGTTTGTAAAAGAACAGTTATTAAAATGCACAGTCATGGCAGAAAAATAGCTGTAATGACCCAAGATAAAAGTAGTCCCTCTGCCTTCCCTGCTGCCCCATGATCAGATGGTTACTGGCCTGAATTTCAGATGCAGAGATGGTGTCTTACTCAAAACCTGTTTTAGTGCAAGGCTGGCTGCATGAACTTCTCAAATTATATCCGAAAGTGATATAAGTTTACAAACTGACATCCTCTCCTATCAAGTCTCCTTGGGTATATTTAATTTTATAACATTCTCCTAAGCCTTCTTAATAGCATTAAGTAGAACCACCTTGACTTGTTCTGTAATTCTTATTTTTTTCTCTGAAGTGAGTAAAGCTGATTCCCACTTTCCTGAGAAAGTCACCTGTCATGGTGGTAACGTACAGGTTAATAACAGCAAAAGCAGCTGGGAGAATTCGACAGCTGGGTGGGAGTTTGCTGTCCAGTAACTCCAGTTTGGAGGCTGTGTACATGCACACTATTTGGTGATACACACTTTTCCTAATAAGTTTTCAAACAAAAAAATTATGTTTAAATTGTACACAAAAAATCCATGAATATCCAAAGCCCCACACCACTGTCAGGAGACAGACCATTGGCATCAGGTATGGAGCATGCCCTTTGAAAATACAAAGTACCTCCATCAAAGCAACCTAATGTCTGTGACATTCCTGGTTTTATCAAATATACTGTGTGAAAATGTATCACAGCCCTAAACTCATGACAATTTTTGTGGTTCCTTCATCAAAACTGCTTGGATTTCACAGAAAAAGTGGGTTGAATTGTGTTTTCCCTCCAAATTCAACTTCTCTGCTCCATGCAGTCTTCTACAAAGTCACTTACTCAAGCATCAGTTGGATGAAGAAAGGTGTTACGTGTCAGTTTTGGCCCTCAGCATTCCAGTGTTTTTTTTCTGGCTTCAACTGACTTGAACTTAAAAGGCAATTCTATTGCTGAGAAGAAGACAAAGAAGTATCAAAATCTGCTTCTCTTTGTAATGGTTTTTCTCCCAGGTCTCCAAATAAAAAGATGAGGAAATATTTATCATTATTTTTACTTAATAGCCAGCCCTAGGTAAACTCTGCCTCACAGATTACCTGTGCCCATGGGCATTGAGAGACCTCTACATATAACATTTAATCTGGCAGAGATAGAGTTGGCCCTTAAAGAGTAATTTAGCTCCCAGATCATGGAAAAAGTGAAACTTTAAAACATTTTATTTATTTATTTATTTATTTATTTGTTTATTTGTTTATCGTACAGGTAATGACAGGCTTATCAGGGCAAGGACTGTGCTGAAGGGCAGGTGGATAAATTTGAGCTTCTGAAAGCTAAATCTGTGGGAAGCCAGTTTTGATCCATTTTGTCTCCTCCCGGGATCATCCTGCAAGACTAACTGGGAATATGGGGCTTGCTCTAACCTGATCTTTGCTCCTGCTGCCACCAGATTTCTACCTACTCTTCTTTCCCAAATTGGCCTAATCTGGAGGTGGATTTTGTTAGAGTTGCTAGAGTTTGTTTGATGGAGCTGGTAGACCCAGATCTCAACCTAAGTGAGTGAGCTGCTGTATTGTTCATTTATGCTCCCAAATATCCTGCTTGGTATCAGCTTCATGTCTTTAATGCAGAATATTGAAGATATGACGCTAACAATTGTGCCCTGAGGAATAAAGGGGGGGAAAAGCAGATGGTGCAGGGAGGGGGAAGAAAATTGGTTTTGCAGTTATAGTGTAAACGTTACAAATCTATGGTATTATGGAACCTGCTGCAATTTTAAGAACCTTTGACTAGACTGCTCAAGAGTGGATAATAAAAGAATGAGAAAAAACAGGGAATCAATAAGGCTGTCAGAGTTCTTTCCTCGTACTACAGTGTTTCACATTTACTCTCTGTATCTCTCTACATTGCAGTATTTCAATAAGGTAGGAAAATGGCCAGCCTCAAAGCTGAACTGTACAATTTACTGTTCATGCTTTACTAACTACTGCTTCAGAGATTTAGTACGTGTCTAGACAGGGATCCATTTTAAAATAAAAATCATAGTACTATACTAAAAAGGGTTATTACTGTGTATGCTAAAGTTCATGAGGACCAATATCCTTCTGTTCTCTGAATTTAACTAGTTCAGTTTGGGAGATTTTAACACTGTTGGCCTTACAAAGGTAGAGGAAAAATGTGGTCCATTAGTATGAATCATAGAATCATATAATGTCCTGAGTTGGAAGGGAGCCTCAAGAATCATGAAGTGCCACTCCTGGCTCCACACAGGTTCACCTGAAAACCAAACCATGCACAAATCCTTTATATGTATGAATATGTATCCTTTAAGTTTTATTTCATTGTCATTGACAACAAACTGTTTGCATTAAATATCTCCTGTATAGTCTAGTACTTTCACAGGTAACACAAGAAGATATTTTGTCTTAGATGAGCAGTTTTTCTCCTCAGTCATAAATTATATTCCTTAAAATATAGCTTTTCTAGCTTTAAACAAGCCACTCAGCTGCTAGGGGAGTGTCAAGTTCTGGGACTGATACTACCTCAGTAAGGGGAAACACATGTTGCTGCAGACTGAGGAAGGATTGCTAACTCAATGCTAACCTACAAGCTTGACTCTCACAGTACCATGTAAATAAATAGTATTGCATTTTTAAAAAATGTTATTATTATTTAATGTAGTAGAAGTTAATCTGCATTAAACATCTATGAGCTAATTCAATGGCATTTTCTACTCATTTTCTATCCCATTTCTAACTGGAAGTAAGACCCAATAAAAATCCTACAGTAAAAGTTATAAGACTAGAAGAGTCCATTCCAAAGCCATGAAAGAGAGTAGACATATTGCCATTAATGTGTTCAGAGAAAGAGGTAATTGACATTTTTTTTTTTTCTTTTTGATTCATCCTTGCCAAGTAACAGTGTTTATAATACCCATGGGCTGCTGAGTTTGATCTAAGACTGTGGGTAAGAGGGAAGCATTTTATCATTTTCTTTCACTCTTTCTGTGCAGGGAAGTCAGCAGCATAGGTCACCAGTGGAGATGGCTACTCAGGGGTACAAGTAATGCCAGAGTTCATATGTATGTTATATACACAAATGTTTAGTCTTGAATGAGACATACAAGCTGAAAATGTATAATTTGCACTTTTTTTAGTAGATGAGGGTATGAGAGGAAGAAGGTCCAAAATTAATAGGCATATAAACTTATTTAAAAGAGTGAGAATAATAAGAAATAATTATTTGTTTGATTGTTTATATGCAGGAATATAGCACTGACATCCTGGAAAACCTGTGTCATCTGTACTGTTAGAGTTGCGCTCACAAGCAGAGATAGCAATACACAACTCTCTACCTATAAATCTATCAAAACAGGTCTTGAAAAGAGCTACTCAGACATGATCCAAGTGAATAAGATTTTATTTGTTGTGACTTGCCCACAAGTTTATATATTTCACCTGTAAAACTACACTACGGCCAAGTGTTTTTGTTCTGAGTTCATTTTTAAAGGCACAAAAATGAGCCATAAAAGGAATATTTCTAAATAACTGCTATGTCAGTGGTGGAAAGCTTCTTTGGTACAAAACATTTCAGTGAACTGTGAGGATTTCCCAGTTACAATACTTCTGTAAGTGCTGAGGTTCGGAATGGTCCAGCATCCTCTGAATTTTTTATAACCTTTAATGGATTAAATTAATGGATTTTAATGTGAATATTTGTTCTGATTAGTGAGGACTGGAACAAATTCAAAGTTGTGTATTGAGAACATGACAGTACCTGTCTTATGCATTACAATTACTATGCACTTCACTGCAGAACACCAAAGAGCTGAATGTTATAGATTTTCTTTCCTTTTTACAACATGCTGCACAATACTGAACTGCTGTTATCTAATTACCTTATTTTTCACAGTCTTGTTCACTTTGTTAGGAGCCTGAAAGGGATTGGTTGGTGAGGCAGTCTGAAGTCTACAGCATCTCCCAGGATGATACTAGGAGAACTCATTAGAGCTCACGAAATGCTCACAGATTATGGTATTCAATGCTACAGAAATATCTATAAAGGAAAAATCAGAAAATATGAAGTGTTGCTTTGGAAGGATAAGAAAAAATGGCACTGCCTTGTGCATATTGCTTCTTTGCTGAAGCATCAAAGTATTCTGTATGCAATGAAGCAAGTATCCAAAGGAGAAGGGGAATAGTATATTACTGTTTAAATAAAGTGTGCTTTATAAAATGAACGTTCACAGGGAATGGAGTTCAGGTATCAGAGTAAGTGATGTGCCACTTAAAAAGCTCAGGGAAACAAAAGAAATCCTCCTTTACTTTCACAAGAATATTTACACATGCTGAAAAATGTACCTGGAGCAATAAATAAAAGAGGAAAATAGTTTTCTAACCTTAACTTAATGGCATCATTTTTGCTAAATGACAAAAGATGTCTCTGGTCTCCCGATCACCAGAGTCCCTGATGATAAAACCTACTGCTGTGTGCAGCATTTTGCCCTGATTCTCTCCCCTTCTCTTTAATCTCGGATTTTGGTAGCGTGGAGCTGGTGCTGTGGTGGCAGTGAATTTCCTATGAATAGATCTACTTTTTTTCTTCTCTCAGATCCCACAGTTATCAACAGATTTGACTCTGGTAGACATACTTGGGGTCACCAGTTGCAAAGAGGGAAGAGAAATCAGATTAATTTGATCTGAAACTACTTTCAGGTATAATCTCAGATATGAGCATTTTCACACAGAGCACTTCCGTTTATTCCCGTTCCTTCCAAATATTCCTTTAAATTTACTATCTATCTGACATCACACATGCTGTTACATATAAATCCAGATATAGGTGGAGGAAAGCTCGGAAACACAGGGTTATAATTCTGAAGCTTACCTAAAACATTTAGGCTAGGATAAAAAATCACAAAGAATCTGGAAAAAGAGTAAAGAGATAAAAGAAAGCATCTACAGATAGTATGAAATTATTTTGGCTAGTAAACACAATAGTTGGCCATGAGGTCACAAGACAATGTGAAATGTGTTTTTGAAAGATCTCTAATACAGAGATGAAAATTCAGTGTTGATTTGTGCCAAATAATGGAAGAAAAGGGGAGAAGGGAGAGAATCTAATTAAACTACAGAAAAAATGGGCTGTAAATTAGCTTTTGCCACTTGGGAGAAATATCTTAGCACTTTTGTTACACATTTGGATAGTTCAAATAAATGTCAATTCAATGTTCAGCAGCAGTCAAAAAGGCAGACCGTATATTAAACAATTAATAGGAAGGTTACAGTGAAAAAATCAGAAAATATCATGATGTCACTTGATAATCCACTGTGTATTCATGTTTTGAATAGTGCATCATCTGTCTTAGGTACAGAATACAGAGAAGGTTGCTGGAGATGATCAAAAGCACAGTTTCTAAAGGGAGCATGAACAGAAAGAAACAGAAAACTACAGATATCATAGGGAAAGTGAGTAAGGAACGACTATTTGTTATTTCTCCCAAGATGAGACCTGTAGGGTAGCAACTGAAATGATCACACGGGGTTTTTAGAACATTCAAGGAAGGAAGCTGTTGCTGGGCAGAAACACTGCCATTCTAGCATTGTTGCTATATGATGTGGACTGTGAAAGGTTAAAAATGCTCAAAGATGCATTCATAAAAAAAAAGAATCATTAAAAATAAGGCTAGAGATACTCTGGAATCTCTGAATTTCATTTTGTTAGAAGGTGGGAGTATATAGCGTGGGAAACTTCATAGTGCTATTCCTTGTGTGTGTGTTTTTTTTTTTTTTTTTTTTTTTTTTTTTTTTTTTGTTTTTTGTTTTTGTTTTTGTTTTTGTTTTTGTTTTCTTTAAGATTCTGCTGTTGGGTCCTGTCAGAAATATGTAACTGGATGACAGATTTGTTTTGTTCATCTTGGGATCTTGAAAGACCTTAAAGAAAACTATATTTCAATAAGCAGTTTTGAATGACTTGGCTTCCTACTCACCTAGAAACTTCAAAAAGGTCCGCACCCTTGGTTCCTGCTTTCTCAGGGACATGCAGTATGCCCCCAGCTTTGAAAGATGGGGTATTTTAGACAGGAACATTTTCAGCTGCAGGAAAGCAATTGGGAATATTGTTTCCTGTTTGAGAGAGGGACAGAGAACCTAATGGAGTGAGATGAGACATGAGCATGGTTTGGACACAACACTGCTCTGTCCAGGGGATGTCAAAATCGGATTTTCCAAGGCCAATAAGTAAAAAAAAATAATAATGTTGAGACATGAAGAAGTTGAGGGAAGTGCAAGAATTTTCTGAGAGATGAAGTAGAATCCCAGGGATGCTTCAAATGTGGGATAATAAACATGAATAAGAAACATGAAATTCCTGAGAGAGAAAAAAAAGTTTATGTTCACAACAAGCTTATGTTTGAAGGTTATATAAGTGGCATAATTTCTGTAAGCAGAAAAATACTGATGAGGTATTTAAAGTTGCTAAGAAAATTAACATAAAGTTAGATAGCACCTAAGAACAATAAAATTCATCTATTTTTTTCTTTAAGAAATAAAACTAAAAGGTAATTTTGTCACAATGAACTTTGCTGATAATCTGTACATTAATTTTGTAATTAATTTTATGATTAATGAAAATGTTTTCATTTTAATTTATAATTTTTTATAATTGAAGATTAGTTTGGCAGACCCAGTCTGACACACTGAGTGCTTAATTCATAAAAAAAAAAAAAAGAAAAAAAGAAATAATTACATAGACATAAAGAGATTCTACTGTGCATATTTGTTTATGATGAAGTCTTGGAACAGCAACACAGATGTTGGAACAAACGGTTCCTGTTACAGCTCCATCTCATCTCAGATTGAGTTTGAATGCATCATTGAATAGATTAGCTCAGCAGTTAAAGTTTGTTGAAATAACCTCCCACTTCTTTGAACATTAAAATTTCATAATCTGCAGAGATCAGCATTAAATGTCCCATTGCTGGTATATTAGTATTTCTCATCAAAGAAGAAATATTGTCTTCCAGAGCAGCCATAAAGCAAGATTTGCAGGTATGTTACCAAGAAAAAGCAGCACTTACATGTACTGTGCTTGTTTTAATCTGAACCAGTGTTATTCAGCCATGAATAACCACTGCTTTTCAATCCCTGGAAGTCACAACTCAAAGTCTGAAACCAGCACATGGTGACTCAATGAGATTTAAATGAAAGGTTGAAGACACTTTACTGATGAATGAAATAAACGGTGGAGGCATATTTCAAATTTTATAATGATCAAGCTTTTATAGGCCTTTGGAAAATTGAACTCATGGTTTGCCATTTTATACTTTTTGAAATTTAGGTCATATCTGCTGTAAGTGGTAAAAGCATTTTTATTTTTTGCAAGTAAATTTACATTTTTCACCCATAAAAGCACTGCAGAGTGTGTAGGATCTCTACCTGCAGAGTACTTGTGCAGTTAGTAGCAATGCAGTCTCTGCTGTCATTACCATGCAGACTTTACAGCATTCCTGGTTTTGCAACACAGGTAATCTGCAAAGCTAAGAGAAGCCTAGGCATCACCTATCTATGCTCTCTTTTCATTGCTGATACTGACAGAGGGTTTTCTTATTATTGGCACTGTGCATTTTCAGCATGCATGCATGTCTACTTGGAGCCATCAGTCCTGTTTTGCCTAGGCCTCAATGGAGGCATAAACAGATAAGGTCTTGTGAGCAGGGTTAACAAATTGCATTCGAGTATGGAGAAATAAAAGGTTGGACATTTCAAAGGCAGACATTTTCACAGAAGCTAAGAAAGTGACAGTGAAGATAAACCAATCTGATTTTTGTGTCAAGCAGAAACACCTAGTATAGTTTCTATGACCTTATTAAGATTAAACCTTAAAGCCCAGGAAAGAATTCTCAGATTTCTGAAAATGATCACCATTCCACAAATCAAACAATGTTTTTGATTTCACAATGGACGTCAACTCTGTAGTTGGGAAAAAAAGTAACCTGTTTCTTTCTACAGAGTATAATAATTATCACTAAGAGCAGAGGAAGATCTTCCCTAATCTAAAATAGTATAGCGTTAAAGCAGCATAATTATATGGGGGCTCTTATATATAGGGGTAAAGAATGACTAAGAATGATGCTCTATAGAGAACAGAGGTAATTAAGAAAGCAATCAGGCACCAATGTACTGTGCTATTTTAAATGAGACTTAATACTTGGTTCATGATTTGTCAGATTTGGGCTCCCTTTGGAGAACTGAGAGAATCCAATTATCTTCCTGTAGCCCCCAAGTATGTAACTCATGCTGATAGGTGAAGAATACTACCATAATTGTCCTAAATTATTTCGAGGAATGCAATTATTGAATATATGCTTTCTAGTGTCTATAGTTTAGGGAATTGCCACCCAATCAGTGACCTCTCCTGTGCTAAGAGCTAGACAGTGGTGCTATTTTGTTCTTACCATGCTGGCTTTGGTTTCTATACCAATAGTTTTAGAAATGGAATAGAGGTGTCACAAAGTGAGGTTAAGGTCTGGAGATTATTTCTCACATTTCACATGAAAAATACTCTCTTGTATTTCAAGTCAATCTCTGTACTTTAATATATTAATATTTCACTACATCTCACGTCAGTAATAACTTAATCAAGGTATATATAATTTTTTAAAAAATTGTTTGCCTAAAATTCACTGGAACAGGCTGCCCAGGGAAGTGGTGGAGTCACCATCCCTGGAAGTCTTCAAAAGACGTTTAGATGTAGAGCTTAGGGAAATGGTTTAGTGGGGACTGTTAGCGTTAGGTCAGAGGTTGGACTCAATGATCTTGAGGTCTCTTCCAACCTAGAAAATTCTGTGATTCTGTGATTCTGTAAATCCAGCTTGATATCCATTGTATCTTTTATTTTATTTGTGTGTGTGTGTGTGTGTGTGCGTGCTCTTTTCCAGAGTTCCTCCAGTTACTTTTTTTGTTTCAGGTGAAGTAGTTCCTACAACCTTGCCCTGTATTTTACCTGCTGCACAGCTAACATCTAACTTCAGGACATTTAACTTGTGTGTGAAACCTGAAATTGTATTTTTCTGCTACCGTCTCACACTGCATACTCAGTAAAGGCACTTTAATCTGTGGCCATAGTGTCTATCTCAGTTCTATCTTTTATCTCTCATTTTGATTATTTTCTCACAATATTCAAGACATGCTAATCAGTTTAATCTCATTTCATAATCATCTATTTGCATTTCTAACTTTAAAAAGTTAGAATCCTCCTAAATTATTTAGCTTTTTCTTTCTGGTGTTTGCAGCATTGGCTTGCCTCTCATGCATGATTTTCTTTCTTTTTGCATATATTCACCTAATTCAGAATTGACGAGATTCATGTTCTTGGCTGTAAGTATTTTGCAAAAACCCTGACAGAAAAGATAAAAATGTTGTCACCTAGCAACTAATAGCATTTTGTCTATATATATAATAATAATTATTATTATTTTTCATCTGGAATTACCCAGAAGATTTTTACCCTTAATTTTCACTTGCTTTATTTATTTATTTATTTATTTTTAAAAGAAAATGAGAATGCATTCTTAAGAAGTTTTAAATAAATGGAAAAGTGAGTTGGCTTTTAAATTAGAAAGCTAAGAAATATCATGCATATCAAGCAAGTTATTACAGTCTATAAATTATCACCTGCATTCTACTGGTAGCTTTGAAACTGATGACTGTGAAAAATTCCTTAGTGAACATGCATCCTGTGCAGTATATAGGACCATGGAGGAGTCAAGCTGTTCTTTTCTTTTTTTTTTTTTTTTTTTTTTTTTTTTTGCTGTAGTGTATAGGGGAACACTTTTTAGGCCAGTGTACTGTCCAGTGCAGAATCAGTATATTTATTCTGGTTCTAGAAGCAGCAGGGAATAAAAATCAAGTATAGAGGTTTGACCATGACCTTAACAGATTGTATTCATCACTAAGAGAAACCAGTAGAATATACAATATCTTTCTTCATCACTAATGTCAGAGACTTTGATGCCGTTTCCCAATTACATAGCTTAGGAACACCAGCAAAAAGAGCAGACATTACTTCAGGGGAAACCTGTCACTCTTCTTTCCTACTCTGCAAGCAACCAGCTTATTTAGAGGAAAACATAAGAAAACCTGTCT
Source organism: Netta rufina (assembly GCF_964035555.1). Classification (NCBI taxonomy): domain Eukaryota; kingdom Metazoa; phylum Chordata; class Aves; order Anseriformes; family Anatidae; genus Netta; species Netta rufina. The sequence continues at coordinate 67,214,353 of NC_140127.1, read as the reverse complement.
GGACAATTTTTAATTAAAACCATATTTACAAGTTTTTTTCCCAGTCTAAAGCTCTGACCAACGTGTCCCCGTCCCCCCGTCCCCCCCCCCGTCCTCCCCTTAATCCTTAAATAGACCAATACATCAATACACTCTTTGTCCTACAAATTCAAACTTTTTTGAGTTGTAGTAGTGAACTGCACAGGATTAATCAGATTTTGAAATAAATTTCTTTAAATTTCCAGAATAACTGCCTTTTATTTTACTTTTCAGAAAGTTATTAGAAGATGAGTGTTCTTTGTAAAAATTGAAACCATCTGACACTTCCCTTCTCTGTAATGTTCACTGATTCTCTCAGACATGTTTAATGTTTTCTATACATTTTTTTTTTACATACTTTGCATCTTCAACTGAAATTTTTTTGAAGAAATAAGAGACTAGAACTGACCACATGATTATGAATAAAGCTATTATACTAGCTTTATAATAATATATACTAGTATATAGTATATATACTATATACTAAAGCTATATACTAGCTTTATAATAATATATAAAGCTAGTATATTACCCAGAGGTGTATGTATAAGTATATTTTACCCATATCACCTTTTTATAATTACTGTTTTCAACTGAGATGTGGTGCATTGACTCTTCACAAGGATGTTTTGGTCTTCTTGGTACCATTTTAGTCCTCACACTCATCCTTATGTATGAGGATTTAACATCACCCCTTTCTGTATAGATTGCTCTGGATTTTCTGTGCATTACATCTCATCATTCTGAGCTGCAGCAGGAGCCCTTCCGCTCCTCCTTTGGCTCCCGCTGTGTTAAATGATTTTCAGCAGAGTACAGATTCCACATTTCATTATTTTTGTCCTTTTCTTGATCATTAATAAACACATTTAAAGCCATTAATTTACTGTGAATTAAACACCCTTACCGTGCCTTTCTCATTACCATTAGTGTGATATTAATGCATACCACCAAAAATCGAATCCTTGTTCTTACTGGTTTTCATAGCTTCTAACTGGTTTTTAATCTGCACTAGGTGATGGGAGACTTCACTTTTTGATTTGTCTGGTGTATTTTTTCATGCAGAGTTTTACCTAAACCTTTCATTTTTACTTCAAATTAATATGACAAAATCTAGCACAGCAATAGAGCTTGGGCAACACTCTCTTCTCCAGCGTTACCTCTCCCAGCAAAAGGACTTTGTTTCTCCCTCATTTTGTCATAGATAGGTCTTTTATGACATTTTAGCTCTGGCCTCATTACCTGGATCTTCCTATGAATTACTCATTGATCTGCCCAGCTCTGCATGCAGCATGGGATTTTAGAGGTCAGCAAAGCATCCTGCTGAACAGATGCAAACATAGAGCCCCTCTCTATACAGAAGGCAGAGAGCTACATCATTTGTTTACAGTCAGCACTGGCATTAGGGTGTAGGTGTTGCATTTTGCTGGACCCATCTGTAGTCACTTATAGTCTTCCTCCTTGAAGGAGGATTTACCATTGTGTACCTTTTCTAATGTCACATTCAGAGCCCTAAACATGTCACAGGTTCAGGTGAGAAATTTTTGAACTTTGTAAGCAGTTCATCATGCAAATAACTGGTAGGATATGGCTCATTAATAAATGTTTGTGAGGTTACTAACAACCTTTTAAAGTGTTATAGGGAAAGTCTTGTAGAATACAAACAGGTATTAAATGAATATGATAGACCTCCTATATAACCCATGACTTCACTAACACTTCATGGCTGAACTCTTGCAGATGCACTCTGCTATGCAGTTTAGGCTTCTTGTTCTGATTTACTCTTCCTGGTGTGAGTCAATGTTATCCCAAAGTCAAAAACTTGCTGCTAGTTTGTTCTGTGTTTGCTTTGGCCCCCTTACTTGCACTAGTGCAGACTGTGATGTACCTTCTTAAGACTGTTATTTTAGGTTAATCTGCAGCTAGCACAGCTTGTCTCTATAGATGAACAGATGTGTTTCAACAGGATGGCACTCTGCAGAGTTGTCCAGAAATTTTGCATTTTGTGTAGCTCTTCTCACTGCTGGTTTTTCACTCTACCATCTGCATTGCTATCATGCATAAGCAAAGTCAATGGGGCATTAAGGACTTGCTGATGCTACTGTTTCTTGTTGAAGCTGAAAAAGAGCGGTTACTTTGCTCTGGATTTTGCTCGATTTGTCCCTCTTAATCAAAGTGACAGTCCAGCTTTCTGTGACAGATTATGAGGCCAGTGGTTATATGGGGAGCTGTGGGTTTGGACTTTACTCCCATACTAAGTATCTTGCTCATGATTTTGGATTTGAGCCTTGTAACTTCCCTCCTGCAATATGTAGCAAGAAACTTTATGTACATCCCTCATCCCTGCATCTAAAAATATCCTGATATTTAATCAACTCCTCCCTCCCCCCAAGCATCAACCAACCAACAACCAACAAAAATTCAACTGCCTTTTTTTTTTTTTTTTTTTTTTAAGAGACAAATATCATCTTTTGAGGCATTGTTTTCATGTCCAACCCCATGAAAGAGAGACTATGGATATGCTGGATGCTGTGTTTTTTTGGAGACTGCACTTGACTCCTTGCCTCTGCAGTGGGATGGAGAGGTCATGGTCTTGCTAAACAGCATGAATCTGACCTTCACAGACTGAAATGCTGCTTCCAAGCAGTGATACTTCCTTTTTCTTTGTCTGCCTCATTTAAGTGAGCTAGAAAGCCTTGCTGTTTTTTGCTGATCATTTACACACTGTGAGAAAACACACTGATAACAAGAATATCCTGTCTGAGCTTCACTTCTTTCTCTGCCAGTTAGCTCAAGCCAAAAGTCTTTGTCCCTCTTGGTTGCCCATGTGGGACCATTTTGATACTATCGCCAATGTAAAAACAAAAATGAAGAGAGCACAAAATTCTGCTCCATTGTTTCAAGTGCTCCAGGTTACTAAGATTACATGATGGTAAGCCAGTGCAAAATTTAATTAAACGACTTGGAGACAGTCACTGAAACACTGTTGCCTTTTGCCTGTGTTCTGGCTTCACTCTCCTTTGTTCCTGTATTCACAACAGAGCACTACAGGTTGCTGCCTGAAACCAACTCCAGAATAATCTTTCCCCAAAGATAATGAAGCACCACTTAGGAGAAAAAAAGAACAAAAATGAAAAAAAAAAAAAAAAGGATAACCCAATACAACTTTTGCATTGTGTCAATTCCAGAGGGATTTATTGATATGTACCATCTGAAAGTGTGCTAGATGGAATAATGCTCTGGTAACTTGGGGACAATAATGTCATTGGCTCAGATGAGGCGAGGTTTCATATGCAAATTGCAACAAAGCCAGTGTAACAAAACCTCACTTTTCTAGCTATCCCACTTCTAAAATCTGTGAGATTTTTTAAAAATATTATTCTTAGAATATTTTTTTTTTATTTGGAAGGTCATTAAAGAGTTCATAATAATACTATATTCCTGTGTAAAAATCTTTGACCCAGATATCAAAAGGTGTAACAAGCAAAACAGGAAAAATTCATTAATGGTGGGGGCCTTCCACCCTCCTTTATCCTTGTCATTGTTTATTGCTGAATCCTACAGCCTGGCCTTTCCATTACTCTATCACTTTTGCTTGGACATCCTTACCATGCCCTAAAACCTGCAACTACCCAACAGCTACATGTTGGGTGATATGCACAGTTGGATCTCTGACTAACATGTTACTAAGCTGAGCATTAATATGCTCACTCCTGACTCCAGCACTCAGACTCAGTAGACCAGGTGGTGGGCAGTGAGGTGTGGGTCTCCATGGTCATCTGGTGAATACCATTTTCTGATACTTCAATGTATTTTAAGGGTTTTATGCCATTTCACATCATTTACCTGGAGTACTGTGTTCAGCTTTATGTCTCCCAGCACGAGAAGGACACAGGAGTACTAGAATAAATCCAGAGGAGGGCCATGAAGATGATCAAGAGGCTGGAGCACCTTCCCTATGACGATAGCCTGAGGGAGTTGGGGTTCAGCCTGGAGAAGAGAAGGCTCTGAGTGGCCTTCCAGTACATAAAGGGTGGCTACAGAAAAACTGGGGAGAGACTCTTTGTCAAGGAGTGTAGTGATAGGACAAGGGGGAATGACTTTAAACTAAAAGAGGGTAGATTTAGGTTAGATATAAGGAAGAAATTATTTACTGTGAGGGTGGTGAGGCACTGGAACAGGTTTCCCAGAAAAGCTGTAGATGTTCCATCCTTGGAAGTGTTCAAAGCTGGGTTGGATGGGGCTTTGGGCAGCCTGGTCTAGTGGGAGGTGTCCCCACTCCTGACAGGATGGGGTGGGGTGTTCGAATTAGAAGATCTTTAAGGTCCCTTCCAACCCAAACTCTTCAGTGATTTTATGATTCTAGGATTTATCACTTGAGCTACTATTATTATTTCAACAGTTTCCCTCCTTTCTTGTTTTTTACTTTTCTTATGAAACATGCCTTAGCTTGTGTACTGTCTCAAAGCCCAGCTACATTTTTACAACAGAACTGAGGCAAGGCACAACCATGTAGTTGTGCTTTTCAGAAGCCTTGGGTCTCAGCCATATGTGACTTGGTTTGGGTTGCAGGTGAAAACATGCTTCTGCTGCTTTTGGTGTCACATCTTCTCTCTGAATTCAGATATTATAACTGGTGCTTACTGAGACATCTGCAACAGCCTGATCATCCCAGTACATTTTTACAGTAAAAAGTAATGTACTAAAGTCTTCACAAAAAATAGAAAGTACAGAATGAATATTTTGCTTTGACCAGAGTTACAAACATTATTTGTACAATTGAACTATTAGTTTGAAACATACTTCTGGTAAGTATGTTGTATTATTCCATATCTTGAAATACTGGTTCAGTTATGATTTAAGATACAGTTTAAACTATTCATATTTGCAAGGATTTCTCCTGCGGAAGGAATCCTTACATAATCTGTATGTTGAGATGATTTGTGTTGTTGGGTTGAATGAATGCCCAGACACCCTATGGGTGGTATTAAAGCTATAAAGCCATTAACATTAATTTATTCTTAATCCAGATCCAAAACAAAATTGTTAATTTGCAAAGTTTTATATTAAATTTACTTTATAGGTGCTGGAAAACATCACAATTGGAAGTGGCATTTTAATGCATTTTGTGGACAGTTACTCAGTACAGACTGTGGCAAATTGGCCCAGCACAGAACTACCAGAACTACCTGAAGCAGAGATAATCTGGGAATCACACTGAAGGACAAACCCCATTTTCATCAACTGTGAATTATACCAACCTCTGTTTGCCTCATTTTGAGAGGTTTCTGGCTAGGTGAGTTGGAACTGAATAGCAATGTGACCCATTCATGGTATTATTAGCTATCCTGATTTACTCATGTAATTCAAAATCCCAGGTTTAGAATCTGGGAATATCTTGCTTTATATTTTCATTCTGGCAAACTTCTAAAGAAATAAGTGAAAGTAAACACACATACATATTAAATTAACATTTTTTTTTGTTGCTAAGGTAACAAATTTCAGATTTTCTCTGCAGGAGTACCACTCCAAATGTGGCACTTAATTCACAACTAATAAAGAAGCTGTTTTATGCACCCATTTATTGACATGAACAGCACAGAGTTGAGTGAGTGGTTTAGTAGGAAATTCAAATTCAACACAAAGACACTGATGGCTCTGTGACAGGTGGAATTTAGAGGGAATCATATTCATAAGTAGCACTCTGTACTAAGGAGGCAAAAGAATAGCAGTAAAGACAGCTTCCCTTTATTTGCTTCTCTCTTCTGTCCAACTTTTCTCACCTTTAACTACATCATTTGACATTTGTCAGGGCTTTATTAGAAGGATAAAAAAGTATTTAGCAGTGCTGAGCTTTAAGAAACAAACAGTATGCTTCATTAAATGTGATGCCTTGGCCAGGAGGATGGACCAGAGGAAGATGTTTTGATAATCTCATAGCAACTGTGAGAAGAAGTGGCTGACATTTCAAGGTGTTGCTTCTTTTAAATGAAGAATTCATATGTGTCACTCTTTGTATTTACATACTGTAACTGGACAGAATTTTATGTCTAAATTTCACAGCCTTTGGGAAAAAGATGGAGGAGAAAGAATACAGAGACGTCTTTAATGAGCCAGATGGAAACAGAAAATGCTCATGTAAGTATCTCTTTTTAGAAGATGAAGGATTGGCTAGGGACAGATAATATATTTTTTGGAAGGAGAAAAAAAACTAATGTATCTTTGTCAGGTATATTTTCTCTTTTCATTTTTATAGCTTGGGTGCAGATTTAGTACTTTGTCTCCAAATTCAGGAATAAACTCGTTGTCAGACTGGTGAGTAAGGGTATGGGCTGGGGTGGGGGAGTTTATCATGATATCAGTTTGACTATGCTCTGTCAAAACATCAGCTATTACTTCCTCTGTTTTCTATGATAGTTTAAAGTCACCCTTAGGTTACATGTGCTTCTGCAGTTCCCCTGGTGATGAAAACTCCCGGGAGAAGATTACAGAAGCACAATGAAATCTTTTGTTTTTATTCATAAATGAAGGACAAAAGATCCCGAAAAGTGGATAATAACATCTGTGCAAGGCAAATCCCCTGAATGGACTCCATCTTGTTACACCCTCTGTGATGACTGTAATAGCAATACCATCTGTTTATTCATTGAACCTTGAGCTATAGAAAATATATGAATCATTGTATTTTACCTGAAACTTTTCTACCAAAAAAATGATCCAAGCATTTTCAAGTAATGCCATTATTTTCATTATTGCATAAATAAGAGAATGTTACTTTATTTCTATATCTTCTTAAGTTAACAAATGTGACAATTACAAAACTTGACAGGCAGAAAGAGAGATTATGGAGAGTAACACTTGGAGAGGAGACCATTTTTAATGGTCTTCTTTTTGGCAGACCTGCACTGTTGTCTGTTACTACTCAGCAGACATTGCTGTTAGATGAATGCTATAATTCAGCCTGACATGATTCTGAAGCTCAAGATTCTATCTGTCTTGATTTATGAACGTTTCATCCCTGACATTCTGATTTTCATAGTAGTTTTTGCTTCTTAAGTTGAAAAATACCCTCTGGAACATGCATTGCACAAAAATTTATCTTTAGGATACAGGAAAAAACATAGCAACAAAAACTCTGCTTACTGCTTTTAAACATACAATGTTGAAATGATTAGCAAGGAAGAGCCAAGGTAGGGCGTGATTCAGATGCATGACAACTGTGGGGAATATATGGAGTATGAATAGAGGGCAGGGTCTGGTTTTGATCAGATCTGTACTTCTATAAATCCAGAATAGCTCCACTTCATTGGAAGGCAGAAGACTAAATTCTGCCTGGCACTGTGTTATTTAATCTGGTATACCAACCAGGTAATTGGAGACTTTCTTGACAGAAGCAGTGGTCAGACTTGTGATTTGCATACTAAGATGACTTTTCAAACCCCTTTCTCTGTTTGAAGAATATTTAAGTGAAGAACTATTTATCAAAATGAAGATTATTGCAAATAAAGCACTCATAAAGAAGAGCACTGTCAAAACACCTAAAGAGTATGACATTTTTAGTTGATATAAGGTAGATTAATTAACCATAAGTGTTCGGAAGAATTGGAAAAGTTATTAGAACTCTACATTTCCTGCTAGTAGCAATGCCACTGAGGATAGGCAGAAAACATCTGAAGAAAATGGAATTCTGTCTTTTCCTTAAAGCTTTACCAAGTTTCTTCCATTGGAATTGTAAAGCCCTAAACAAACTTGAGTTCTCAGAATGCACTTTCTTGTAACATGATTTCATTATTCTGTGGCCTACCAAAGTCAAGTCCTTTTACATACCAGTATATAAAAGAGACTTTGATATCCTTTGTGAGGGAGAAAGTTTGGAGGAAGACATATCCAGTTTCTGTTCTTTTACAAATGCTTTTAAAAATACCTGTGCCACTTCCATTTTCTTGTAGCATTTATTAATCAGGGTTCATCCCACTTAAATAAGTCTCCTGTATGGGAATTCACTACATATCAAAACCAAAGGTCCAAGGGTTATCCAACCCAAGAAATCAGGTAGGAGTGGTGAAGCTGTCAAAGCTTCCCGTAAATCACTCCTTGTGTGGAAATATTAATTCAAATTCTCCACTTCTGTATCTGTGATGATACAACTGGTATTGTTCAATAAGTGTATACTCTGCTTGGAAAACTACATAGAAATTACCAGAGATTTCAGTATTACAGAAATAAAACTATTAAGATTCTTCCCATTAAAATATGACTATTGTGCTTAATCCTTCTCATAAGGACAAGGATAAGATGCCTTATCCACTTTAAGGGCAGTTTTGTTAAGGCTGGTTAGGCAGGGAAGTTTATTATCATCACGTCAGAAGTTTGGACAAATCTTCCCTGTTATTGCCTCACTGGTATTGTATCTTTCTCTTCTACTTATACCTTCACTTTGGCCAGAAAAGAACAAGACACAGTGGAAAACTTTCACAAGGCCTGGATCAGTAGTTCTGTGCTATGCTCTGTACTCACACTGTACTTCCCAGAAATATGAATTTGATTCAGAAGGTCTGGGAATCAGAGAGTTTGTCATCTGTTATCAGTGTGAGGTCAAGACAGCTCATCAAAGTCCATGCTCAGCTCAGCCCAGGCTGACATGTAGCTGCAGTGATGTTCTCCACTCTGGGGCTCAGGACATCATACTAGCGTCCCAGCCCTTCCACCAAGAATTGACATGTAACACTTCTGAGGTACAGCGGGGACGTAGTCTTCTGATAGATCTGGCAAGATCTTCCCTTGCTGAAAACTTCAGGAATGAAGGGAGAAAATCTAGTTTTATCTTCGTTTGGTGCCCAGAGGATTCAGCAAGTTCATCACTCCTGCCTTGATTTTGATTAATACACTATCTTACCAAATTTGTGTGATGAAATTTCTGCTTTTGTGGAGGATGGCATGCCAGAAGGTGTCTAAACCCTGGTTGCCACTAAACAGGCTTATAAAAACAGTAATGATTGATCTATGCAGAAGATTTACCCAGAGGTTTGAACACCAGTTTAGCCAGTGATTTTCTCAAATGTGGAGTACCTCCGTAAAGACAATGTTTGAGTTACATGAGAAATGCTCAGCTGGGAAGATTGTGAGAAGCCTGTCAACTTGTTAGCTGAACTACCTGAGACAAAAGAATCCTAATCTAAATCTTCAGTAGAAAGACTTATTTTCTTTCAGTTTTGTATGCTTGAGTCTTTATAATTCTTTTTGTCTCATCTTGTTCTGAATTTGGGAAGTTGCTTTTTCCATAATCCACCTTGAGTTAAAGATGATTTATGATAACTTGCCTACAAAAGGCTTGGCATTCCCTCAAACCTTGAGACTGGGATAATACTAGTAAAGACTTAGATCCCCATATCATTGCAAATGTCCACTTTACATGATTCTGTGTGAGTGGGGGATCTCTGAAAGTTCTCCACTGGTCGCTATTAACTAGGAAGCTCTTTGACAGACAGCAAAGCAGGGGACCTAGAGGACTTTGTGATATCAGGACATTTTCCCTGGCCTCCTTTGGAATCACTGCATTGAAGGGAAGCTTACTGAAATGACTGCTGTTTCTGTTGCATGAATGGTAGCTCCTGTTCACCTCAGTCTTGAGCTGCTGCTGTCAGGAATCCCAGGCTGCAACTGGACTTTGTCCTTTTCAGGTGACTCCTGCAGGTCCTCACCCCTAACTGGTGGTTAATTTTATCTGACAATTCCATGTACACAGGACAACCATCAGTGTCACAGAGTGCATGGTCTGCATGCGTGCAAGTTTCAGAAGATGAAAATCCTACATATCACTGTTTTTGAGGAGAGGGAGGGATTTTCCAGACAAATAAGGACTTAAGGAAATAACTCTGTAGATTTTATGTCAGTAATATTATCATATGAATTTCTGCCATTGTTTAACATGAAAAAGCAAATGGAGTCACAGAAGTATGGGGGAGAGGAGATTTAAAAACAGCACTGAGAAAGAAAATGTTTCCCTTTCTGTAGCCTGTCTGCCTCACAAATATCCTTCCTAAGCATCTACATAAAGTAAGTGGCACATGCTACCAATGGCTGCAGCTGTTGCTATTTAGTATGCAGCTGCTTAATTTTATATTTTCCAGCAGCCTGATTTTTCAGAGAGGCTCTCTTGCTGCAGAAAGATATGCGGGAAGCCATTAGCTGTTTTTTATTCTTTAAAGCACAAAACAGAGGACGATGAATTGTCTGGGATTGTAATGTTAGTTTTTATTTATGTTTCAGTACTAGTGTGAAATCTGGTCTACTGGTTAGATGATATTGTGTGCTTAATCTCTGGTTTTAAAAAAATAAAATTGAAAGCAATTTTTCTTTTAGGCTTATATGATAAAGCTACAGTAATACTTGTGACTTGGAAGAGAGTCAGTAGTCAGCAGCTGGACTTCTTTGACGCTTTGTTGTTTGCTTGTGTATTCATATATAAAATGTATTTACACCACAGGCTCTTGAGTGTGAGGACTGCCTTGACTTTGTGGGACTTAAAGGCATTCTTCTACTTTGTCTCTTTTAGAGTGCCCATCCTCATCAGGCTTCCTTTAGCTATAGGTCCTTAAACTGCAATAATACCTGGGGATAAGAAAGGTGGACAGCATGCCATTCCTGCTAAGTCCCCCTTATAATATGAGCGCTTGTTTGTGATTATAACCCAGGCAATGCCTTCCTTTTACTCAATCCCAGAATTATCAAGTGAATGGCAAATTTAGGACTGTTTTACTAATGGTAGCATAATTCCAACCTGTCAGAGTGGTACTGGTGTGACTAAACATGCAGGTACCTACCTTGCAAGCACCATAAATCTAGGCTTTTTGCCCTAAAGCACTTTTCAGTCTGAATGGTGTGTTGCTGGATTAACCTTTGTGCAGTCATAGCATGCTGTAACACAAGCAGTCAACCTGAAAGTGGCTATAGAGAGATTGCTGTGCTTTGGGGTCCTTTGGGTTTTGGCAGAAACAACTCCACACAACATCTAAGTAACTGTGATTTCTGAACAAAAATCTCATGGTCTCTCTGACGTCCAGTGTACATGGTGATTTCAGGCACTGAGCTTCAGGAAACTCACATAGCTCAGATGAAAGTCAGCTATAATCTTAGGAGGGGAGTGGAGGAGCCCTAAATTTGAAAAAGGATTTGTTGTCAGTGACTGCCTGTTTCCTGCACATCTAGTTATATGACACCTCTCCCCTGAAGAATGACCTTTCTGAGAGATGAAAGGAGCAGAAACCGTAGCAGTTGACTCCAAAGAGAGTGTCAGTAATGTTGACTATAGAATGGATTGATGAAAAAATTTTCAAAACCAAAACACAATGCATTAACCTGATTTCAGAAGAGCAGTTACTTCTGGAGCAGAGAAGCTAGAAGTGGAAGAAATGAACTAGTAATAAATGACAGGCATTAGTCCTTTTGTATAAGAGTGAAGGTGCAACAAAAGAGATTTTTAATCTCTTGATTTTATATTTCCTTGCAGAAAACAACTACATCTTACAAAGCATGAGCAACACAGGATGCCTACTTTGCTTTCGTCTAGAGACAGTGTTCAGGAAGACACTCAAATACTGTCACAGAACATAGGTAATGCCAATCATCTTTCAAAATGCCAGAACTTGTTAATAATGTGATGAAATGACTGGTTTTGCAATGTAATTGCACCATACACAATTTGCTATGAAGAATTTAAATTAGTCAATTTAATTTTTGTTGACAGTGAATCTTACATCTGAATCACTAAGGCTAAAATCTGGATGTTAGTTGCAATTTTGTGATTTGTACTTTTTTCTCAAAAATACAAAATTTTAAGGCAGGAAATGTGATTGTTCCCTGCCTATTTTTTTCAGAGTGATCAGTACAATACTGTAAAGTTCATTGGGAGATCCAATCCTTTGATAATCATTGAGTAAAACCTCTAGAACTTACTACGCTAGATAGCAAAATTACAAATGATCATGAAAAATGAATACTGCGAAAAACTTAACTGGTGAAAAAGACTGAAGTGAGAAATATTTCTTGTTTTTGTAGACTATTTTCACTGAGAAAAGATCATTCGTATGTTATAGGTCTTTGATGGTACCAGTAACCTCAAATGTGACTCTCTACACCTAGACTAATAAAGACTGGATATAGTCAAGTTGCTTGGTGTTTAAATGTTGAGCATTGCAATAATTCCCTTTCTGAGGTAGGCATTCCTACTTGAGCTAGTAATTACAATGCACTGTGTGTGGTAAGTGAAATCAGAGCTTTGGGAGGAATATGTGTAATTTCATGGATTCAGCTGTCTACAGATGTTCAGTAAGGAAAGGCATGGAAACCGAGTCTTTATCATGTCCATTCCCATTGTATCCAGAGTTGCAGTGACCAACGTAATCTACAGTTATTTACCTCTTCTGTTAAAGGACTAAGTGAGTCTCTGACACTCTGACTGGTTGAAAAGGAACAAGTTATATATCATATTTCTGTGGTGGAAATAAACAGTCATTTACACTAAGTTCATCAATGCCTTGAGAAGAATACCTGCAAAAGGAAAGACACAAATCGAAACCTTTCTTTTTCCCAGTGTGAGTGCTTCAACTCTTCATCCTGAGCAGATTCATTCCATTTCTCAAAGTGTGGACTATAGTGTGGAGGAACTATGATTTTTCAGCTTATCAGTTGTTTACCTTGACAGAAACTGAAAAAAGCTGTGGGGATAATTTTAGATGTCTGAAAGTTCATATCTACAGTTTTATGTAAAACAATTTTTTTTTATAGCTAACTAATGAAAGATAAACACATAAATGTTGTGTAATGCTTGGATTCTCTAACGTTTTGTTGAATGGAAGAATTAAGAAGTCAAATATAAGTATGCCCTGTGGTGAAAGAGAATGGCTTAGATTTTTCTTCAATTTACTGTCTGTGCTCTGTAGTATGGTACGGTGGTACAGAGTACTGTTTTATGTGCTACAATGTAGTAATTTTAATTTGCGAACACAGAAAAAAGTTTGGGCAGAGAGCCAGTACTATATCTGATAGTCTCTGCATAGTTCAAAGACTTCAGTTACAGCAACATGTTGTGGAGATAACCGGTGTTCAATGTAATTATATATGCTCTCTTGAACAATCATAATTAAGGTACAACAAATAAAAGTGGAAATATACTGGATATTTTGTGAAGTGTGTAATTTGGCTTTGTGAAAGACTGCTCCAACGTTAAAAATAGAAAGCCCACATTAGAAATGTAGAGAAGACAGCTAAACAAGGTGCTCCCAATTAAATGAACGGGGAACACAATATAATATTGAAATTAGAAATTAATGATGGCCTTAGAGGCAAAAGAATACCTGTTTGCACATGAAGAAAGGAACTAAAATCCATGATGTTAAAAAAAAAAAAAAAAACAATAAAAAAATCCCCCAAACCATTACGCTGTCTTATGCAACTGTCTACAGGTGTACGGTTGTATAATAAGGCTTGACCTCTGTTTTTGTATAGGCCCCCTAAGAGAGCGATGTACTCTGCATTCACTGTGACAATTTCAGTGGTTTCTGCAATCCTAAACTGCACAGCCAGTGTGTTCTGCCTTGGTGATGAACGTTGACTACAGTTTTCAGCCTAATAGATCGTGGCAGATTATAGGGCAGCAAAGCATGGACAGAAGAAGAAGAGCAATGATGTGCAATGTGGCTGCTGGGGGTATAGAAAATAGGCACCACTGGCAGCTTAATTACATTTTGCCAGTTTTCTTTACAAAACTTGTAACTTCTCTGTTTGAGATGTTTGGTTAAAGGCTGAGGGCTCTGAGGGTGTTTTAATGAAGGATTAGAAGAGTGGAGAGCAGTGGAGTGGAGTAAAGGAGCAAAATGGTTTACAAGTAGAAAGTTGATTGCTATGACATGTGTTAATACTGCGCCACAGAGGTTGTGCTGGCCTGGGTGTGGCTGGTCTTATGAAGCCATGGGGCTCAAGTAGGCTCTGTAAGTACCAACAGTGAGAAAGGCTTAAAGATGGGACATAGAGGAAAAGTTAGGTAAGGGGTGGTTCTTTGTGTACCTGGGAAGGAACATTCTCCCTGGTGAGGATGATTGTAGGCGAAAAGTGCCAAGATCTTCTTTTAAAGGATCCAATTTTGGGATGAAAATGGTTACCAAAATGTTTGAATTTTCTGTGGCAAGAGAGGTCTATCTTCTCTAAAGATTTACTAGGCACTGTGTTTGTATGTGGAGACTACTGCTTGTAACATAGCAGGTGTTGAACATTAAATAGGTGGCATCACTTCTTATTTATAACACATCTGTAAGAAGTGGAAAAAAGGCTCAGATGAACAAGGGAAATATGGGGGGAAGAAAAAAAACTCACATTTTTATATTCTGTCTGTCTTCTCCTTCCTGTTTCTTGATTTCTTACTCATCTTTTCTCTCATTATCTCTGCTCATGGAGCAGGACCAGTGTACTTAGATTAGTTTCCTGAGGAAAAGAGATCTCTGTGTGTGGATATTATCTGTCCCCCTATTGATTTTTAAAAGTGATGGTGAATATGAAATGAATATAATAGAAGGGTAAATGAAGACCTTACAAATCTAAATTCCTACACTTTTAATGAAAAAAAAAGTAGCCGGAGAGAAACCTTTCTATCATCGTAGCTGAGGAGAGTGAACTCAACCTTTATTAGATAATTTGCATTTGCATGCTTGCATTTCATCTCTGAAAGGAGACACAAAAAGTGCCTTTTTACTTGAATGGGAGAAGAGCGCAAAACGTTATAAAGAAAAGTTTGGGAAACTGATTTGTTTATTTAAAGAAACTAGTCATAATTCACAAGTATAGCATGCTTCCCCCAGAAAACCTAGAAAAAAAAAAAAAAAAAAAAAAGCAAAAAAAAAAAAAGCGTGGCATCCAGAACAGCTAATTTATTAGAGCCAACATTTTCACGGATTTTCTGCGAAATAATGCTGGTACCTAGCTTGAACTTGATCACACTGTGCAGACTGCACTTTAGAGTAAATAAAAGCAAACAGAGGTTGAGGTGCCAAGAGAGGATTAAAGTAGTAGAACACAAAATTCTGAGGATGAAAAGAGCTGATCAAAATATATGTGCAATTTGTTCAGTGTAGCCAGATGTACATGCATGATGTGGAAAGCCAAACTGGGAGAACTGCATGCTGTCAAATCAAAGCAGAAGGTGTTTTAACTCACTAAGCCTTTCAGAAGAAACAAAGATGTGAAGGCGTACCAGACTGGCAGTGTATCATTCCACTAAGAGTTGTCTACTTGCCTAGAGAAATGTGGCATTGCACTGCATGGAGCATGCATCTGGGCAGCATGATGCACTGACAGTCATCAACAATTTGGTGACAGGACGAGGGGGAATGGGCTTAAGTTGAGCCAGGGGAGTTTTAGGTTAGATGTTAGGAAGAACTTCTTTACTGAAAGGGTTGTGAGACATTGGAACAGGCTGCCCAGGGAAGTGGTGGAGTCACCATCCCTGGAAGTCTTCAAAAGATGTTTAGATGTAGAGCTTAGGGATATGGTTTAGTGGGGACTGCTAGCGTTAGGTCAGAGGTTGGACTCGATGATCTTGAGGTCTCTTCCAACCTAGAAATTCTGTGAAATTCTGTGAAACAAAGACGTTAGGGAATTGCTGGATCATGACTCTGTGAAAGGGACCTTAAAATCCATCACATGTATGCATTGCTAACCAGGCAGCACTGCATAGCAGTACTATTTAGGAGTGTTATCACAAGGTCATGAAGCCTACTTGTGTAGTGTTGCAGGGTATGGAGTTATGCTTTGGTGTGCTGAACTCGAACTGAGGTGTTGGAAGAACCCAAAGCAATGGGGCAAATTTTCTGGTTTATACATTTTTCCCCCAATTTCTAAACATCTCTGTGGCTTCTGATAAATGTGAGAAAAAGTGCCAAACTGAACTCCATTTACTTTTGTATGGGCATCAGGGCAAATGGGACAACCTGTAAATGCTAAGGGAAGAGGAGCACTGCAACTCATCATGGCAACAGCAGAAGGCCCAAAATGAAATAAGTCTACCTCAGTGTTAAAGGCAACTGGCCTCTACCTCCTGCCTTCTGATTATCTCTGTCATAACCTCTGAGATGCTGATAATGAACTAAAAATGAGCTAGATCTGTTAATTACAGTCCTCTTGAATGCACAGAGCAACAAATGGTGCTTTGCCTTTGGAGAAGTTGACTCTAATCCATCTGACATGGTTGAGTTTTCCGGCTCCTGGCTCAGTGCATCTCTATCACAACACTTCCACTACATTTTATTGTCATTCTCAGTTACAAGCCAACAATACATATCTCACACATGACTACTTGTCACATCAGAAGAATTTATCTTCCCAAATTTAGCTCCATCATTCATAGCCTCTGTAAGGACAGACTGCCTCCCACCAAGAAAGCCTCAAGCTGACAGGTGTCTCCTCAGTTGTCTCATCCTTCAGATAAATTTGGTAAATTAGACAGCAGGCTTTTGGTTGGCAAGTTTATGAGGTCTACAGGCAGAATTGGCTAATTGGGAAGGGATCTGGTTGATAGTTGAATAGCATATGTTACAACTTCAGGGCTTGACTTGTCAGTATCTCTTTAGAACTATTTAATCACACCTCCTGGAAAGTGGGAGTAATTCTTTCTCCTTTGCTACTTAGGAACTGCCAATGCTACTCTTCATCTTGTAAGAAATACCACAGAGGGGAGAAATGACCAATGGAATTTGCTGCTACAAACCTGCCTGTTCACTGTATCCATAGCTGAACTGTTTGTTTGTGCCAAAATTAAACTGGTATGCATTCATGCAGCTGGTATCCCATTTTTTAAAAGGTGGACAAAGAACTAGCCAAGCAAGATACTATTTTTGATTATTTTATAATCCCATTCCTTTTCTAGTTGAAATATAGGATTAATGATGGCTATTTCACAGTCTTGCAAGGCAATGTATTCAGAGCCTGACCATCTTTATTGTATCCTGATTATCACAGAACTATTTATATATATACATTATTCACAGCATGTCTATAATGGACTTAAACAATGTTTTTACATGAACATGGCTACAGTGTTTTTGTCCCAGTTTTGTCACTTCTAAACAATCACATATTTGTTCAACAGACTTTTTTTCCCTACATTTTTGTTTCCCATTACTGTCCACTGGGCTCCTCATTTGTTTCAGGTTGAACAGTGTGGAAGGATTACTGCCTCTGCCCCACAAGTCATAGTCCTTTTTATACATTTCACTACCATTTCTTACATTTCTTACAACTCTCTATGTACTTGGCATGATGTAGCTTGACTATGGTTCTCAAACCAGGAGATTCATATAGTATATGCAGATTCAAGACAGGAAAATTTTCATAATGTCTGCTAGATTATTTGAGTAATAGTCCAATTAGTGATCAATGCTTTAAGCAGAGACACAAAGCAGAACACAGAAGAAATTACCTTTTCTTATTTACATTAGAGGAAAAAAGGTAATGGCAATGTTTTCTTTCATTTCATAAAACAGAGGTAGAGGAAAAAATACTGAGAAATCTCTGAAGAAGCTTGAGTATATTTATAATGTCTTCCTTTTTGTATCAGTTCACTCTAGCATTAATATACTGCATTTCTTTAGATTAAAGAAACAAACAGGAAAAAGGGGTTTGGAAATATGGGTCCTTTGAAGCACCTTTTGAAGTGAATGGAAAATGAGATAAGTTTTGTGTATATACTGAGTCCCTATATCAAGATCCTAGCTGTGTAAAAGGATACCTATGTGTTGGGAGCTGTTCTAGGAATCAGATTTTGTGCTCTAATGGCTGAATAAATATCCCAGAGGTGGCTCTCCAAAGCACTGCTCTGGCACAGAGTTCTCCAGCTTTTAAGATGGATATTAAGAAATATTCAGGAGATGGACAGTTAGAGAACAGTCCAAAGAATGCAGTGATCAACCTTGTTTCACCCAGATCTCATCCACATAAAGGGCAATAATGATCCATGAACCAAAGATAAAGAGAGCAGTACCTCAAGGCACAAAAGAGATGTATTTCATAGAAATGCATTGGAAAAGGTAATGAGCATAAGCTGGGAAAGATTTAGAACAGCTCGGTGATAATACTGTCTCATTGTTGATTATATTAGTACTGTGGCTTCTCAGAACAAAAGTGTGGATTGGTGTGGGGTAATGTAAAGATAAGACTGGCATAAGCTTTGTGAAGTAGCATGTGAATGTTTACAGTGCCAATTCCTGCCATAGTCCTCCTTCAAAGGGTGTAAATCTGGAATAGTTATCTACAGGACAGAAAGGAAAGAGGAGAAGAAACATGGGACATATATCTTTCAGTAGCCTTTACTCAGTATCAGGTCAATGCAGACCTTTTCTAGGAGATGTGCTGAGTGTGATGAATGAGCCTGTGTGTTCAGTGTCAGTAATTAAAATTTACTTCCCATTGTGCTTTAGTACCTCTCTGTACTCTTCTCTCTATTCTCTAATGCTATTTATATAAAAGATCTTTTAGGTATGAAGCGATGTTGAAATAGGCAGGGTAAGAACATGAGTGGCACAGAACACAATTTGGCTAGGAAAAAAGGCCTCAGCAACGATGAAGGGGCATATAGCAGCATGACCTCCCTTAGGAATCGTGTCCTTCTGTACATGTCTTCTTTAGTCTCAGAATAAAAAGGGAAACACTTAGTATTGGTATTCAGTGAAACATAGACACTAGCTGAAGAAATTGTTCACCAGAGGGTCTGAGCTCAGAAAGCATTAACTCTCCAAATGCTGATATTTCACTAAATGCCTGCAGACATGTCTAGCTTTTAAGCTCCGTGAATATTTAGTGTAGCCAATCCATATTATGAAATAAGCATTTAGTAAATAGCAGTAACAGTTTATGTTCATTTTTTTGCGTATGATCTCCAAAACTTTATTACTAGACTGTTCAAATATCTGTAATGGTGAATTTAAGGGAGATACAGAATAGAATATTTTCTATTCTGACACAGTGGTTATACCATTGGAAAGTTTCTAACATTCATCAGTTTTCACATCAGTGAGGTCCTTTTAACTGTGGAGATAATTTCCTGCTCTGTTACTTTTATACAACCCTACTACAATGAAAATGAAGTTTCTATAATGAGAAAAAATATAAGGTGCTCTTCATTATGCTTGTCTAGCTGGCCTGCAGGTGTTTTTCATTGGTTTCTAGAGTCCAACTAACATTTCAAAAATGTGTGCATATTTTCTGATGATTTCTCTTTTAGCAGGTATTGTTAAAGCCAACCTTTCTTTTCAGGGCAGACAGCACAGATGTTTTCATGGCATTTCAGTCCCATCTCATCTCTTTTGACTTTCCCAATGATTGCCCCATATTGGCCACTGCTTATTTGAATATGGGTCATCATCTGATGATATTTCCTCTTCCTACAGAATTTCCTCTTGATATCAAGGGGGATAATTCAATTCTTGTGTCAAAGATTGCTTGCACTCTGACATTACTGCCAAACCCTAATCCATCCGTACTGCCAACTGTAATCCATCCATCCAAAAGTCATCCATCCACAATTCTTACTGTTGTCTCCCTGCTCTTCATTGTACCTTATGTGTTGAACACCCTTCTCATAGTTTTATTCTCTTCTATTTGCATCTTGAATTCTGTCATACTGTCAGTAAAAGATATGGTTGATTTTGCATGTGTAAATCATTTTTTCTATATTAATTTTCATTTTATAACCATGTCATCACACTATCTAACATTTTCATTTGCCATCATCACTCTGCTCTAGTTGTACGTCAACAGAACATTTTATGTGCCAACTGAAAATGCATGGTATAGTAAAATATTTTAACTTTTCCATGCATAGAGTTAATATAATTGTGGGATAAATGTGAACTTCTGAAATTGTATTGGGTGAACATTGCATTTTCCTGATAACTTTTTAAAACATAAATTTCATGCTGAGATTTAGCAGGAATTTGTTAAAAATTTGGTTTAAGCATCATTCCACAGGTATAATGCCACAGACACACATGCCCTATAGCATAAGCTATAAGAATATTTGGATCAAATATTACAGATAAAATTGAAATAAAAGAGAAAATACCATGGTTCCCTCTGGAAAACATACTATTGAGCTGTTTGACAGCTATTACCCAATGCTCATCTAAAAATTTCAGAGGCTTAAATTGCTTTATTCCCCCCCCCCCCTTTTTTTTTTCTTTCCCTTGGGCTTTAACTCTTATGTCTCTTTGTACTATGCATATGAAAATGTAACAACATAATTATCAAATAAAATGCATGCATTTCTACCTGTGATAAAAACAAATTCTGGAAATCAAAGCTGGAAAGTTAAATAGTTGGAATATCTGTAACATCTCAGTCCACAGCTATTTTCTCGTGGTTGTGCAATTAAGAAAAACAAAGACAGAACTTGAAATGTTTCAAGACAGAGACTGAGAAGAGATATTTGCAAGTTTGCTGTTGGTTGACCTTCATCCAGAAAGTACAGTGGGAAATTTTTCAAACTATCAAAAGAGTGAATAATTACTATTTCATCCCTTGGTCTATTATTTCTAAACTAATAAAGGAACTAGCATCAAATGATGGCTTCCAGATGTTGCATACATCTTAAATTAATGGAAACTCTATTAAGATTTGTGGCCTTGCCATAAGTCTTGCTCATCAGAAACTCTCTTTCTGCCATGGGAGCCAGTTAAGATTTCTCAGCTGAAGAATTGGCCATGTAATAATTTCTAATACCTACCTAGGAGAGAAGGAATAATGTTCATTCCCACTGTCAACAATGGTCAGGGCAAAAAAATATATTTTTGATTGATTTTGCTTCAGAGTTTCTTAGGAGCATTTATAGTGAACTTTGGGAAAACTTCTCTAATGATAATGCTTGTGAAGGAGAGGAATAGGTTGTGTTGGGAGGGAAAAAGTATTCTAGTGGAAGCTAGAAAAACACCTTTCAGTAATGACATAGTAATGACTTGATTCTGCCTTAGCTTGAGGGTTAAGTATAAATGATCAAGGTGCAATAACTAAATGACCTCTAAGGATTTTTTCCAGCCCTATTTCTTGGATTTTACAAGAACAGCCCTCCCCTCAACCCCAATTGCATCTACAAGTGGACAGAAGCTCTCTAACTTTTGCCCATGTAGAAGTTCATGTAGAGCACAATAGAATTTCAGACTGTCATGACTCATTGAATTATGAATAGCTTAAAAGAATCCAGCCACTTACTGTATGATTCTTAAGCAGCCACAAATCACTCTATTCAAAATGTAACTTCAAAGATAAATATGCTTTCATCGCTAATCTGCTTTCTGCCTCCATAAAGCATTGTTTGCATGACTCATGACCATCCTATAGCAATATGGTTGCCCAATACAAATTCCAAAATATAATGCATTGCAAATTACTCATCCTCAGGCATATATAATAGAAAGTGAGCTTCCAGAGTCTTTTCTTTCTGTAATACAGGTATGATGTATTCAGTTTTTACTGGAGCAACTCAGATACTTGCATATTGTTACCAGCCTGGCAGGTCCTGCCTTGCCTGACTTTTGGTAGTGTTATCAACAACAGATGTAGTTTATTAGCAAATTCAGCTGCATCCCATTGGGGAAATTATGCTAACTCAGTGATGACAGTCTAAAAAATAAATAAAAAGAGAGAATGATTGGAAGGAGGGAGATACATAATATTGAAAAAAAAAAAAAAAAAAAAAAGAAAAAAAATTAGTGGTTTGTTTATTTGTCCAAAACCCTACTTTCTTGTCCTATTTGGATTTTACACTTAGATTACATAAATATTTGAAATATATATGTAGTTCACTCAGAAGCTGAAATAAGATTATAAATGATCAAAAGCAGATTTTTATTTATGAGATTGCTAGTTTTGCTGGATTGTTATTCAATCTAGAAATTGAATTTATGCTTTTATTAGGACTTAATATTAAAGGCAATGTTACTGTAATCCATTTTTTTTCCCTGTTTGTATGCTAATTACATGCAATGCTTGTTCAGGTCTTACATCAGGTTTGTGTCTGTATAAAATTGACTTCATTAATTTGGTCTCAGATTTGCACAGATATGAGTCAGAAGAAATTGAGATTTTTTGAGATATAAAACTCAGATTGAATACAACAAAGGACGAGACGCTTTTTGAACATGCTGTCATTGGTACTATCAATGCTGAATAAGCTTCTACCTTCATACCTCTGTAGTAAACTTATCTGGCAAACCAGAAATAGATATACAAATAAATATATTTTTATATATAAGTATAAAAATATTAAAAATTTCAGCTCTTTTCAGTGAGTAGTGTTCTCGCATTTTTTCCCTTGCAGAAAATGGAGTTTACAGAGTATTTTTCACATGCACAGAAAGATTTTTATTTATTTATGTATTTATTTTTCATTTTGCCTATGGTTTACTAAGACTCCTTGACTTTGATTGAAAAGTCACTTGATGAATGTAATTATCTTGTCCACCTCTTTGTGCCCCTTTTGCAACGTAACAGATCATTTGGCAGCACTTCATTAGCCAGAGAGCCATGTATCTAACGTAGGCAAAAGAATACATTTTAGAATGTAAATATTAAAAGAAAAAAAAATGAGTTTAAATGACATAGCAGACACAGGACATATGCATGACTTATAGTCTACAAAAGGAACCTTCTATGAAATGTCCACTGATAAAATGGACACATCTGAATTTGAGGGGGAGTTGGACAGATTATCTGCTGCAAATAACATACATTGCAAGTATGGTCTGTCTGTGTGCCTGCAAAGTCATTATATGAATTGACCTTGAATGGTGAAATAATTGAAAAGAATTTACTGTGAAGACTGTAGAAACAATTTTCAGTCTGTGCTGTTTGCTGAAGCTGCTTGTTTTCAGCGCAGATTGTTTCTGCTGTATCTGAAGTCACCAAGTCCTGTTCTATCTTCTACTGCCTGATTAGATAAAATGATTTTCAGCTGGAGAAAAAAAAGAGAGAAACAGAATGTGAGTAGTAAGAAAGCAAAAGGATTTATATTGTAGTAAAATAACTGCCTATTACTAAAATCTGTCTCCTTTTATTATTAGATGTTAATGGTGTGTCTACAGGTATATATAAAGGAAAAGTAAGTCCAGAGGACACAGCTCTTGCAATGGAGTTATTGCATGAAACTTTGTAAAGTTCTTTTCAGCCTTTTGTCATTAATAAAGAGGCCCAGGTGTCCCCTTGCACATTTGTGACTTCCCTCTACTCATTTTGTTAGAGATGAGCTGTAACAAAAGAAAATTTAAGTCAAAGCTAAAAGTCTCAGCATGATCGTTTTCAATAACTGAAACTCTGTTTTAGAATTTTCTCTATACAAGATGAAAGGAAATGTATTAATACTTCTCTGATTGCACCTCTGAAATGTTACAGAGATTTGTGATCAGTGGTAGAGAGGTCAATGATCTAGATGATCTAGACTAAGTCTTTTATTTTGACCTGCATATATTTTGTATTGTATGCATTAACTGCTGTGAGTTGTTTGAATTTCTCTCATACATGCCTCAATCTCCAATATCTTCTCTGAAACATACAAATGTTGGCTGGATAAGATCTCTGGAGTTGTCTGGTTCAGTCACCCACTCCAAGTGAGACTAGTTAACATTAGATCAAGTATGGTCTACCTAGCATTAGATCAAAAACCAGCCATGGTTTAAAGCGTCTAGCTGAGTCTTGGAAATCTCCATGACTGGAGGCTCCACTGACCCTTGGAGTAGACTGTCCTAGTGCTGTACCACTCTCCTGGTGAGTCTCCTCCTTCACTGTTTGAGTTCTTCTACTTGTCAGAATTAACATCAATTGATTAAACAATGTTACACAAACTGATTTTTCTTTCTCCCTGCCTTTCGTTTTATATGGCTATTAGGTTTCAATGTTCCCTTCAGCAATGTCATCATCACAGCATTGGGATGGAGAGCATGGGTAGATCTATTGGGTACAGCATCTTGATTATTTCATTTTCAAGCAGTAGAAGTATATACTTGCTACCTAGATGTCAGTTTTGTTGTTTTGGTAAGACTGAGTAAATTGTTACAAGAAGACACATGATTTCTAATCTTTGCTATGTAAAAGTGTAGTTTATCATCCTAACAGACTGGCTGTATCGTGCTGTATTGTGAGGACTGATGAGGGCCAAGTAGTGGTGTAAAAAGATTATTTATCTCTAATGATAGTTCTACCTTTGATACTGTTGATCAACTTATCCAGGAAATATTGTGTTGATTTTATTTGTTGTCGTGCATTTATTCCTGGCAAATCACCGTATGTTGTTATGAGCAATTTATTTAGTTGTTCAGGAGCTCTGAAATATTAGGTTTGTGTGTGCTTTCTTATTTTAATTTGCTAGACTGAAGGAGGCTACTGAAAGTGGGGATTTGCACCAACGCTGTTTTTGTGTAGTTGAACCTGACCATTAGCCACTGTTTGAGATGGTTGTAACTGGGTTTCAGGGAGTTCTGAACTGAGTAGAGAAAAAAACAATCTTTTTTACTGTTTCAAGATGGACGAAGAACAAAGCTTTTTAAAGCCTTAACACAACAGGAGTGAGTAATTTCCATCTCTAAATCCCACCATTTCTATAACATCTTAATTTGGAATACACTTAGAAGATAATTGAATTTTTAAAGAGCTAAACAAAGATTTGGGTAACTGAGTTCTGGACAGAAAGTTAGGCTGATGTTTATTCTATTCACCTCATAAATACTAGTGGGTCGCAGTTGACACCGAAACAATAAGATTAGTCATTATCTTTTTTTCCATATTATCTCTGAGTTTTATATTTAGTGATCTCCTTTATACCATATGCCATTTCAAATAGTATCCACATAAAGAAAAAAACATATTTTCCTAAATTTACTGAGAATAATCTGTGTATTTTCTGTTCTTGCTTTAATGCTGAAGAGTAAATTAACATGTCACAGATTTAAACAATATTCATAAATTATTGAAGGTGGGATTGAGTTCTAGATTAGCATGCTTACATATAGTTGTTCAAATCTAATTGTATCTGCAAAGAAAATGGTTGTCTAAATATATATCACAGTTGATGTCAATGTAGTCAGTGGAGTATGAAGAGCTGTTTAGTTCACCCTGAAGTAGACACCTGAGTTAGGTCAGCTCAAAAGATCTCTGGACTCAGACTCTGATTAGATCCCCACTGAAAATAACAGGAGACAGCTATGGCTGAATTAATTTGTCTGTGCATAAATGCCCATTGCTGTTTTAGATGTTCTAGGAAATATTGCCTGCTCTACAGATGCTTTTCTAGAAGGCAACAGATCTAGAGGTTCTGCTGATATCTGCAGGTGTTATGGTTTGTCTTGGACACCTCATAGACCAAGTAGACATCTCAGTAAGCTTGGTAAATCCTGATGTTAGTGATAAGTAGAGTGACATCTTTTGCTTCTCTGATCACCTTTGGGGCAGTTCTACCTTGACTGTATTCATACTAGCTGAAACTTAGGTGAAGCATAAATGCCAGGCAACAATCAAAGTCATCTCCTTTGTAGGACTGCCTAAGCTAGTTGACAACTTCTGACTGTCAATAACTAACTTGTAGGTTCCTTAAGTGTATCAGTCTTGTAACCTATCCATGCAGAGGATCTGGGTATATAAAGCTCACATTCATCTATATTCAGTTGACTAAATACTTTACCATGTGATTAGTAGTCTAGATGTTTGATTGCCTACCCACAGGACACCTGCATTCTAGGTACAATTTATTGAAAGGACACTGAAGCATGTATATTGACAGAGGGCCTGACTACCAGGTTATCAAATAGTTTATAAGGGAGCCTGACCCTGGACCAGACCAGGGTACTAGACTAGGTGATTGAGTAAAAGGACTTGCCATATTCCTTTCTCCTAAGACTGTCATTAAAAAAAAAAAAAAAAAAAAAAAATCAGAACAGTCTAGCTTAAAATGTAAGCATATTCCAGGAATTTGCATCTGCAAATTCAGTTCTGCTGCCTCCCAAATTAATTCTGAAATGAGTAGTTATTTTATGCTTTCCTCCCATCACATATCCAAACATTTCAATAATGTGTACATACCTGATGTTCTTAACTTACATTTACTGCTTCATAGATTTCATGTCACTTTCAATCACAATGATACAATGAAATTATCTGTTCACTATTATTTATATGTCAGCAAAGATGAATATACTCCAGAAAAGATGCAGATGCACCTGCCTACCTTTGAAATGCAAAGAAGAATTGATAGGCACTTGACATAAAGTGTTTTTGTGTTGGGTGTTTTGTCATGTCAATGCAAAAAAAACCTCCCTTGCTGCTTCTTAGACTTAGGTAGTACATAAACACTTCTGCCAGCTTATTTTTGGTGGCATCAAAAGAAAAAAAATCACAATTGGTGAAAAATGACACTTGTTGAAGTTGATTAAAAAGTCTTCAGATTTCCGTGCTGCATAGAATGAGAACAAATAGGTCCCAAGCCACAGAACAAGTTCTGAATTTCAGACATTTCAAGCAGACATATTTGTCTGTAGATGCCTAAATCTTGACATCTGAGTCTTTGAATGGATCTCATCTTCAGGCCATGTATGTGTTATCTCATGAGTTATCTCTGCCAGCTCCATGGGTATATCTCAGTTCTCTTTTTTTGGCATCCCAAAAAACAGCATCCAGCCACTTTTTTTTTTTTTTTTTTTTTAAGATTAATTTAGGACAACCGAATAAGCCTTCTATGTTAACATCTACCAGTGCATTTTAATAGTCTGACCTATATGTGAATTCTATATGAGCTGGAATATAAATAACAAGAAAAGCTAGTTAAGTATCAGACAAGATTATATTATATTATATTATATTATATTATATTATATTATATTATATTATATTATATTATATTATATTATATTATATTATATATATAAGTTGTTTCTTTTCTGTGGTTGTCTAAGCTGTAGATGTGTCCTGACTTGATCTAGAAGGTCCTTGAATCTCCTTCCAACCAGATTTGTTAGTGTGAGAAGAGTTTGTTCAGCTGATACAGGAATGACTGACAGAGGATTCAAACAAAAAATACAATCCACAAAGAATTATAAAATACGTCATTTAGATCATAGGTATTCTCCAGAGTATAGATCCTCTGTAATCAGACTTCTTGTGTATCTTTCCTGTTTTGAGTACAGCAAACACAAAGCATAAAATTAACCACAGATGTGTAGAATCAGTGCTGTCTAAAATGGAGTCTCTGTCCTTCATTGGCTTTAAGGCAGCCAGTGGAGGACAGCTAGATATGCCTAGGCAATAGAGACCTGGCAATTACATTACTTGTCAATTTAATTGCACAGTCTCAAAGAGTTGTGTCTCTCTTTGGCTGATCTGGGGGAATGAGACTTCCTAGGCAGTCCTAATGAACTCAGCCAAATTGAATGCTTTGAATCAGCTTTCATCTGAAATTGCCTTTGACAAGAACTTTTTTGTTAATAAACCTCTGTATTGCACACTTAATTGTCTCAGCTCTTTTTATGTCTCTTAAAAAATATCATATGCAATCCTTCTGATATTTTCAAGACGAGTCAGGAATTTCAGTTGTAAATAAATTGTCCAAGTGTGAAGACTTACCATGCCAATATCGGCAACTTTAAGTAGTTATTTCAGACCTTCATTTTAGTATAAAATAAATATATTTCTCTTTGTTGTTCTGTTTTTTCTTTTTTGTTGTTGTTGTTTTTGTTTATGCTTTTCATTAACAAATCATAACAATATCTTGTCAACCACACTGTATCATAGTTTTGATATCTTTTGTTTATTGTGAACTCCAGTTTGAACAGTGTTGTACCCGCAAGGGCAAATGGCTCCTCTGTAGATCTTGTAGCTAATTAAGTTTAATATGATAGTTTAATTTATTTCATCATTCTTACATGCACAACATAATTCTGACCTTATCTCTTACTTCACACATGACATAAATTGCACAGTCCATTCATAAATTGGAAGAAGAGATCTAAAACCATAAGAATTCAGCTAGAACACAGAATGACAGAATCAGAGAATGGCCAAGGTTGGAAGGGACCTCTGAAGATCATTTAATCCACCCCCCCAACCCCTCCCCCCGCCCGCCCTCAAGGAGGATCACCTAGATCACTATTGCATCCGGGTGGGTTTGGACTATCTCCAGAGAAGGAGACTCCACAACCTCTCTGGGCAACCTGGTTCCAGTGTTCTGTCACCCTCACAGTAAAGAAGACATATTCAGTTGGAATTTCCTGTGCTTCAGTTTGTAATAAATGGCTAAGTCCCAAATAGGGTTACAATCAAAGTTTACAATTTATTAAATGAATAGAGGTAAGCAAACAGCGCTGGGTGCGCCGGGAGTCTCTGCTCCACCAAGACGCACACCGGTTAGATCAAGCAGCTGTTTTTTATGCTCCTTGGCTAATACATTTCATTACTACTTCTAGAAAAAACAGGGTTATTACAATTAGTTTCCAGAGTCCAAACCCTCCTACTGGAGCATGCGTATCAGTCTCCGGTGGTCCCTCTGGGGGTCTCTGGGGTCTCTCGTGCTGAAGGCTCATAGTCTTCCTCCCTGGCTTTTTTTCTTGTCCTTCTCCTTTGTCCAACTTGGCTGAATGCCAGACTTGTGCAGCATCCTCTGCAAGCTTTGTCTTTTAGTTGTCCTTCAGCTTTTCCCTTCTCAATCTCCTGGCCAGATATCAGAGACTTGCATAGTGTCCCATGCAATAGTCATAATGGTTAGCAGTTATTCTGAATCCCCCTCAGACAGCAGAGACTTCAAGGAAAAGCCTACAAATACATTTCCCTTCAAGCTCTCTATTGACACGAATTGCTAAAACATTCCTTTGCAAGATACAGGAACTATATACATTAACCACGCTGTTTTTCTTAGACTTGTGGTTATACAAGGGTATGTAAGACAGAAGGTCACATTCATCATACCATGCGGCCCTAGCATTGTTCCATATTGACACGAATCAGATGAACGCATTTCACAAGTTTGTGCCTGTTGCCTCTCACCCTGTCACTGGGCTGCCAACTGAAAAGAGACTGTCTCCATCCTCAACACCCTTCCCTCAGATATTTGTATACATTAATGAGCTCTTCCCGCAGTCTTTTTTTCCAGGCTAAACAGGCCCAGTTCTTTCAACCTGTCCTCTTATGACAGGTGCTCCAGTCCTCTAATCATTTTAGTAGGCCTCCTCTGGACTCTCTCCAGTAGTTCTATGTGCCTCTTGTATGGTGGAGCCCCAAAATGGACACAAAAAGGTGTGGTTGTACCAGGACTGAGTAGAAGGGGAGGATCCCTTGACCTGCCGGCAACACTCTTTCTAATCACCCCATGATACTGTTGGCCTTCTTGGCCACACGGGCACATTGCTGACTCATGGCCAGCCTGCTGTGCACCAGGACTCCCAGGTCACTCTCTGCAGAGCTGCTCTCCAGCAGGTCAGCCCCCAGACTATACTGGTACCTGGGGTTATTTCTCCCTGGGTGCAGGACCCTGCACTTTCCCTTGTTGAACTTCATGAAGTTCCTCTCTGCCCAACCCTCCAGCCTGTCAGGGTCCCTCTAATTGGCCGCACAGCCCTCTGGGGTATCAGCAACTCCTCCGAGTTGTGTGTGATCAGCAAACTTGCTGTGGGTGCACTCTGTTCCATCATCCAGGTTGCTGATGAATAAGCTGAACAACACTGGACCTAGTACTGACCCTTGGGGGATGCCACTAGCTACAGGCCTCCAACTAGATTCTGCACCATTAAGGATGGCCCTCTGAGCTCTGCCATCCAACCAACGGCCAATCCACCTCACTGTCCACTCAGCTAGGCCACACTTCCAGAGCTTGTCGATGAGGAACTGAAATAGCTATAGGAAAACAGGCCTATACACTCTGGAGGAATGTTTATCTTTCTCTTACCTCCTGTTTCATTGTCCACTTTGTCTTATCAATTGTTTAAGTCTACCTTTTTCCTTAACACAAGCCCTGAATTAAAGTCCACTCTGTGCTACTGGTCGGCATTTGTTTTTATTGGCACACAGGCACAAAGCTACTCCATACCTTGATGGAAATGCCTTCTTTCCTGAAATTTTATTCCAGGACCTTGTTGTTTGCAAAACAAACAAACAAGCACACAGAAAACAAAACCAAAGCCAAACCAACCAATCAATCAACCCCCAAACAAATGCCAGAACTTCTTCCTTCTGAGGCAAGCTGGATATAATCAGTGACACTGAATTGGCAGAATTTCAACTGACCTGAAATATCTTTCTGAACTCAAGCAGGCACTGTAAATACAGCAAGAAATTGGTCCCTATAGTCCACAAAAGGGAGTATAGCAATTAGAAGGTGAGCCTCTGTTCCTGTGACTTAAAGATGATCATCTGTATCAGCTGGAGTTAATTCCACTGTCAAAAAAAAAAAAAAAAAAAAGACAAACCATAACTAGCAAATTGCTATTCTCCTGCAAAAGATTTTTTAAAGCATGCATGGATGATTAGTGTCAACTGGTTAAGATTATGCTTTTTTAATGTCCATATCAAAACATTTTAATTTCCTGTGAGTTAGCTTCCCCACTGCAGAAATATAGTATAAATAATAGCCACTGTACACAGAGATTAGAAATGATCAGAATAGATTCTGGAACTGTACAGAGTCGTTTAGCACTCTTCCTGCTTAGCAAACTCATGTTCCTACTTTCTTATGCTGAAATGTCAAAACAAGATTTTTCAACACTGTCGAAGAGCTTTCTCCACTGTTTTCAAAACACATTTTTATCTAAATTGATATCCCACTTTTTAAAATTTTGATATAACAGTACTGTGATGGTAAATTGCTTTGAGAAATTTGATCTGCATATCATGGAGGCTTTGAAAAGACTCTAAAACTAATATAAATAATTATACTGCACTTAGTTCTACAGATCCACATTGCTGTCTTGGATATGTAATAGAGGCCAAGTGGCACGCTGAATTGCACTTCTTAATCACAAATATAAAATTATTTTAAAGGTGGAACAAGCTCTGCTATAACAACCTTTTTAAAATATGCATTCCAGAGTGAATGTGGGCATTGAGCTCATATGTAGAAATGATGTAAAATCTTGTACAAACCTCATTTTAAATGCTTGTTACCATACTTGGAATGTTTGGAATCTATTTCAGCAATTTGATATTGTAGAAACCTTTGTATTTTTTGTATCATTTTGGTCTTTTGGGGAGATGTCTTCTTTCAGAACTCTAACATAATGAATAATTTAATGGTACTTTTACTAGGTTATTGAACTGATATTTTTGAAGTTGTTTATGTACTTATTCTACAGTAAAATGTGTTTGCAGACACAGGAATTTAGCTCTGAGCAACTGTAGATTTTTTCTTTTAATAGGTAAAACCTACAAATGAGGGAAAGTGTACGAAAATTTGCTTTAAAATTAACCTCCTTTATGGAATGAATCTTCATGGAATTAATCTTAGAATGGCTTTAGTTGGAAGGGACCTTAAAGATCTAGTTTTAAACCTCCTACTATGGGCAGGGATGCCTTCCTAGGGCCCCATCCAACCTGGCCTTGAACACTTCCAGGGATGGGGCATCCACGTCTTCTCTGGACAACCTGTTCCAGTGCCTCACTACCTGCCAAGTAAAGAATTTCTTCCTAACATCTAATGTAAATCTTCCCTACTTTAAATTAAAACCCTTTTCCTTTGTCCTAGCAATATATGTCTGTGTAAAAAGTTGCTCTTCATCTTTTTATAAGCTCCCTTTAAGTACTGAAAGTCCACAACGAAATCTCCCTGAAGACTTCTCTTCTCTAGGTTGAACATCCCCAGCTCTCTCATCCCATTTTTGTAGGAGAGGTGCTTCAGCCCTCTGATCACCTTCATGATCCTCCTTTTGACCCGTTCTAACAGATCCACATTGTTGCACAATATTGGTTGTCCCACCGAGTGCATAACATCATATCTATTCTCCCTTTCCTCTGCTACCTTTTGCACTGCACGCTTTAAGTTGATTTAATTAACATGCTCAAACACTGATATTACCATAGCAGATAGCCTCTATCTATATGTTTATGTGCTGTAGAGACACTTTTATATGACTGATGATCATGTCCTTCTAATCTGTTTTTCTGATCTGCATGTTACCTTAATTTGTCTCAGAAAATCTTTTGCTCAGCACACATCAGATGCCCAGAGCAAAACATTAAGAACTGTGAGTCCTCAATTCCCTAAGAACTCTGTGTTTATGAACTACTAATATTAAGGACACAATGAGAGAGCATATGTATGATTGATGCACTGATGGCAACTTTTTCACATTGACATAGAAGAATGGTAATTACACTTGCATAGTATGCATTGACTTTAGGTGAAGTGTGATTTTTTCAAAGCTGTGCTGGCTTCTGAAGTCTTCTGTGTGACTTCACCATCAGTTATTGTACCCTGGGGCTGCATGCTGCTGGGTAGCAGGATGTAGCTGCTATGTTTTCACTGCTCTCAACTGACTTAACTTGCTTCACGATAAGGAGATATAAGATTGGATTTCTTTTCTTGATAATCACTTTGAGCTGACTGGCATTTGGTCTTATAGGCTTATGTTGTGCATTCCAGCAGGTGTGGGTGAGCAATGCACAGTCATCAGTAAAGATGGCTGCTCTTTAGCTTTTGATTTTGCATTGGGTCACTGCATGGTGGAAACACCATCTGGTAAACTAATGTAAATCTTCCTTTAGTAATGCATGAAAAATATTGCTGCACAAATTATGGTAAAAGAGAAGCAGGAGGCAAATACAGCCTTAGTTTAAAGGTGAAATATTGTTTTTACTTGCTATGGATGGGAACCCTCATCTCTATGCCATGAAACTAGGGAGTAACATTCATAAAGCTGTCTGGACAACAGGATTTTTGCAAAGACCTCCGAAGACGTTCATAACTTACAACCTCAAAAGCTTTGACCTCACACAGACCATATGCAAGTCTTTATTTTGCCATGCACTTTACTTGACTTGGCTGTAGAAAGGGATTATAACCGTCTCTGTCATGCTGAAAACCGAATTGCCCTTCAGAAACTTTTTCTCAGCAAGCTCTCTAACTGGGCAGCTGCCTGTTGTTTTAAAATGATTTTTCCTGTGTCTAAGCACAATGAAATATGACGGTCTACCAAAGCATGGATTGTTACTTTCCCATTTTTGTAAAGGGAGGGATATTGTTTGCATCATTGAACTTCCTGAGAACTAATCTTTACCTGCACCAGTAATATGACCATCTACAGGCAACCATCATCACATTATTTTATGGGAATACTCATTGCGCATTTTGTCTCACCTAGTGACAGCTGTTTGATAGCTCTGAGAATGAAAATTTGCTAGAGTTGCTAGTTGCTGCTGACTAGGTAGCCTTGGCATTTCTTATAGCACTTCATCAAACATGACAGATATTTAACAAACTGCTGCAATATTGACACCAAGATTTTCTTTTCCTCAGACAACAGTATTTGACCCTTCCCTTCTCTTCCCTTCCCTTCCCTTCCCTTCCCTTCCCTTCCCTTCCCTTCCCTTCCCTTCCCTTCCCTTCCCTTCCCTTCCCTTCCCTTCCCTTCCCTTCCCTTCCCTTCCCTTCCCTTCCCTTCCCTTCCCTTCCCTTCCCTTCCCTTCCCTTCCCTTCCCTTCCCTTCCCTTCCCTTCCCTTCCCTTCCCTTCCCTTCCCTTCCCTTCCCTTCCCTTCCCTTCCCTTCCCTTCCCTTCCCTTCCCTTCCCTTCCCTTCCCTTCCCTTCCCTTCCCTTCCCTTCCCTTCCCTTCCCTTCCCTTCCCTTCTTCCTCTTGGCCTATGTAGTTTTGAGTCATTCAATATGGCTTAATTGTTTTTATCCCTTGACAATTGATTCATCACTAGTGATGCCTGGCATTTACATGGGCAATGTAATTCTGACATCATGAACATAACATTTATATGCAATGATGCTTTTAACAACACTCCAGATCTTGGGCTACCTCTGTACCTGCGCTGTCTTGTGCTTTTGATCTTGCTTGCCAGCTGGCCCTCAGCACAATGTGAGAAACAAGATATCATATGTTTCCTTGACAAAATGAGCAGACCCTAGGAAGTTTCACAAACCTTCAGTACCCTGTAAATGAACCCCCTCCCCCAATATGATGAGTTGTTCATTTTGTGCAGTGAACTTATTAGTACTACTGAGATCCAACTAAAAATATTCTTTGACCTCAGCATGCATTGTAACTAATGGCTAGGCACTAGCAATGATCGTGCAATAAGTTATTTGTAATAGCATGTTAGTTTGAAACAATTTAGGGGGCCCTTATTCCAGCAATCAAGTACATATTCACTTCTATCAGTATTTATGTTCTCAGCTGACTATCCATTAGACAAGTCCTGTTTCTTCCAGTTAAGTTTTTCTTTATTAATTTAACTTTATTAATTTGGGAGATGAAAGACCGTTGTTTCAAGAGGTTTTCATGCTGTTTGTAGCCTTTAAATCTACATCCAGGGTATATCAGATACAGTGACAGAGGATCAAACAAATACAAGAAAGAGAAAGCAGAGTAGGAGCTCTCGTTTCCCAGCAGGAAGACCTTAGCAGTAGGGCAGTAATTAATTTTCCCCAAATTCACTGAAACCAGGAAAAGTAATAAAGAATTTAATTTCTGGATTAAAAGTAGATAATTTCCTAATAGTTACCTTTCCAGTATTATTTTTGGGACAATTAAAGAGTATTTGATTCTACCTGAGAGAAGCAGAATTTCTTTTTCCATGAGTGATTCAAAGGAGGATTAAGGATCGACTATCACAGATAGAGTATTTTCATATGAGATGTTCCTTTAAGTTGCCTTACACACTAATGTCAAGATTAGAGGGATGGCACAAATACCAACCACAAGAAAGTCATTCTGGTACTAGCAGCCAGAGAAACTGCCATGGAGTAAGCAAGCAGAAGGCGTCCTCAGGCATTGTGCCCAGCAGTGCTCTCTCAGCATGACATGGACCACTAACGTGCCATGTGACTGAGCAAAGGTAGAGTGGTACAAAAATATATGGGTTCCGTGAAATTTATTTTTTATACTGAAATTCTACAGGCATACATCTTTGAATGCCTCAGTGTGGAGCAGTGCTCTCCGCTTCAGGAGATTATAGGTGTTTATATTCTGCTTATGTGGTAGGGATGGATATTGTTTACCCCAAATTACTTTTTTTTTTTCTTTTTTCCTGAAATCCCAATATATTATTATTATTTTTTTTCCAAAGCATTTGCTGTATACTTAGTACTGAACAGGCCAAAGATAGACAGACATTCTATTTCAAAGAGCTTAACAGGCTCAGAAAAGTCAAGATAACACTGGCAAGACAGAAGAGAATGCTGAGTGTGGTTTCTTTGTAATTTGTTAAGGATTTATTCTTATCAAATTCAATCCTGTTATGTACTGTTGGAAATAATTCACTCAATATGTGTTAGATAGTGAACATTATCATTGAGTCTCTGAAAGTTTACTGACCGTAAGGGGAATGCAGTATTTTATAGCATAGTGTTGCTATATAAAAAACACAGATATGGTTTAGATATGTATATATATGTGGAATGAAAGATTCCTTAGCTTTTTTTTTCCCTTTTTTTTTTTTTTTCCTCTTCGAGCCATACTATTAACAACTTTAACTTGGCATTATATGTTTTATTCAAACGGAGATCTGGGAAATTCATCAAAATTGATATTTTTGGTTTCAAGTTAGCACAAAATATTTTTAAACTTGTAAAATAGATATGATAGAAAATACTGCTGATGCTTCTTATCTAAGTCTGCAAGTACATTAACAGTGCTTGCATTTATTCACATTTACTCTCAGAAGTACACCTGTTGATTTATTCTACTTGGAAGCCACCACTTAAGTTAGTCAGTGTTTTTAAACCAAATTATATCTATTTAGTATAAGATCATTAATCTGTTAATACTGTAATTTCTGTGCCCTCTTGCAGCAATGGCAATTAATAAAGAAACTTCTATCTCAGACTAATTTTCAGTAAGTACAACAGAGAGTTATTAATGTCCAATTTGTAAAAGTTCATTCTAACTGAAGAAAAGATCAAGTCTATCATAATTATGAATTAGATATTGACGATGAAAATTACAGTTGTCCTGTCTTAGTT
Organism: Netta rufina; assembly: GCF_964035555.1. NCBI lineage: Eukaryota > Metazoa > Chordata > Aves > Anseriformes > Anatidae > Netta > Netta rufina. Next base: position 67,178,149 of record NC_140127.1, on the reverse strand, counting down.
TGGAAGATATAGGAAATTAGATCACTTTTGGTCTGGAACTCACTTAAGTGTTGCCAGATTTCTGAGTACAATCTGAAATAGACATGGTCTGTCCAAGAGGAGACAAGATTATCTTGCTTTAGTAAGAGAAATGGTAAGCAACACACTTTTAAATGCAGAAATGTGGTGAATACTTCCTTAATGTATTAAATACCTGAAGTAGTTTTTATTCAGGTGGAGTTTGTTTTTGGTGAGAAGTGAAAATTCTTCCAGTCTTTGATTAATTTTCCTTTTATTAGTGAATTGTTATATCCTTCATAAAGACCGTCAGACATGGGTCTTGCTTGTCTTTATTATTACAACCTTTCAAATTCTTCAAACAGCTTTGTTTGGAGGATTGCAGAGGAGAATGAAAACCTGACTTTTGTTTTGTCACAATCTCCTCAATGACATATAATTATTCACATTATTCTTTGTTGTCCACTTTCAGTAAAAACTACATCTTCCAACATAAGGAAATCAAACAGAGAAAAATCCACTTGTCTAATTTCAGCCTAAAATAACTGTGCATCAGTATAATTTGTTCAAAGTCCATGATCAGTAACTCTGAAAGTACAGGGACAAGGACAAAGCATGGTACTGCTTGTATTCTGTTAGGAAACAAATTAGCCAAGGAATATGTAAATTTTGTTGGGATTCATGCATATTCACAAGTGAATGTATGCATTATCATTAAATATGCATTTGAATTGTTCACCAGATTACTCATACAGCCAGAATCAAAGAAACTGTCCCGACTACAGCAGCGTTATAAGAGTTTGGGAGCCTATATGTAATTGTGTATACTATTTTTTGCTATTACTTCACCACTCTCACTTTTTTTATGAGTATACTCAACACTCTGTAGCAAGGACAGAGAGTTTCTCAGCTGAAAAAAGGCTTGAAAGCCCTGATCCTGCAGTTTATTTCAGTTAATCTCATCTCCATTGCAGGTGTAGAGTACCCCAGCTACTGTGATAATGCTACAACTTGCACAAATACCTTCAGAACAGATGTTCCCCAAATATCACTTACTACCTAGTGCACCTGAAATGTATTTTATGGAGAACTTTACTCTTGTACTCATCTTTTGGCTTTCCGCAAATCATCTTTTATGCTATCTCTTCCAAGTAATGGTTTCAATTATTTTCATTTACTTCTAAAATTTTATCAAAGATTGAGATCAGGAAGAGACAGAAGAACTTAGAAAATAAGCTAGCTGTGTAACTGCCAAAGCATTACACAGATACTGTTTTTTGGGGGGTACTTTTACCTCTGGTGTTTGAGTAACCTTCACAGAGATAGTATTGGATTTGTTAGATTAGACTTGTTAGATCCACATGCAGTTCCCAGAATGCCTTACACTGTTGTACATATTGTGTTCCCCACACCACAGCAGTTGTTTCTATATGTCTACTGCAATTGTTTTTCATGTATAAGCTCTCCCATGTTTGAGGATTGTGATCCCATATATTAATCCCTACTGCTGGAATCACTAAATGTTAATGTATTCACAGAGAATCACAGAATCACAGAATCACAGAATTTCTAGGTTGGAAGAGACCTCAAGATCATCGAGTCCAACCTCTGACCTAACGTTAACAGTCCCCACTAAACCATATCCCTAAGCTCTACATCTAAACATCTTTTAAAGACTTCCAGGGATGGTGACTCCACCACTTCCCTGGGCAGCCTGTTCCAATGTCTAACAACCCTTTCGGTAAAGAAGTTAAAAGCTTATTTCTGCTAATGCCTAAATGTATTCAGACAGGATTTCTGTGGATCCAGGCATCCTCCATACAAAATCTTCATTGTGTGTTTGCAGGAAGGATGCATAAATAAGCCTTCAATTGCAATCTGTAAGATTGTCAATAAGACTGTTGAATGTATGGGTTTCCAGATATTCTTATTACTCCCATTAGTATAGCTATTAGTAGTACATCAGAACTAGTGTAAATATTTATGAAGGCAATTGATTGGAGTGATTTATACTGCAAATCTTATCTGGAGTTGAATATATATATGCAAGCCCCAGTTTTGCAATGTTAATAATAGAATTTAGTAGGAAACTATTATAATGTTATGGATTTTTTTTTTTTTTTTTTTTTTTTAGTAGGAAAACCTACACTTTTCTGATGTTTTAAGTTGTCAAAATTAAAAAAAAAAACACACACACACACAAAAAACTTCTCATTTAATAGTTGTTTAATACTTCCTGGTTGAGTATTCCCTTTTGGAAATGTAATGCTAATTGGAAAGCTCAGCAAAAGCCATAGTAGTATTTGCTGCAAAGGCTGTGCTGTCTAAAGCTGTGTTATCTTTCTTTAGCCCTTTAGATAAAGATTTTCTCTCTTTTGTTCTCCAAAAACCTTCTAAGAAAAGTAAATTATTACAAGTTGGTGATCAATGTAATGAGATCTGGCAACTATGTGTTGAGTACAGAAGAATAATTTTTCAGTTCTGCTCTTGAATGTATTAGTAACAAAGATCAACAATAGACATATAATTCACCAAAAGACGAGGAGTTCTGTGCAACAAAACATGGGACATTACAGACAATTCAGTTGAGACAGGGAAGTTAAATTAAATTGTCATAATCTGTAGCACTAACGGTCATTTATGTCTTTAAAAAATCAAGTTTTTTATATCATTGAATTATAGGATCATAGAATGGCTTGAGTTGGAAGGGGCATTAAAGATCATCTAATTCCAACCCCTCTGCCATGGGCAGGAACAGCTCCCACTAGAATAGGTTGCCCCATCCAGCCTGGCCTTGAACTTCCAGGGATGAGGCATCCACAGCTCTCTGAGCATCGTGTTCCAGTGCCTCATCACCCTCTGAGCAAAGAATTTCCTCCTAACTTCTAATCTAAATCTCTCCTCTTTTAGTTTAAAACCATTTCCCCTTGTCCTGTCATTGTCTTTCCTAGTAAAATGTCAACCAATATGTGTATCTGAGCAAGATGTCTAGGCCCTAAATCTTTACTTGCAAAGCACTGGAATTATTGAATTTGTTACACTATGTTAATGTATCTAATATTTGATGCTGCTATGAATTGTATCTAGCTAGCTATGTCTCTCAGAGAGCTTAGTACAAAACATTGAATACTTGGTGAGTTGATACCTTGGTGACTTTCTGAAGTATCATTTCTATTCCATTTTTACCAATGAGGAAATTGTGACATGAAAGAATTTGCACTGCCATGTAAAATCCAGGATTCAGATCTCAGCTTTATTGTGTAGCATTATGTACATGACAATCATGAACATCAGAAAATTAGAAAAATGAGTTATTACTTATATGTTAGATAAAGGCATGATTTTTTTTTTTTTTTTTCCTGTGGAGAATTGTTACAGAAGATGCAGAAAGTAACTGTGATGCACAAATTACAAACAAAATAATTTCAATTCATTAAATATTTGTGAGGGTTTTATGCATGAAGCTTGTTTATATTTGAGTGGATTTCTCTCCTGCTGCATCTTTGTTCTCAATACAAAACTGTAAAGCAAATCTGTAGCAAAAATAGTGGCAATGCAAATTGTCAGTTTCTATTATCTATCAGACCAAATTCTTTTCAGCCTTTTGAAAAGAAGTTGCTTCACGTATGTTCCAAACTGTGGAGCATTATGTAAACCTATTAGAGCCTTGACTCTCACATTGTCATTTCATGTATCTCATTTCCAAAGTGGTGGTCTCAATCCTGCATAATGTAGGTCAGCAGTAAGAGTGCCAAATTACTCAGGTCCTTCCATCTGGTCTCTGCTGCATATTCAAGACGTGCAGACATTCCTTTAACCTGGTTATCTTCGCTGTCAGCTGGTAAAATCTGACAAAGCTGCCAAAGTTTGGTGCTAGGGGATACTGTGATAATTGTCAATTTAACACATGGACATGAAATGGAAACATTTAGCTTTTGTTGTTGTTGGTGGTGGTGGTGGTTTTTCCTCTTCCTCTTCCTCTTCCTCTTCCTCTTCCTTTTTCCTTTTTCCTTTTCCTTCTTTCTCTCTCTTTTTTTTTTTTTTTTTTTTTTTTTTAAGGTTAAACATGTGCCAAAAGTCCATAGACAATCTTTGCATAGCCTTAATTAGAGGCTATTGTTCTATGAAGATGGATCAATCTCAAAAATGGATTTGAAGTTGGCTATAAAAGGGTTCCAAATCATTGACTGGTTCAGTCAGTAATTTAGAGAAGTTCTATACATGGTGGTTTTAGTTCTGGTTTCATTATCTTGCAGAATAGCCCCAGATTTTAGTACTACTTCTGATGACAATTTTGCTATCATATGTCTGGAATAAGGTTAATTGTACCCAGTTTTAGTGCCGTAGGGTACAACCATCTAAGATAAGGTCCATTTAGCCAACAAAAACATTTTGTTATATCATTTTTCCCCTTAAAGGAAAAAAAATAAAAATTAAGTCAGAGACTGTATGGTTTTGTTCACTTGGCTAAGCTCCATTTTATCACTACATTGCCTGATGTCTGACTCAATACAAAGCAGAATAATTTATTGAGCACCCTCAGAGTGCTCACTTATCAGTGCTGTATTAGCAACAAAGAAAAATGTCCTGCCACAGGAGCTTGTAGTCAGAAGTTACAAATAAAACTGCTGAAATTCTTGCCTTACACTCAAAACAAGACAATTAGCTTTTGTCAGAAATTTTGTCAGAAATTTTTTGTTAGCTTTTTTCTTTTTTTTTTTTTTTTGTCAGAAAACTGACATTTGTTCCATTTTTATGTCCCTATATATATATATATATATATATATATATATATATATATATATTACTGAAGTAGTCATCCACAGCATTAAGCACAAGCCTTTCACTAACAAAATCCTCCCCTCAGCATAGGTCAGGATTTCAAGCCAACCATTCCCAGATTAAAAACAACTCAGTACAATCAATTGGAAGCTGATAATCCATAATTCTTTGGCAATTAAGATGAGTCTGAGCTACACAGATAAGCATATTGTGCAAAACTTATTTAAATAAAAATTTAAGTATTTAAGTATTTAGATGCCAAGCATTTCTTCAAATATTTTTGTTCCAAACTTCTTATCATTCTTGCTGCTCTCTCTCTTTCAGTCTACCTCTTTGGAGACACTACTTAAAATTGGATACATTAATCATCATAGCTGATTCTCTTCCAGTGGTTGTGTAAACACTTCTCAAAGACTAAAAGCATCACATTAACTCATATTCACTTTGTGACCCACTGTTACCTCCTCCAGTTCTTTTTCTACTAGAACGCCACCTAAGAAGTTTTTGGTTTGTTTTGTATGCATCTTTATTTTTTTTTTCTTGAATGGGTTCTTGTTAAAATTGACTATTTTTAGTTTAAGACCATTTTTTTCAAAGTTATCAAGCATATATTGAAACAGAACCTATTTTTCCCAAATACTCACATCTAGCTGTTTTTGGTAAGATGTGCAAAAGCATAAGCAGACTGTATTTCCTCATTCAGGTCTTTAACAGAAATTAGACTGAACTGGATGCAAATATTCATTCTCCAAATATGGCAGAAAATTGGTGGTTGTTTGTTTGTTTTCTTCTTTTTTCCCCGAACTTGCTTATTTTTTTTAGCTGTTTTCCAAACACTTTTCTAATTTCTTTGTCTGTTTTTCAAACAACACTGAACCCTAAATACATGCTGGTTTTACCTGTGAGAACTCAACTTGCGAGCACGAATGTTCGGTTTTGAATTGAACTGCTATCTACTGGAGTTCATTGGAGTTGATTTCTAATAAGAAACCAGTAGATTAGCTTGTGATTGTTGCATTTCACCCTTTATTGAGAACAGTCCTTGCAAACCTCCCCTGAAGCAGCAGGAACTGAGTAGGATCAGGTTGGGTCTAAGCATCAGATGTAAATTTCTGAGAACATTGAGGTGCTAAGCATGCTGCTGAAGCACAGTGACCACTGTGCACTTGTCTGAGCTGGGATGGATAACCAGTAAAGGATAGTAAGGATGGGAGATGGCTACTGATTAATTAATAGTACCCTGCCTCACTTCTCCTCCGGGTTCACAACAGGGCCTATGTAGCACCTCCAAAAGCAGGCTGGGGAAGTAATGCTTACATCTTCATTGGAAAATAAAAATTAGCAGAGATAACAGTGTTATGGCACACCACAGTCACCCCTTTCTCCCTTTTCCCCTGTCCTCCTCCAACTATGGGATACACATATGAAAAATCCCTCATCTCTTCCCTTCCCAGGGATGAAAACCATAGCAGCTGATTCACTTTGTAGCTAATGCTCCACTGCTTGTCCCACTTACAGCCTACTTTTTCTCTCAAATAGCCTAAATTCAGCTTAGAGCAATTGTCCACAAATGCAATTATCTTTGGTGACTGCTATTTTTACTTCCACGCTGCAGAAGGCCTTACAACTCACCTGTTTTTATGGCTACCTCAGTTGGCCTCTTGAAACCTATGACCTCTAAGCAAACCTTCTCTTCTTTGAATTCTTAGATCAATCTGGCTCCAACAACGTTAGACTGCTCCTGGGGATTTTAGCCACCTTTTGTGTGATCTGTCAAAATTGGTGAAAAACTGGACAGAAAATTTTGCTGCTGGAAAATGCCATCTAGCAAAAAATCAGAAAGGACAGTTTTAGCAACTGAAAAGCTTCACAAGTGAGCATCCTTTTATATGAAACTGTGCCTAGGTGGAAGTAGAAAGAATTATTTCTAGCTCATTTCATTCCACCAGCAATATATATATATATATATATATTCATTTTGTTGTTTCAATTTAATTATTTTTTTCCTGTGGTTTTACCTTATTGAAACAAAGTCTTTTGCTAGTTATGAATCACTTCCTTATTCTCTTTTGCTGTTTCAATTTTTGTCTTTTTGCAAATATTTTTCAAATTTAGACTGAAGAACATTTAAAGTGTTAGAATTTCCCATGGGAAACCAATTTTTGTTTCCAAACACTTTTACTGCAACCACTGATGAAGCTCATATCCCTTTCTTTTATGCCCAGATCACACTTGGTATCCTGTTTTCCTCTTTGAATAGAAAACCTTAACAGCAACAATATTTTAGATTCTCAGCAGAGCAGATATAATTCCAGCAACAAAAAGCTATTCCTCCAGTGACACTTCTTTAAATGGAAATGTAGAAATAATACGATTTGGAGGTAAAGTATTGTTTTGTGCAGATGTTAGATGATAGCAACCATCATTGTTATTTTAATGGCCTATGCAACATGGTTACAGAAATGTTAAAAATTTTTGGAAGCCATACACATATTTGTGTTTTGGCTTTGTGATGAACAGACATGACCTCTTAGAAGGAACTCTGCTGCATCTTCACTGTGTTTGGGTTAGTCATGTTTAGGAACAGAAAAGCTTTCCTCATCCTTTGCTAACAATAGTTCTCTGCTTAGCTCAATGATGATTAATTAAAAAGGAATAAATTTAGTCATTATAAAACAACTGCTTTAATGCATTTTTTATTTATTCATTTATTTATTTTTCCTATAGAAGAAACTACAGGTTGGGATTTCTCTCTCTTTTTCCCCATTGCTGTACATGTCTGCAATGCAGATGTCTGAGTTAACTGTACAAACTGCATTTGTGAACCACAGAGAAAAAATGATATTTTACCCAATCTGCTGTGGGCACCCTGGAAGTCCCCATTTCTTTCGTGGCTATATAGGGACTGCCAGAACTCCAGCACAGTTGTAAAAACCTCCATTTGGAGACATGAATCTCAATCTGAATGTCAGAAAGTAAAAATGAGTGATAACTAATGACAGCACTGAATCTTACATATAATCATTTAACATTTCTCACTTTGCATGTGTAAATCATAACCAGATCCCGTATCTCAGCATAACCCCAGAGCAACTTTTTTTCATATCACCCTGCAGATGAGATCGAGCAATGGGTCCTGCATGTGTGGGCTGTGGCCTCCTACTAAGTCCTGGAGGTGGATTTAGAAGTACAGAGCTGTGCCCCCAGCTTGGTGGGCATCCTCCCTCTTTATCTAGGTGTGGAGAAGACTAAGATCCTGTATGGAAGGAAAGTGGTAGTCCCCAGAAGAAAAATAACAGCTGACTCAGGAAGGGATGGAGGTCAAAGTTGCAACTTTTGAATAAAAGGAAAGCTGCATGACAGAGAATGTGTTTTACTTGCAATTACATTGTCTGTGCAGAGTGGAGTATGCACTGAGAGTAGAAAACTGTTTTGAAAACCTGATGCCAAACACCTTTGATATCTGGAAGGAAAAAAAAAACAGATTAAAACTGAAAAAAAGTATCTCAAATTTATCTTAACATGGATTGTTTTTACTTTGAAATAAGAATTGCTATGAAGATTGCTGAGTACTTGACTGCACTAATGCCTGAAGCCAGTCTCAGCCTCTGCTAGAGACAGAGACTTTCCTTGAATTTATGCTAGTATCGTTATTTAGTCTGTCATTCTTTTACTGTAGGGAACAATAAAAACATCTTTATTGTTTTAAAATTTCAGTTGTCTTTGAAATAGCTGGGGATTTTGTCATCCAAACGCAGGCTCTTCTCTTTCTCTGAGGTTTTTATGGGAACAGTAATCAGAGATAAAGCTATTAAACTGCCAGCTAGGGATCATTTTATGGTGTATTTGTGAGTAAGTATGATTATGAATGTTACAAATAATTCCTTGTGAATTATTTGTCAGATTTGTGCTGCTGTGTAATGTATAGAGGAAAGGTTAGTGCATGCAGCTGTCTGTTATTATAAATTAATTTAGCACTGCACTTAAGGAAACATTGACCTGACGATGTTGGAAACAGGCCTTAATTCATGTCCTTTCTCTGCACAGTTTATCATGATGCACTTTTGATGGAAAGTGGTCTGTGATGATTGCCTCAAAGGTGAAGACAGTGCAGCCAGACATGAACTTACAGCTGTTTGCACTTCCTTTGGCTTTGCAAATTGAATACTGAAATATGGTGGATTGGTGGGCAAAGTCTGGCTTCTCTGGAAAGAGACCAAAAGCATGACAGTAAGATATTGGCTTAGACAGATTTTGATTCTAACCATGGAATCTTTCTTGGTCTATATTAGGGCAACTAAGAGTCGGATACAATGGTTGTGAATGCATAGCATGGACAACATCACACTGACTTCAGGATGAAAATTACGATGGTTACTGACGATGGGAATTATATACTTAGGACGAAAAAGTCTCTGTTCTTTTGCACATATGATTTTATTGAAGATTGAAGTCAGAAGCAAACCACTCAAAACACCCCCACAGTTGTGTGGGGGACACAATTGTTTAATTTTGCTCTCACTTTCCCAAGACAATTCCATCTCTTCCAGAGGCCCTACCATAACACACATTTTTCCGTCCTCTCTTTGCGTGGCTGTAGCTGAACACTGCTGAAATCCCCCTCTGAGAAGCATCCAGGGCTTTGGTATTTCAAAGACAGCCAGAAAAGGCTTGGCTTAGAGCTTGGTCAACTTCAGGGACCAGTTAGAAAACCTCAGTAGATTCTAGAAACCAATGGAAGCAAAAGGAGGAGGGAAGTTGCTCCTACAACAGCAGGAGCTGGACAAGTGAAGAGTGATGGTGCCAAGTACACAGATGAGTCCCTGTCAGAGGTTTCCCTGGCCAGACGAGGAGGTGGGAGTACGTGATGTGCCAGTACCTTCCTCCTGGTCTGCCTGCCTCCCTCTCCCGCACCCCCTGCTGTCTCCATCTGACTCCCCACAGCAGGGTTATATGAGTTTCTGCTATGGGTACCCATAAGGAAAAATGGTGATAGCTGATTTATCCTGATGGGTTGTGTTTGATATACTAAATTTTGCTAATGTATGGTTATAACTAAAAGTTCACTTCTTAATACTACATTTTACCATATTTAGAGTTATTGTTTGGCCTAGCTATCTGAAGCAATTGAATTAAAGTCTCTTAACTCCTTGAAAAGGTGGTCTCCTAACTTGTCAAAAAGAGAATTTTATGGTTTCCTTCGAACAGCTTTCTGGTAAAGCTATTCAATTAAAAACAAACAAACAAGCAAACAAACAAACAAGCAAAAGAATGATAACAGAAAACAGACAAACAAATAAAAAAAAAAAAAAAAAGAAAACAAACACACACCAAAAAAAGCCACAAAAAAACAGAAAGCTCCTGAGGTCTCTTGGGAGGCAAGATAGATTTGCCTATATATAGGCAATATAGGTTTGAACTTCCAACAGTTTAGTGATTCTCAAGTGTATTTCTTCTAAAGTCTCTCTCCTAGTCCTAAAAAAACGTTATTTGGGTTAATGGAACTTGTTTGTTTGTTTGTTTGTTTGTTTTTTGTTTGTCTCAATTTCAGTAGGAAGAAAATAAAGTTGACCTCTATTGACAAATGATCAAATTATGCTTCATAATTTTATATTCTCTGTATTCTCTTTATTGATGGTATTTCTGATGATATTTCAGATGTATTTCAAATGTCTTTATACTTTAGGGATATAAAACTCTACTTTCCCCTCTGCAGACATTTCCTCCTACTCCTTGCCTAATCTTAAGTGCTACCCTTATTTTTCTACCTACACCCACATCCAGGAATAATTTCCCTATCTGAAAGTGATTATTTATTTATTTATTTTTAATTTTCTTCTTTTTTTCTTCCTCAGCTGAAAATTTCAATAAAGAAAGACAGCATAGCTTGTGCCTTTAGTACTAAACAAAATCCATTGTCTGGAATGAATTGTTTGGTGAAAGTTGTAATGAGAAAGGTTTAATGCTCTCCTTCACACATTTTCACAGTATTTTCACTGTTGCTCGTTCTATAAATGCTAAGTAACATAAGTTCATCTTACCTGCTCCATATGCTAAGACTTCTGCCTCTGAAATGCAGCACAGTATATATTTGCAGTCTCCAACGTGCATCTGTGGTCCCGCAAAGACTTGTTTGCACTTATTTTACTTCATACTTCTCCAGTGGTCCAATTAATACTGGGAAATTCTTTACAGGACTGGAATCCATGAAACTGATTTCCTGGAGTACTATTTTGAGGGTGATCTTATGACATGCAGCAATAACTTTGCCACTAAGAATAGGACTCATTTGAACTAGATGCTGTACAAACTCAAGGTGACCCCTGCCTGATTCTCATCATTTACATCTAATCATAGATTAAATATAGCAAAAGTGGGGAAGATAGACAAGGAGGAGGGATGAAAGAGGTAAGTGTGAAAGTTTTGCAGTGACCTAGTATTACACAGCATTCTGAATCATCAAGATATGTGTTAAAGACAGATTATTTAAAAGAACAGTAAATTTTGAAACCCATCTATATTTAATCTCTTTTATTTTTCATGTGCTTATTTTATTTTTCCTTCTGGCTCCCATACCAATAATCCATAATTATCCAACACTACAGAGTCTCCATAGAAAGAAGGGTGTCTGCAAGATCTGCTTCATGTATGGAAGACTTCTTAAGTTCGTCTTATGTACCAGCCTATAAATGACTAGAAATCTCACCAACAAATCTTCTGAATAGAGCTAGCCAGAAAATATTTGCCAAAACCAGTCTACACATTCCAGATGAATGCAAAGACAGGCAGAGTTCAGGAAAATACTATAGATCTTGAGTTCTTTTTATTCTTTCTCTATTCTGACAGCTGCCAAAAAGAAGGAGGAAAAATAATTATATTATAAAAAAAAAGTAAATATTTAATAATGAACTTATTGTGTGTGGCATATAACACTCTACCTCAAGAAGAAAATTAATAGTGTCTTTCTTAAAAAAAAATCACATCCACTAATACATATTTCCATATTCTGTATTCTATATAACTATTTCCTAAGAAGGCTGTGCAATTTTTTCTGAGTTCTGGAAATTTGGTAGTCTAAAACATAGGCTATTTACTCAAAATTTTGAAAGGGAAAGGAAGCCCCATAGCTAAAACAAATGGATAGAAAATATTACTTGTTGATTCTTGTTTTGAGTAGAAAACTGACTCGTTCAAAACAAATTTCCAAGACTTCCATCATGTAAGAAATTCCCTGTAATGAGTTTTGGCTCTGTGCATGACACCTACTTTGCTAAACTTTTCCCATTATGATTGTTCAAATGTGCCTTTTGTTTAAAGCAGATAGAAAAAAACAGAATTCTGTCCATCTGAAAAGAAACCTAAACAAGACAACATGCAATAGACACACTTCTTTTTACATTAATGAACCAGTTCAATTAACTGAGAAATTGCTTTACCAATGCATAGTAACAGCTGTTTTGTGATGTAGCTGTACTAGTCTAAGACTGTAAGAGACAAATGTGTGTAGGGAGATTTAACAAGTTTTGTTAAGCAGGCATACAGAAGGAAAACACTTTCAGGCATATGGTACTTTCACGATATCTGACAAAGAAGCAACAAATCCAAAGCTAACCACAAGTTAGAAACAACTGCTCATATTTTAATTTAATTATACCGATCAATTAGATGACAAGAGAGAAAAAAGGGGTAATTAGCACTTTTGGAGCAGAGCTTAGATTTGGCAGGCAAGGAGGTGACAGGCTTAGCCCTGGTGGAACAGTCAAGAGAAGTCTTTCACATGTGAGGAACAGAGAGATCAAACAAGACAGACTGAGTCTCTCTTTCTCTCTCTTTCTCTCTCTTTCTCTCTCTTTCCTTCTTAATAAATTTATATATTTTATTATATTATTATTTATAAATTAATTATATATATTATTATTTATAAATAAATTAATAATCCCATCTCTCAAATATATTTTATGAGTCTTTGAATATATTTTATCTCTGACCTAGGTCAGAGGTAATTTTTTTTTGTTTGTTATGTTGAGTAGATGTTAATATTTTTGATCAAGGTGCAGTGTTTATTCAATGTTAACCATGTTGTTGACTACATCACATACTGAAATACCCACATGTTGTGCTCAGAGTTGCTGAATATTTTCTTCTTGGGGTTGATTACCATGAAGTTTATAAAGGTAGGCTGGTAAATATTGCAAATTTGCTCTGGAACATTTTGGTTGCAAACAACATTTGTCAGGTTGTAAACAAGCTGCCAGAATGAGTTTAAGATGTGTTATAGGCTAAGGTGAATGGTGAGAGTGGGAAAAGTGGGAAAATGTATTTCAAAATACAATCTTCTTCCAGGCTAGCTTATACAAATCTGGTCATAAATTATTAGTTTTGATAAATTTTGTAAGATTTGTACTACTTTCTCTATTTCACTAATATGGTAGTTTGTCAACTGACTGTTTTACATTGATTGTGGAATTTGATAAATTGATTTTGACATAGAAACATTGCAGAATGATATCAGCATAGTTCTTATGCTGAGGGATATGGTTGGAAAGCTGTTGTGAGTTGGAGGTAGTCTGTGCAATTATTGAAAATTCTTGCTCTTTGTCTGTCAATTAGGAAAGATCTTAATTTTTACAATTCTTAGTAGGTATCCTGGAGATTTTTTTTTGACCGGATAATGACAAGTTTACCAAAATTCTTTTATTTGCAGTGATATTGGTGATAGGTACAGTAATGTCAAACTTGGAAATGCTCCTTTTTTATTTTTATTTTTTGTTATGTAGTAAACTATTAAGTGTGCATTATTTGAAATTCAAAGGTAAAGGATTCTAGAGTTCAAGACAAAAGGCAAATAGGCCATGGTGTCTGCATTTATGTAGTTGGAGGATCATTTCCTTCAACATTAACTAGGTACATCCTATTTCCTATGGCATGGAAATAATTACAGAAACATTATTAGTACACAGCAAGTATCTATCCTCATTCTTAGCTCCAGCTTCTATCTTCAATGTTATTTCAACACAAAGTGCTTCTGAGTTGTCCTTTATTCTTACTGTTTTTTGTTTGTTTGTTTGTTTGTTTGTTTTTCCTCCAGAAGTACCAAGCCACAGTTACTAAGAAATTGCTCTCCTGCCCTAAGAACACTGCCAAGCACAGTGCTCAAAATTGACCTTCTACCTGTCCTTTCAATGTGAATTTGATTCCATAGTTTTCAAAAATAACAGTTGACCTAAAAGCTTAACTTTTATTAAAAATATCTCTATGATAATTTGCATTGTGTATTTACACTGGACAGCCAACCAGTTTTGAGAACATTAAAATAATAGGTAAATGGGCAGTGTTGGACAATAGGAATTCTCCCTTCGTAGAAAAATAACAGTTTCTTTTGTTCCTATTAGCAGATAAAAGCCTAATAATAACGTAGTGTTGAAAGATGTCTCCAGCCCTTATCACAGGTGTTTTTGAAATAAGCTGCCAAACAGATTTACGTTAAAAAAGTTACATTAGGTCTGGGAAAGAAGTATTATCTTTCATTGTAATAATGATCATTCCTGCAGCATATGCTTCAGCTTGTGAAGTTGCTCCCTTTACTCTGTGCTCAGTTCCTTTGCAATATAGGGGTTATATGTTCTCTCCTCTCTCCACATGGCAAAACCATTGTACACTGATTTTTAGTTGCCATGTGCAGGTTTCAAGAGACCAGACAGCTATTCTCTGCTGGTGCCAAGGTATCAAATTTGCATCCTGACTGTAGGCTCATAGGCTGACTAAAAATGTAGGAGGATTTCAATCTTTCAGTGTTGTAATGGCAAACATTCATGATCTTTGCTAGTGAACAAGTGCTACTGATTTTTGCACCCTGAGCCCAACATAGTAATTTTTTTTTTCCAGTCTAAACAAACAAACCAAAAACATAGATGATTTCCATTTCCACTGAATGAACCTGGTCATGGGTAGTTCATTGTAATACAACCAAATATAAGAGCTCTTATAATCAGATCCCATATCACCCATGTGCTTTTCCAATAGACATAAATAGAGGAAAAATGTATTTTTTGTATGTCCAGAACTGTCATTAACAGATGACATTGAATTCAGCCTGGAATAAAAATACATATATTTGAAAGAGTTAACAAAGATTATTAAATCTCTACAGGAAGGTTAAAGGCAACAGATCTATTTAACTTGCCCTTTTCTAATTCACTTGACAGCAGTCAGAAAGTGATATTTTATTCATCTGGAAAGAAAAAAAAGATAGGCTCAAGGTGTTGAGATGAGTAAGATTTGCTGCTGACTCTCCTTTGCTATGCAAGATCACATTGCTTATGTTGATTATTAAGGACTGAGATACACCTGAAGCCCTTTCTAGGAAAATAAGTAACTGATCAGAAAACTGGACAGGAACATAGAAAAGAAAATATTGAACTATTGTCCGTTTTACCCTAATTCAGTGCCTTTTTTTTTTTTTTTTTTTTTTTTTTTGTGTGTACTGCTATGACTTATAACACATGGAAAAACAAAGTCTCAGGTAAATGCCAAAAGCCTTATTTATTTATTTATTTATTTATTTGCATTTCTCACAGTTACAGGTTGTTTTGTGCTTTGAAACAGGAGGGTTTCAAACAGCCCTTCCAGACCTAATGCAAGTGGCTGAGATGAGTTTTTTTGCTCTCTGAACTGGAACTGAAACCAATTACAAGCTGCAGAATGAAGTTATACATAAACTGTTCAGTTCATATATTTTTAAACCATCTCTTGATCAAACTATAATGGCAGCTTTACTGCATGTGTGAGAAATTTGCATTGCAAATACGCATAACTGTAAGGCTGTGAGCCAGACCTCCTACCCTGCCCTATTCCTCCTCACCACACATTTGGCTTGTTCTTTAGATATAATGAAATGTGCAAAATGAGCATGATGGTTTTGCCCTTTGTTGATCTCCAGATTTTCATAAGCTTATAAGGTCTCCAGGGCAGTGGTGATTTCTAACCAGCCTCTAAGCCTTTTCTAAATATGTATAATTAGGTTTGCAAAATCTCTTCTGTTTTAAACTTGCATCAGAAATTGTGAGCTAATTTCCATTCAACTTTAACAAAATATTTCAGCTTGGCATAGATGAAAGCATAAAAAAGCATGAGATTAAAAGGAATTAGAGTATTATAAGATACTAAAAATGTCCTAAAAGTTTATTTTACCCCTAGCGAGACCAATAGCTGCTGTTTGTAAATCAGCAAGTTGGCTCAGCATGTGCACAGTTTGTGTGTTTTTAAAGATATTTCATGGAAGTTTTTGTAGGACTTTAGGTAGTGATTTCCAGACAGCTCCTGATGTTCATCTTTTCTTCACTGCTAGTTATTTCTTATCCTCTGGAGCCTGGACACAGCCTCCCCTTCCTCTTGTTTTGACCATTGTGACCACTAGCTTGCTGCCAGCACAGTGATATCAGCAAAACTTGTGAGACCAAAAAACGGTCTCTGCTCCATTCCACTTCTCCCAGGAGACCAGTTTGTCTCTATGGGAAAGTTCAAAGGAGCTTCAGATCCTCTGCTTGTTTTCCAGCCTCTATGGCCACATGACAGCCCTGAGACGCATTAGTGCAGTGCTTCACCTGAATGAATCAGCAGGGGAGAGTGACTGGAGTAGGTGTTTCTGTGTCAGCTTTTGGATCAGACCTGGTTATGGCCACACAGCTTACAATGCAACACAAAGGAGCTATAGGGTTTGTTTTCACCTGTGCATACAATATTTACAATTTAGGAGATCTGTTCTACAAACATTTTTTCTGATCCTAAGAATTTTACATTTTTTAGTTGTATTAGTTGTCATCAGGAAGGCTCAACTTTGGAAAGGGAAACATATTGCTTTCTGATGAAGTGGTAAGCGGCTTCCCTCAAATCATAGCTTTAGCTTAATTGCTTTTGAAAAAATGACACAATGCATTGTTATCTCTTGCAAGATATTAAATGATGTGGAAAATCCATTAGAGATCCTGCTGAGATGTGGATAACACCCGAGGACCAAAAGAGCAGCTCTGTATTTGTTAATTTCCAAACCTCTAGGCATGAGCTTTAAAATCATTCACATGTACAGTATATCAGATAAAATTAAATTTTTATAAATAAATAAAGCAAGCTGTTGGCTAAAGAGCAATTCAAAACAAAACAAAAATGCTCCATTGTTCCTTGATCTGTTGTCTGCACTAGGGTTGTTTAAAGTTGGAGGTAATGAGGTTAGTGTCTGTGCACAAGCAGTATAAAATGAGGCTGCAGACATGAAGGAGAAAAGCTTCAGTGTGTGAGTTTCTACCTGGTTTCTTCCCTTCTGGTACAAGTTGGTTTCTGGCAAGTGCTAAGCTCCAGATCTAAGGGAAATGTCAGCTGTTAAACTAGAAAGCTTTTAACTTGCAGAAAAGGGTATGGATGAAAGACTGGAAAGGACAGTAAAGCATGATAAAATAACTTTTCAGCAATACACCAGACTTCATCACAGGGCTTCCAAAGGACTTGGAGGTGAAGGGTGCCTCTCAGAAGTGAGGCAAAAAGCAAGCAGCACCTCATTAAACCACTGTGACCATTTCTTTTTGGTCTGGATCTTGTGATTTTCTAAACTTTGTACAGCAGCAGCTGAAAAAGGAGGTCTATACGTGCAGAAGCAAACATGCTGCAGATGTGTAAACACACTTGTAAATGCTGGCTGTTTTGGAACAGAAGTGCTAATAACAACTGTTTTTCTTCTCTCTTTACTCCATTCTAGATAAGGAATGATGTCTGCCAGGATGAAGACTAATTAATCTAAACCTCTTCTTAGATGTTTTTATTTATTTTACTTTATTTTATTTTATTTTATTTTATTTTATTTTATTTTATTTTATTTTATTTTATTTTATTTTATTTTATTTTATTTTATTTTATTTTATTTTATTTTATTTTATTATTTTACCTCCTGATTTCTGTGGCACTTCTTTCCCAAAGCATCCTCCAAGACACCCCTCAGACTGTGCCTTGGGAATCTATGCTAGCCAGGAGAGCAAAGCAAAAAGAAAAGCAGGGTGTAGGTTGGAGGTGTTAGGGTTAAGGAAGGGAAGGGAAACAATGCTATGGAGGAAAATTACAAAGAGTATGGTAGACAGATTTTGATTTTGGAAAGTAAATAAGGAGAGGAATAAATTGGAATCAAGATGCTATAGTAAGTGTCAAATTGATTTTTACAAGGACAGGAACAAGAATGAACCCACCATTTGATGCAAAACTAACAAAAAGTTTAATTTAGCAACTATTCTGCCCTGTCTACTTCATCAGTGCTTCTTAATTGTGTCCCCGATTTGGCAAGTACAGACATAACTTGAAGATGTTAGGAGAAAAACAGCTATTAAGATCTCATCCATGGGTTTAGAGTTTTAGCGTTTTTCTTCACATCAGTAAACCTCTCAGTAAGGCCACTGCAGGTTAGATTCTTAAAAGAAGTGAATTAGCCTATCAGTTCTGAGGGTCATCCAGGAATCAGTTTCACTGAAGTACGGAAATTGATCAAAAGTGTCACACTGCACATGGACAACGAACTTCCGAATACGTCTGTTTGCATTGAAACAGTAGAAATTTCTCTGATCCCCTTGTCCCTGAGCACGGCATATTAATTTCTTCTTTTAGTTTTCCTTTCTGCAGTAGTCCCAACAAGAAAGGAAGTAGCAGTACTGCAACACACCAATTACATATAGGGGTATTTTAAATCCCTGTATCAGCTATAACTCTTAATGATGCATGCACTTGTGAGATCCAATTTAGCAAGGAAGTAAAGTTGTTTTACTTACAGACCACAGCCTCTCTTTCCAGTATGCTTGTTAGTTTCTCTGCATTTATTTTAACTCAAATAGTTATTAACTCCCAAATGAGAGCTCCCCTTAGGCAGTAAAAAGCTGTGTTGTATCCTCACTCTTCTCTTTATCATTGGAGATACAGGAAAACTCAGGATATACTCAAATTTTTTAAGAGAGGCATCTGTTTTACTGCCTCAGATTTTGGACAGCATGTTTAGACATACAGAGTTTGTCAGAATTCTGGCAGGATGGCACATCCAAGGGAATCCTATGGGAAATGCATTTTGGAAGAATCAGGATCTGCTTGTTCCAGGGTCAGAGCTCCAAAACTGTAAACGTATATCAGGGCATTCACATATGTGACTCCTGAGGTGAAGAGTGAGTTGGTGTGACAGCTCAGGATTCCTGCCTCCAAATCCAAAGGTGACTTCAAATTAACCTGCCTTCATGAGGATTTTCTGTTTCAATTTTATGATTTGTAGGTCTTGTGCAGTCATTTAAAAAAAAAAAAAAAAAAAAAGAGAGAAAATAATTTCTCCTTACTATAAAAGTAGAGATTCTACTCAGTCCTAGTTCAAAAATAAAGATTAAAAAAATAATAATATTAAAAATCAAAGCAAGCAAAAGAACTCCTTTCCTGTCAGTTCCAGTAAGTAAAGAGCAAAGATCTAACTGTAGTGTTTTCATTTAGTGCTTGGTGCTGGGTCATGAGCTTTGTGTATGACCTTCATCTCCATTAAAATTTAATGAAAAACAGGATGTTCAGTTATTTCTAAAAATCCTAGCTGATTTTTTCAGTTTTGCACATCTTGTGAAGTCAATATATCCCAGAGAACTCGTGCTTGGCTGCTGTGATGGCTGTGATCAGCACTGCAATACTGTGAGGTTACAGCAATCACAGCAGCAAGCAGAGCCCAAGGGAAGATTATGTGGGGCACAGGGACCAGAAACAGGGTTTGAAAGAGAAGGGACCAGAGCAGTTTAAAAGATCTTGTTATTCCCAGTATCCTTTTGAATAACGGGGAAGAAAAAAAAAAAAAAAAGAAGAAAGGAAAGCCTGCCAGCTCTGACAGGCTGACTGCTGGGAAAGCAGGAACCCAGCAAGGCAAATATGGATGGAGACCACAAAAAAGCATCAGATACAAGCAGGAACATGCTGGGGAAAGCAATGATGAGTAACAGCATGACAGGCTGAGGGTTTGTTTCTCCTCCAGTGAATTTGTGACGCAGGGTGCTATCTGGTAAATGGAGTTGCTAACTGGTTTTCTGAGAGACTCCTTGGAAGCCATGTGGTGTGTTTGGTCCTTCACAAGGTCTCTCATCAGAAGCTCTGTGTGTAACAGTCTCTCATTCACATCACAATGGTGACATAACCCAATTTCCCCAGTGATTCAATGCTTCCTCTTCTCAAATTTATTAGGGTCTTTTGGCTTCTTTGCCCTTAGTTTCAGTGGTGGGGTGGATGATACCTAATGCAAGCTTTCTGAGTTTACAACCAGGTTCCGCTTTAACTCCATCAAAACCACTTCCAAGCTGAGAATGGCCAACTTTTAAGCAAGAGACACTGCCTTTAAGAAAGGCAAAGAATCCTTTAGTGATATTTCCTGTTGGAAAAGGAGAAGCTGTCACATGGATCATGAGCAATTAGCCATGAAGAGAAACATTTCAAGCCCTTAAATAACAGCAGTGTTCTGAATTGGGGAGTAGAAGATCAACACTGCTCTGTATTTAATGACAGTGAATTTATTCCGCACAGCTTTCTCCAGAGATTGTAAAACAGATGTTCAGCCATTAGTATCAGAAACAAGCATTCTCTGAAATGAACAAAACAAGTACATTTCTTGCAGGAATAGTTGAAAGCAACATAGATTTCGTCCACTATGTGTATTATTCCCACTTCTCCTTTATTTCTGGCATTTTAATGATTGCATTGAATAGCAAGGATGCTGGCAGAAGACAGCAACCACATTATGCTTCCGTCTTGGTATTATGGATAATAAAGTAGTGTTTGACACTGGGAAATTCAGTATGAGTGAAAAAACGATGGCAGTATCAGCCCTCTCTTCCTTACATTTCAATTTCTAACAATTTACAATGTATCCCAGTAGTATTTACACTTCAAACCTCTCTAAGGCTGTTTTTTTTTTTTCTTAAGGCAGAAGAAATTTTCACTTGTTTGCATATGAGGGCTTTCTGACTGAGCTGCTTGGCAGTCACCTGTTTCTAATCCTTCTTGATTTACACAGTGCTTTTGGTAATTTCCCAGCTTTATTCTACCATGCTGTAAAGAATACACTTAGCATGGGCTCTAGCTGTTACTTTCTGAGAGGGAGGTCGGTGATTACTTCTGCCTCCCAGCCACAACAAAAGCAAAACACTCTATGAAATGCAAAGTGGTGCTGTGTTCTCCATGTAAAGCCTTGTTTTCTCGTGTACTGTCGAAAGGTAAAAACTGAGAGAGCTGGAAAACAGACCTATTTTTGCATTTCTGCTCTTGTTATGGATCTTAGCAGAGTCATTCAAGTCTTTGTATTTCTCTGTCTTCTGCTAAAGCTTTCCTTTTCTTTCAACAAGTTCATGGTATTATCAACCATATACAGGTAGGCTCAGAAAGAAGGGACAAGGGAAGTTAAAAAAAGATTGTGCAATGTTCATGTTAAAGAACGTCTGCTTTTATTACTAAATACACCCCAAAACTATGTACTTTCAGTAAGCATATATTGTATTTTGAGCAAAAAGTATGTACCACAAAGAGAGAATGTAAAAGATTATAACATTTTCCTGAAAATACACGTGTTTCCTCCACAATAAGTTTCATGCAAACAGGTCAGTCGAAAGAACCTAGTGAAGCCAATTCAAAGAACCAAGTTCACCCAATAGAGGGAGTTAATCAGAAGGAATGGTAAATCAGAAAGCACATACAGTGTTGAACAAATCAAATTAACCCTGGGTTTCAAGCTATGGAAGTCATTGCATTCAGTTTTTGGAAAGTATTTTCACTACGATGTCCATATCTAGAGTCTTGTGGGATTCTACGACGCTGAATGAACTCTGAACTTTATTTAAAAACTGCTTAGTCATCTCCATCACCTTCTTCTAGCACAATAAAGAACTGCAATTTTGATTTCTTGTATCTTGCATATCTACAAGATACTTCCAAAAAGCACATGAAATGTGAATATTTTCCCCAAAATATGCTCCTCCTTTTATGAAATATGTATTTCTTTTAAAAAACACGATTGCTCTTTACAGATACCTTAAAGGAGGCTGTAGTGAGGTGGGGGTTGGCCTGTTCTCCCACATGCCTGGTGACAGGACGAGGGGGAATGGGCTATAGTTGCACCAGGGGAGTTTTAGGTTAGATGTTAGGAAGAACTTTACCGAAAGGGTTGTGAGGCATTGGAACAGGCTGCCCAGGGAAGTGGTGGAGTCACCATCCCTGGAAGTCTTTAAAAGATGTTTAGATGTAGAGCTTAGGGATATGGTTTAGTGGGGACTGTTAACGTTAGGTCGGAGGTTGGACTCGATGTGATCTTGAGGTCTCTTCCAACCTAGAAATTCTGTGATTCTGTGATTCTGTGAATATCAGATGCATTTGCAGCTAAAGTCTGTACAGGTGACATATTCAGCATGTACTGACATATTGTGATGGCTCTTGGGAGAAGAGGAAATGGAGAAGGAAAGGGTGGAGGAGGATGTCTCCTGAAAGCTCATACTCACACTTCTAAGTTCCCATTTCAACACTACAAACACATGCTCAGAGAGGATTCAAAGGTCTTGTAATTTCAGCATCATACCCCAAATCATTCAGTACCTTCAGCCAAAGATGCTTTTCAGGCATACAATGCCCACTTGTATACAAGCCAACATTAGCAGTTTTTGCACACTGAAGCAAAATCAGCTTATAAGGATGGAAATAGGCTAAAGCGACATTTGTCGCCCTTTGTACCCCTGTAAGCGGATGAGTTCTAGGTGGTTCTCACAGGCTGCATTTTCAGCTCTTACAAGCCCTTGAATCTCCTTTCTAGGACACTGCTGCTAAGTACAAATCCCAGTATGAACCAGAGCACAAAGCCTCAAAACAGTGCAGCACACCGGGACTGTTGCCGTTGCTGTAATGACCTCAGTGAGCTGTGCCTCTCGATGTTACACAAGTATCTAGCTTGTTACAGGATCTGCAAAGGCAAGGTGTGAGGAAGTGTGATCCTAACACTGTGTGAGGGTTAGAGGAGGTAGCTCTTTGTCAGGCATTTCCAATTAGAGTCAGAATGACATTAAACAAGTCACTTGCTGTGAACCATGAAGAACAACATCATCAGGAGAAGGTGGAGGGGAAAAAAAGAGTAATAAACGCTGCTGTGTGTCGTAGAGGGGACTGCACATTGACATTTAGTTACTCAAGGCACATATCCATGGCTGGCATATGCCCCTGAGTCTTTGATCTAGGACACACACATGTATATGAGGATTTAAGATGCAAATTTTTTTAACATTATTTGTAATTTAGATGTGAGGCTACCATGACGTGTTTGTATCATCTTAAGGCAGAACTTTTCCATTTTCTCCATAAATATCCATGCAAACTCTTCATTATTTTAAAACCTCTATTTCCTCTTTTAGTCACTCCTGACTGTGGTCAGAGAAGATGGCTATACACTGATGGGCACTGGCAGTGCTTTGGCAAGACAACAGAGGAGCACAGGCTGGTAACAATTCACCAAAACCAAAACATATATTTATATATATTTATTATTTAAATTCAAATCCTTTCTGATGTTCAAAATAGACTATTTTGTCTTTTGTCTTTCACAATGTGTTATTGGGAATGAAACAGCAGTGACAGTCTAAAGATATAATGAAGCGAAGTTTATAAGGAGAAATAATCTTATATCCACTGATATACTTTGAAGAAACAGTTACTCTTTTAGGCTCATATTTTCCCCAGAAAAAAATCAAAACCTAATTGTTTGAAAGGCATGAGTTTCAATTGAGTTCTTGAATGAATCAGGTAGTTTGAGAGAAGCAATGGTCAGTTCTTGTGGAGCAAGCAAGGATGTTAGCAAGGGAAGGAGCGACACATCTCAGCCTCTAATGGACAGAGACAGGTACTTACTGCCTGTGAAGCTGCGAGGTATTGTTTCGGTATGGTCGTTATGGCCACATAAACAAGGCCTTTGCAAAATTGAATATTCTCTTTGATTTAGTCCTTGGTTGCATTGTTCTAAATCACTACCTGTTCAATTTAAAAGCAACTCTTTTGCCTCTGATTCTACCATGTGTGTTTCTTTATGCTTTGCCTTCATGACTCTTGTTTGGATGCTTGCTATATGTCCTTAGCTCTATTAAAGTTTGTCATCATTTACTTCTCCTCTCAGAGTTTTCTACATCTAACATGGAGATTTCCGACTCTACTTCAGACTGGCTGCAGTAGTTACATTCATTTAATCACACTGCCAGAAGATGATTATTTCAGTTTTTAAACCGTTTAAAATATTTTTATTTTTTTTTAGAGCTAATTAGAATAAAACAGTAAAAATGGACTCATTTATCCTGTCCACTAAAGATCTGATTTATTTATTTTTATTTATTTATTTTCTTTTTCCAGAGACATTTACTGTCTTCTCTGGAGTTCTTGCAGTAAGTGCCATCAATTCCTCTCTTTGATAAAACTACTTTTTCTTGTGGTAGCAGAGATATGGCTCAATTCCTTTTATTTGCATAACTTTCTATAGCCCTTTTAGTAAATCTTTTCTTATGACATTTACATTCAGAATTTTCCCCTTTCCCAAGAAAGAGATTGCAGGATCTTAAACTGATACCTTACCACTCCCCTGTCTCTGATGTGGCTTTGCCAGTTTCTAAGCTGAGGAATTTCAAATGCAAATATTTTTGATTGGCAGAATGGCAGTGTCTGAGTGACAATCAATTAAGAAAATGCATTAAAAATGTGCTGATTCACTTGAAGCAATAGGATGCTAGAGATAAGTGAAGGATAAATCAAACTAATAAAACAAGTACTTCGTTCTTGTTTCTCAAAATCAAAGAAAAATTTGTATTCTCCAGAACTTCAGGTCCAAGATGCCATAGTGCTGAACAGTGGTGAATGTCACGAACAAGAGGATGGAAGTTACTTGAGCAAAGTTACATACCAAACAGAATTAGGGGTTCCTGAAAGTGGCAATTTTACAAAGAAGTATAATAAAGGTTAATGGTTCCTAGATCCCAGCTATATACTGCAGACTGACAATCATTATGTTATTGTTCATGTAAATCTTTTTTGAACTGCTTAAAGAGGTATATTTTAATTGTAATGTTCTAAAATATTGTGGTAAATAGATATTAAAAAAAACACACATTTATGCAATAAACTCAATACAGGTTTTGAAAGAGGTTGTAGCAGAACTATGAAAACAGATACTTTTATTCTTTGATATTTTACCCTTGTGAGGGAACTGCCTGTACTGGAAGTGTATCATTAAACAAACAAAAGTTACTGAATGTGTATGAGGGAAAATGCAGAAAATGGAGAACATCTTGTAAAGAAAATAAGTCCTGAGGTCTTACTAAATATTGTTTAAGTGATAATTAAAGATTTATTTGTTGAAGATTCATTAAAGATTGCCAAAGTCTCCTGAGGGAGGGGCATAATGAGCATACCTTATTAGGGGCATAATGAGCTCCTTATTAGAGCTACTCAAAACACATATCAGGTGTTACAAAATCCTAAAAAACATTTAAGACAAAGGCTTTAATGAACTGAGACCTGAGATGAAGTGACCATAATAAGAAATGTTGCATAGGTTTTTTTGTGAAAAAGGTAGCAGTAAAAGTTAGAACAGAGAGTGTTTCCCATAGTGAAATGAATTAATTTATCCTTCTACCTTTTTTTTTTTTTTTTTTTTTTTTTTTTTATGATATAAACTGGAATTAAATTATGTGCTTATCACTTTAAATCAAAAATAGTTTGTTTTCAGCATCAGCCAGGGCCATCTCTAAGAACACATTTAAACTGCAGAGGGAATTCAGCTATTCACATCACGTTTGCTTCCACAAGCAAATCTTGCCAAGCTGGAGAACTTTGAGTTGAGCCATATGGTTTTGATAAAACATGGTGACTTGAAATTTATTTTTGCTTTGCAAAACAAAAGTGACTGCCAAAATACTGTATGTGCAAAATTCTGCATCAGGAAAAATGTCCAGTATATGTCTATTTGTGTCACACTGCTTGGGCTCAGCATTTCTACAGCTCAATATGATCCTTTGTAAAGTGTTAGTAGTAAGAAGAGAGAAACCTACAGAATAAAAGATCCAAAAGAAAATGACTCTATTTTTTAGCATGATGACTGAATATAGGTAACCATACTGGAGGATTCGATCATGAGACTTGCTGAAGGGTTCCCAAATAACAGGTTTAAAACTTTTTGAAATGAACTGCCACTTCTTGAATGTCACAAATTATTGGTTACTTTTAATGTGCCTTAACTCAAAGAACTAGACGAGTAAATGATCCTTCAATGAAGGACAAAGAAACACAGCAAAAGATGTGACATGCCACTTGGAGCAGGCAGCTGTAATGAGTATGAAAGGGAGCTATTTCCATGTGTGGCATCACTCCTATTGAAAGGCGTGTGTTATAAAGGCCTATTTGGGGTGCTGCATTGTCCTGTATATTCTGGTGCTGAAATTGGATGTAAAGCTTTCAGTTTCAGTTTTCTGAATTATAAGCCTCTCTAAGAGTTCATATTTTAAATGTACTGCTCTTTAAAGTTCTGGCTGATTTGAATATACAGTTTGAAACATCTAATTATAGCAAGGGAAATAAAACCATTTTGATTTGGTTGTTTAGATTTAAGGCTGCTTTTTTCCACAGACTCCTTTCTACTGTATAATCAGAAACCATAATCATTCTTGAAAAGATCCAGCTAAAACATTGATAACCAGCTCTAATCTTGTGAGGCAAGATGAAATCCTAGAATTCACACTTGTTGTGTTGGCCTCTTCCAAGGCTTGGGATGTTTTGCTTTGTTTATAGTCATTCCACTTGCACACTTAAAAAGCATGTGTTGTTTTTTTTTGTTTGTTTGTTTGTTTTGTTTTTCTACATAATTAACAACAACAACAAAGTATAACACTTTTGTTTTCTTAAGTAAATAAAGAAAATCATGTTTGTGATGAAATTGATAGTAAAAATCTTATTTCTTGAATTAGTACTGGACACAATGTCTTGTGTTTTGTATTTTTTTGTATTATATATATTACCCCTTGTTAAGAGCTAAGCCTATGCCTAAGCCTTTTTTTTTTTTTTTTTTTTTTTTTTGGGGGGGGGGGGAGTGAGAAAAGCAGGTCAGAAGAAGCTTATCCAAATCAGGTGTTCTTGTAAGTTTAGTCTATAAAACAGATAGTCCATGCTATGTAAATTAAATTAATGTAAATTAAATTTTAAAAAGCACATTTAGCAATCCTAAGGAGAAATTTGATCAATATATATCCTCCAGGAAGGGTTATAGCTTCTGCAAACTAAGCTCCCAACATTGCAGGAAATTTTTGTACTCAATGCCTCTGGATCAGTTCCCTACCTGTGAAATTAATATACTTCACCTCAGAGTAGTACAGTAAGGATTTAGTTATCCAGTGCCTGCAAGGCAGATAGGCACTATATAATGAATACTACAGAGAACATCACAAGAAATTTAATAATTATGATTGTAAACACTATTTTAATAACGTGTAATACACCAAGCATTAGGCTATCCCCTGCCATAACACCAGAAAGATGCTTATGTGCTGGTTACTATCCTTCCTCTTGCCTTCGAAGGAAGTTCCAGGGCCACAGAGGAGGAGATAACAAAACAGAAAAGATACATAAGATGAACTGAAGTTTGTTCAGGAGCTGCATAACTTTTCAGTGTATTTTTATTCCAGGGGTGTATGTGCATGTTCTGGAGTGGTGTGGATGGTTCAACATGTCAGTGGCTTTCATTCTTGTTGCACTGTGATAACAATATTTTTCTTTTGCTGAGCCATCAGTCATGTTAAGAGATTCTCATTATGTGAATGTATCTTTTTGGAAGACTTTTTCAGGCCCTTTTCAGTTGTTTTAATTCTGTTTTGAAGGTTTAATTTGATAGGAGTTGAAATCAACTCTAAGTGATTAATGGCAACAAATGCCAGCAGGGAGATTTCTGAAAATAAAGGTAGAATGAATACTGTGTTCTCTTCCAATGCCCTCTCTTGCCAAGCTCATGATTACTGCCCCAGGTAAAGTACTTGACTGGCACAAGTTAATCAACATTAAGAACTAGAGATGCAAAATAATGTAGGTATTGCTCCTTGGGGGAGGTACCTCTCCATGGAAAGGCACTCCTTCTGAAGGTGGTTAATGGTATCATACCCTAGGCCACCACACCACTGCTCCTGGCCCCACTAAAGATGAACCAGAGCCTTCTAGGACCTAGATGCCTCTCCCCTTGTTCATGCCTTATGCTCTGGGGGTCACATTAGTCCCCTCTTCTCAAATGTCTTTTCCCAAATATAGGTAAGTCAGGAGCTGAGTACACAGGGCTCCCAGGCCTGCCTCTTCTGTGTGGGTCCTGGTAGTTCCCTCTCCTTTTGGAGGTTCCTCCACCTCTGCTGAAGAACATTGCTCCTGCTACTGCTTTACCCATCCCAGACAGGGACACTCATTTGTGTGGAGAACGAAAATGAACATTTAGCTTAAATAGAGTTGTCAACTAAAAGCTGTGTCTTGTGATGGGAACGTAACAGATAATTGACAAAGGACAGTTTGCCAGCCATTACACCCCTGCTCATGAACTCTGGGGAGAGCATCACTTTCCAATTTGCTTCCAGCTACTTTTTTCTATCTACTTTCTTGTAACAACACTACCCATCTTAATGTTGGTATTTTTTCCTTAACGAAACTAGTTTTTATGTGCAAAACTGTTCTAACACAAATTGGATTTCACCTGATAAACCAGCATATCTGTGAGAAGGAAAGGAAAACAATGTTTGGGCCAGGGATCAGGTAAAGTTTACAAGAGTGTTTAGCCATCTAAAACTTTTCCTGTTTTTTTTTTTTTTTTTTTTTTTTTTTTTTTTTTTTCCACTTTCAATGTTGAAAAGAATCATTATGGAATCATTATGAACTATTTATCTGCTTCACAGCAATTTAGCATAATTTTCTATTTAGTAGCTACAACTTTTAGGCTTTTGGGAATCCTATACTTTGAACAAGAGTTTCTGACTTTGACACAACATAAGAGTTAACATTTAGTTTCAATACTTACAGGGAAGCTATAACAGTTATTTTTATGGTTTTCACTCTTATCCCTAACTTTTGGTTTATCTCATTACAGTTTAACAGTTTTCATATCTATCTTTTATGTATATAGGCTGCTTCCTTTTGATGTATGTTTTCTTACTTTTGAATTCTTTGATGATACTGATATCTAATAGCTCTTTTTAAACACAGGACATTAACAGTGTCTATTATCTTCCACTGTTAGTCAGAACGACATAGTATCATATTGTGCACACAAACCATATGAAGGCATAGAACCTTTCCTGACTGCAACTGGTGTGCTTCTTTGGACTTATACAATGCAAAGTTACTCATACATACCTAGCATTTTCATCTTTAAAGCAACTTGAACTGTAATTGGAGAGCTCACCTCAAGGTAATTTTGTGTCCTTCTCTTCCCTGAATAGGTTATTTATCTTTCACAGTCTCTACAAGCTGTTACCAAAAAGGAGGCTGAACTGTGGTGTAATACCACATTGAAGTCTCCAAACCTAATTATCATTAGCTTTCTCCCAGTGCATTTGTTTTATAGTATGAGCTATGTATAGATACTATATTACAGAGCACGGTGCAATGGGAGGTACCTTCTATGACAAATCCTAGAGGAGATTGGCTTCATGGAAAAGAAGAGGAAGAAACTTTGAACTGTTGTTTTCTATTGTTTCATAGAAATGAGTTGTCTTGATATAACTTATGTTGCAAGCTGCAGAACAATGTCCACAGACTACTAAAAAACCTGGAGACTTTAATGTAGCTTACAATTCAAGCGAACAATAGCAAAGATGTTGATATGTCACCCAAAGATAAGCCTGAAAGGCTCATCAGAAGTGCTCATGCACTTTTCATTTCACTCTCAGAAGTGCTAATGCACTTCTGCAGACAGATGGACTTCCTCTTTCCCCAGCTAGGTGAGCTCAGAGGAGACCCTGACTGCTCCAAGTACCTGTATGACACTCACGTTAGTAGAGTTAATTAGTTAGAAGAGAGAAGCAGCCATGACTTGGGCATTTTGCCTTGGATTACGGTCAGTGTGCCTTTCAGTAGTGTTTCTGCAGGGGAGGCTGCTGACTGTTGATTTTTGGCACGGACTGGATGTGGTTCTGTTCTTACTGCCCTAGGGCATGTTGTTCTGAAACCCTTAGTGCTCCTGCCAGAGCATTAATAAAGAGACTGCTGCACCGTGTGGTGTGTAGCATGGTTTTTGTGCACTGACAAACACTGTGCAGTGCCTTAGCTTCAGGATGCAATTTTGTCAAATCCATAAGGAAATGAAGCTTCAGTGATATTGCACTGGTGAACAAGTCTATGCACCTGTCTGCCTCTGGGGCCTGCCAATAGCCTTTTAATTTGCTGGTCAATAGTAACTATAGAGGACAAGAGATCTCAAAAGTATTAAGTTTCTACAAGTTGTGTAAAAGTTAGCCTCAGGATGAATGAAAGTATGCCACTCCTTATGCTCAGGGAAAGACTGCTGAATGTTTTCATCCCTTATTAAACAAGGAACCACCTAACTTTATCTTCCAGACACAAATCTGTTTAAAATTAGCCTTCATTGAGCTTTTCTGTTTACAGAGATGCTAGGCAAAACTAATGTTTGTATGTCAATCCTAAAGAAACATTGGCTTTGCAAATTGCAATGAAGGGAAGAGGAGTGCTGGGCTTTCCCATCATTTTTCCACATCTTGCAAATATAACTAGTGCCAAAGCAATGTTGCGGAGCCATGCCTGTCAGTGTCTGTGGTGTGCAGCAGCTTTTGTTGTTGTGAGAAGCATGTCCCTTGGTGCGGGTCTGTGAGCACACACGTGCCAAAGGAAGCAGGCTGCTTTTTCTCTGCCTGGTGATTCAGCTGCTTCACTCCTTACATATCTCCTGTCAATGCAAAGCCTTCGCATAACTGAGGACTTTTAATCCCTTTATTTCAGGTTCAGAATCAGTATGAAGATAAACACTAAGCTTCTAAGAACTGACTGTGATAAAGAGCTAAATACCATGAAACAAGAAAAATTTGTCAAATGGAATGATTCTATTTCCTTAAAGGAATCTCTCTCTGCATGATGCTCACACATGCTCACACATGCTCTTCATGTTGCATGGGAATGAAAGAGATCAGTATTCATTCAGGTCACTCCAGATGCAGTTCGGCTCTTAAAGCAATGATTATCATTTCGTTCTGCCCTGCACAGTTTTACATCTGCTCCTGCTGCAGGCCACCAGACTAGCCTACCCAAATTAAACTGGCAGGGGATAAGCTTGAAGAAATTATTTGTTTTCCTCAAAGAAAGATAATGGAAACAGCTTTGAGAAATACTTGTTTCCTGACACTCCTCCACCAGAGAAGAGATAATAGAAATGTTTGCCTGCTGTAGAACAAGTTCCTCCTCTCACACGGAGGAGAATTAATGAAGCCTGGTATCATACACAGGTGCTAAATCCTTTTCACTACTCTAAGACCCACCTCTATAAAATTATATAAAAATGCCGAACTCTCAATAAACTTATGGCCCAATGTTTTCTGCATCTCTACAACCACTCTGAACACTACCCCAAACCCAAACAGCTTTACTCTCCGATCCCACTGGCTGTGCTGGGAAGTTGCCAGCCCCACCATCCCTTGCACAAGACTTGTAGGTTTTGAATAGCTTGGAGGATGCCACCATCACACACACCAAAAATACGACTCCTTCCATAGTGCATGAAGGCTCCAAAATTGGGGTGGCTCATTAAAGGAGTGGGTGCCAAAGCACTTCAGAATCCAAGAAGATCAGCAGAAGCATTTCCATGTTTGCTGCCTTAGTGCGGCAGGTCTGCAATTCAGATGCAGAGGCTCCCTGCCTTAAGGTGTGCACTGCAGTGCTGGCATGCAGGGATGTGAGTGGAGGTGAGAAGTGTTTCTCTCCTACCCTTCTCCCTCTTCCCACGGGAAATTTGCATCTGAATAGGAGTTTGCTGAATTTGCATGCATAATCTTAACTTCTCGGATGTTTAGGTTTAGAGACAGACCTTTTTTGCATTTAAGTAGGTTTAGCCACATTGATTTCATGTGGCTACATCAATTTATTCCAGCCAAAGATCTAAACTGTTCTTTTCAGTAGTGATTATTTAAAATTAAGAGCTTTAAACTTCTCCTGTTGCCTAGATGAAAGAATTATAGTGCAGCAATCTCACAGTCAAAACATTTTTATTCAGCTTGTTCTGACAGAGGAAACCTTATTTGGAAAATGGAGACACAGTCCACACCAAACATTTGTAGAAGTAGTTATTCCAGCGTTGCTTGCAGGGAAGCCTCTCAGAGTTCTAGGGCAATTTTGATTATAGAAGCACAACGTTTAATGATACACATCACAGAGTTATTTTTTTGTCCTCTCCAGGAACCACAGGGGACTTTTTATACTTCTATGTGAAATCCTTTCTATCTGTACTACAAATTTATTTAATTGCATTTCACACTACTGGCTCTTTTTTCCCTGCTGTTTTTGCTCTGCTCTGGTGCCTGACAATCTCTCTTATACTTAGAGACCTGCGGGACAGCTACATCTGTAGGGAAAATCTGTCCACATAAGGATCTGGATCTAAAGCTGTGCTTGCTTATGGTCCTCTCTAGCCTATTGAAGAGTTTTAAGGAACTCATAAAATGTGTCCAAGAAAAACAAGTTTGGATAATCTACATATATGTAATTTCTAATGGGATATGTACTTCCAGCGATCATTTTCTTAGGAATTAAAAAGTTTAAAATTTCTAAATTATTAGCAAAAATCATCCAGAGGATTCATTTTAATCCTAAAGGTACGTTTTACAATCACTAATGGTCTATTAGTTTGATCTCTTCATTATTTAGCAGTTCAACAGTTTTGGTGTTTTCTCAAATTTTATCAGTAACAAGTTAATATTTTCTTCCAAATTGTTTGTTAACTTAAACATGAAAAGAAGAAACTGTTCTTTAATGAGCTTAGTAGTCCTGTCCACCCGAATTTTTGTTTATAGCTGTGTTCCGATATACATACCTTAGAAGGTATGTAATTTGTTCAATATCTCTATTTCCCTTTAGAAACCAAAACCAAACCTCTTGCAGGAATGCTTCTGGTATTTAGCTGAATTATTTTACTAAGACACAGCAAATATTAACATTCCAGAAATGTGCATAATACATCTACAAAACCTGAGTTAAATTATTGAAGAAAACATTGAAGCAAATCATATTAGACTGGATGATAAGTATACTGTAAGCCACAAAGAATTTAATTAGAACTTCAAAATTTGATAGTTAGATACCAGAATATGAGTAGCTGATGACATGAGTAGCTAATTTGACATTGCATTACCTTGAAAATCCTTTATCCTTAGAAAACACTGGCCAAAACATCAGATTATAAACACTGCATTGTTTAACAAGTCACTTGTTTGTTATTTAAAGTAGAGAAGTGCACTGAACTCAGCTAAAATACATGGACATCTACAACAATACTGTAAGTTATAAAGTAAATCAGATTTCCTACAGACAGACAAATATACACTCATATAATATTATAACGATATGTGCACATGGAAAAGACCCATTTATTAAACTAAATGTTGGTCTGGAGCTTTCTAAATTCAGTTTATGTCTTCTAACAGCACAAGAGATGCTGCAGAAGATTTACTTCTCTCTATGGTACTCATTCTGTCTCAGTGATGTGACTAAGTGTGCTTGAAAATGACTTAGTGAAAGAAAAAAAAAATGGAAAAAAAACTACAGAAACAACATGATTGAGGTGAGGATCTGAGCCAATGGGCTTAAAAATGGGTACCTCATGTGGCTGAACTATGACCTTGGATGGATGGAGAGTGAGTGTTAGTAACAGGTGAGGGACTGACAGCTGCTTGGGCACGTCTTTGATTAGTTGTAGGAGCATGAAATGCCCTTATGAAATGCCTTAAGTGGCTTGATGTCTGCTCCAGCTATCCCTATACTCTGAAAATGTCATTAGATAATACGGTTTAAGGGGAGTACCTGAGCCTGGCCTTTAATTTTTATCCAACTCCACATACTGTTTCCAGCATTCACAGTCATTAGGTTAGGAAAGTTAAAGAGTATGCTTTTATTTACTCCCTTAAGAACTAAACAGTGAATTTCTCCAATCCCTTCTGAAGCTACTGATGAATCTTCCCCCAAGCCTGTTTCAAGAAACTCTAGGTTCCCTACTGAATGTATAAACAATTCTGTATGTGTTTTAAATTGACATCCAGCTATCTGGATATCATCCAACACTCCCTAATTCTACTCCCATAAGATCTGATAAATCACAGTTCTCCTTTCACTTTATCATATGATTTCATGATTTTGTACATCTCAATAACACTCACTTCAGCCTTGTTCTCCAAAACTGAAGATCCAAGCAAGACTGATTCTCTATTGATTTGATCTTTTTGCTTGCCGTCTTCTATACTTTTTCTATCACCACTAGTCCAGCCCATGGTATGGAGACCATAAGTACATGTAATACCCAAGATGTTATGACACCAAAGCTCCATTTCAATACAATTCCTGGTGACACCCCCCCCCCCCCTTTTTTTTTAAATATATATTTGGAGGAGTGAGGAGATGGGAGGCATTCAGCTACAACCATACAATGAATTCATGTTTTTAGAATTACCAATGATGATCCCATATTATTTTTCCCAAACTGCCACTGCCAGTTTAAAGGTCATCATCATGTAGATGTAATTTTGAATACTTTTGCCTAGACAATCTACCTTGCAGTAATTTATGTTGAAGATCACCTGCTACCTTTTCACTCACTTTCTCACTTTTGTGAGGTCCTTCTGGACTTATTATCAACACAGAATTACTTCTCCAAAGAGCTTTGTACCACCTGCAAGTCTGGAGATTTTTTCTGTGCACTTTTCTGCTAGTCAACAGTGATTATACTTGTGGCGACATGTCTTCTCTTCCCTAGCATCGGAGCACAGGTATGGGTTCTTTTCCAACCATCATTTCAGGGACATGTGTGCATCTAGACACACATGTGCTCTGCAGCTGCTGTGGCTGCTCTCCTCCATCAACCCAAAGAGCAGATGCAACTGCATCTGGCACATGGGGCTGACGTGTAAGAGTGTTGCAGCATCGCTGATTCAGAATTAACTTATTGAATAGAAACACACTGATCATGTTCCCAAAGGAGCACGATGGAATAAGGTGGGCCCCAGAGACCCCTTAGATTCTTGGAATGTCTTATTGCTGATTTTTTTTTTTTTATTTTTTATTTTTTTTCAGTAATGGACTATTGAAAAATGTAGTTTTATTTTTTTTCCTCACTTTAAGTAACAGAGACAGTCAACACATATATGCATTGTAGAACAAAATATAAACTCTTTGTCTCCATGTCCTCAAGGTGGTTTGACTTTATTATTGGCTGAAGAACATTCTTTCCCATTTTATTAATTTAGGAGTTCATGTCAGCCTACTATTTGGGGTGAGATACGTTATCAGGAAAGGAGATTGTGTCTCTAGAAAATGAACTGATTAAAAGTTTTCAGAGTTTAGGGGCAAATAATGTTATTCTCTTGCATTTTGTTCATCCACTGACAAAAGTCTGGATTCCTGCTTCTTTTTAATCCTGAATATAAGACATGCAAATCTATTTCTCAGTAAATCAGTGATGGGCTGCCAGAATATTTGACAGGGTGGAAAAGGACTGATGGTGTGGAACAACACAGAGAATGGAAGAAAAGGGTGTTTTCTTATTTTAAATTGATTATATGAGGAGCTGTAAAGGTTGAAAAGAAATGGAAAATAAAGATCAAGGAAATATTTACTGTATCAATAGTAGATAGAAGAGTCATCATGGCTTTGGTCTGGAGGCAAGTTGCAACTCTCCTCCTCCTCCATTTGTATTGTCTAAATTACTTTTAGTTGTGCTCTGCAATTAGTGGAGCCTGAATCACTACAGATTACAGAATGCTTGCTACATGGAGTTGCAAGCCTGTTCTGTACATACTTGTTTACGTTCGATATTTTCCCCCTTTTATTAATTCTCTGCAATGACAAATGAATGAAATTAAACATATTATAAGGTTTTACCTTGCAGAATCTGATATTGCAAACTGTCATTTCAGATTGAACAGCTGATATTAGATTTCTAAAACGACGTGTCAATCAGCATATTATTTGGGATTTATTTTTAAAAAAAGAAAGCAAATGTAATTAACTGTCACTGAAGGCAAAGTAAATTAACTGTCATTGTGAACAAGAGGAAAGAACTAAGATTTTGCCACAAGAGGCAAAAGACTGTGGTCCTTCCTGCTTAACTCTACACACACAACTGATAAACCTACACCATAAGCTTTTTTTTTTTTTTTTTTAGTGCTCTCCATAGACAAATGAGAGAACAAGGTATTCTGAAGGGTCAGTTTAGGTGTGAGATGGGCTGAATTACTCTCTGTAAGTGACTAGGCTCCTAATTTAGGCCTAATGAATCTGGGCTTTTGCAAAGAGGAGTACTTCTGAGAGAGGAGAAAAAAAAAAAAAAAAAGCTGCTTTGAGTTCCTAAGTAGATCATGAAAATCACAATGATAACACACATTGTACTGTCAAAGAAATATGAGACATTAATTGAGTTAAGTGATAGACTGGAAAAAAAACTCTCTTTTTGAAACAAATGGTGAAAAATAGGAGCTTCAGAGCCTACAAAGCTGAAAAGAGATTTAGGGACATGATGATACTAATAGAAGCACAAAAAGTGATTAAGAAGTACTTAGATAAAAATGAGGTGGTCCATCTCGAACTGAAAATTACTCATATGAGGGACAGAAAACTTCAGAGAGAATAAGCACATCAGCCATCTGATTTAGGCAATTCACTCTCTGCACAATCTCAGATGGAAATGTTTATGGAGGGCAAGCCAGGGCCCTCAATCTCACATCAGAGATCTGCTTCATTCATTGAATGTGCAGCCATCTGCTTGAATAAGGTCCTGAACATCGCTTCAGTATATGGATTTCTATAGTCTAGTTTAAGATGGACAGCAAGAAAACATATTACTGTATCCCAGAGCTACAGGCACAGTGTATCACTGTAATTATTAACTTATATCTTCAATATATTTTTCTGGTTGCTGTGGGTTACCACTTGTCAATAGGCAATCTTATCAGCCAGGGAATAGAAACAGAGCCCTTTTAAAGTTCTTTTCTTTCTGGCCTGTTTTTATTATCCACTGGATGACTGTAAACCAACTGAAATTACTTGAACAATCATGCTGGCAGTTTTGTAGCTATTTAGCATGAAGGAGAAAGCACCCTGTGCTCTGTTTCTCCTATTCCCTGAGTGTGACAAGGCAGTCCTGTTACTTCTGGTCATGTTGCAGCTCCCACATTTGCCGAATTGCCTCACTGAACCTGAAAGCTCCCTGCTTTAACCAAGGAAACACAGTCAATGCCTCTCTTTCCTTGGATGAATATTTGATAAGAAAATCTCTAACCCAAGTCATCTTGGAGGTGTATCATGATCTCAGCTCACAAAGAAAAGTCAGTGAGACAATCTCTAAAGAAAGCATTGCCCTTGCATATAAACTTCTGCACACATCCTGTTACATGCTTTTGCATGCTTCTTATGCTTGTTTTTATTTATTTATTTATTTATTTATTTATTTATTTTTCTGGTTTTCTTTCTCTCTCTCTCTCTTTTTTTTTTTTTTGTTTTTAATTATCCTTTACCGAGTTTAAGCTCACCCTCTGACCCTGTGATTTGCTTTACTCTTTCAATTGATGCTTGAGTGTATATGTAGCTTGCTGTTGATGCCCTGTCCATTTCCATACTCTATAAGCAATCATAGATTTTTTCCTGAAAACATTGTGCAGCTACTCAGAGGTTCATTTTGGATCTTTTGAGATTTATCTTTTTTTTTTTTTTTTTTTTTTTTTTTTTCTGGGTGCTTTATGCTATCCCAGTACTTTGTGTCATATACAAATTTGAATTTTCCAGTTTTGCTCAGATATTTGAGAAAGTGAGCTGAAAGTAAATGGAGACAATGGACTGTCCTCATTAAAGTTGCTGTTAATGAGACCGTCTAGATCTTTCTCAACGAAGAACACAGAATTATTAGGAAAAAAGAAAATACAAACAACAACAAACAAAACAAACAACAATAACAACAAACACTACAATAGCAGAACCTTAACTCAACCTTAACAGTCCTACTGTTGAAAGGTTCAAAAATTCTCACTGTAAAAGTAAGATCATCCCATTTCCTTCTTCACAATTCCCAGTCATTCTACCACAAAACCAAAGAAGGGACCAGGGGATATCATGCCTATTCCTTAGGACTTCATCTTGTTCTGTGATTACCCAGATTATTCAAATAATAGATATGCTAGGCGATAATGCTAAATTTCCATTTTTAGGTTGTCCTGGTTTCAGTTAGAACAGAATTAATTTTCTTCCTAGTAGCTGGTGGAATGCTGTGTTTTGGCTTAGGATGAGAAGAGTGCTGATAACACCCCGATGTTTTAATTGTTGCAGAGCAGTGCTTATACCAAGCCAAGGACATCTCAGCCTTTTGCTCTGTCCTGCCAACAGGCAGGCTGGGGGTGCAGTAAGAGCTGGGAGGGGACAGACCCAGGACAGGTGACCCAAACTAGCCAAAGGGGTATTCCATACCATCTGACGTCATGCTAAACAATATATAGGGGTGGCTAGCCGGGGGGAGGGGGCCGGACTGCTCGGGGTTAGGCTGGGCAGCGGTCAGCGGGTGGTGAGCAATTGCATTGTGCATCACTTGTTTGTACATATTATTATTACTTTCCTATTATCACCATTGTAACATTATTGTTATTATTGTTATTATTATTTTGTTATTATTATTTTCCTGTCTTATTAAACTGTCTTTATCTCAACTCACGGGCTTCACTTTCCATTTCTCTCCCCCTTCCCAGAGAGGGAGGGGGGAGGGTGAGCGAACGGCTGCGTGGTATTTAGCTGCCAGCCGGGTTAAACCACGACATAGGTGCACCTATCAATCATCATGCTATGTCCCATTACCCTGAAGCATTCATATTCACCAGGAAATTTGTGATTACCTGTAATTGCTGGAAGCATCTCAAGTATTTCGGTATGAGACTGAGAGCCAACTGTAATTCCTGGCTGCAGTTGCAAACACTCAGCCACTTTGCCTGGACAAGAGCTTCCAATAACATCTACAGGTTGCTAACAGAACTTGGATCTGAACATTTCTTAACATCCTTTGAGTTCCATTACAATTGTTTCAAGAATCATGGCTCACTGTATGAGAAAAAATGTAGTTAATTGTTTTTTTAGACACTCTGTGTAAATCAAACTCAGCTTCTTAAGCACAGACCAGTCATTGTAAAAAACATACAGTGTAAAAATAGTAAATCTACATGAAAAACATGAAAAAAAAAAACAGGACAAGCCTGTAGTCTTTCATAAACATAGCTTATTTTTGCAAACTCAGGGCCTGATTTTCCTAAACTATAATTTCTGTCAGCTTTTGCTGGAACTCAGCTGTCACTTTCTATTCCATATTGCATGATACTGTTCAGTAGCAGAAATATTCTCCTATGAGTGAACAGAAAACAATCATTTAATTGTTTGTCTTTGTGGAATCTAACTACAGTCACTTGAATCAATCTTTGCATCTCAGTCCTTGCATCTCAGTCCTTTCAGGACTGCACTTTCACCCTAGAGATGGGCAGAGAGACCAAGAAACTCCTCTGTTACTATAGAGACCCAGAAATGTCACTGTGCACCAATGGGACATTAGTGAATGCTGACTCTGCTTTTGTCTCCATAGTAACAGATGAACATCCCCATCTTCACCTCCAAGGTTGTCCCTCGAGGAGCACAGAAGAAGCTCTGTGTTAGCAGCAACTTCTGAATTCTGCCAGGTTCTCTGAGATGAGCTAATTAAACATCTACGAAGCATGATGAGAAGAGAGCTGATGCATGATGGTTGAGGAGGAGACATCTTTATTCACCAAAGGACCATGAAAGGAGTACAAAGAAGACTTCTACTGCAGCCTCAATCAGACTGGTTGTATAAAGTAAAATGATTAAACATCTAAAGGGAGAGATAACAGGTAGAAAAATTGATGCTTCTGGTCTTGTCATTTATCTGGTTACAACACTGCACTGACACCAAGGCAGTGTGTGATGATGGAAGAGCCTTTTAGAAGTGTGTGGAACTACACCTAGTTCCACTCTGCCTGTTCAGCTGCCCCGGAAGGGAAGAATGTAATTCCTGATATACGATTTCTTTTTTTTTTTTTTGAACAAAATTAAGTACTCAAAGATCTGTTGTTTGGGATGTTTTCTGACAGCCAAGACTCAATGAGATGAAATAGTAGTACTGTTCATGCATTGGTTTCACCCCATTCTCATTATTGGCAGGAGAAGCCTCCATTCTATGAGGGCTATTCATTTTCAATGGCTCTAGCAGAATTTTAATCAATTTTTGTTACCAACAAATAGTTTTAAAACAGAATTCTTGTTAAGACATCTTTAGTGTGAAAAACTAATGATATAGTGTGATTATGCAATACCTGTATTTATTCTGACAATGTTTGTCAGAAAAATGGTTCTTCCCGTGTCATCATTTTCAGTGACAGGTTCATGTTGACACTGGTGCTGACTACACGCAGTCAAAACTTCCTCAATTTCTATCATACTTGATCTGATGCTGACAAGTTCATGTGCATTAATTTCAGCAATATGTAAAATTTATAGTA
The DNA here is from genome assembly GCF_964035555.1 of Netta rufina. Taxonomy (NCBI): domain Eukaryota; kingdom Metazoa; phylum Chordata; class Aves; order Anseriformes; family Anatidae; genus Netta; species Netta rufina. The sequence goes on along the minus strand of NC_140127.1, from coordinate 67,137,542 downwards.
ATAAAAGATCTAGGACTTGATTTTTATTTTTATTTTTTTTTGCTATTAATTCTCACTTCTCACTGAAAAGTTTGTTCTTTAAAAAAACTGTGCATAAATCAAAAAGGGAAATCCTTAAGTATGCCTTGGAATTGCTATTTTGTGGTCTTTCAGAATAATTCCTTAAGAAATCAATGGAGAAAATCATTGGGATTTTAGATACATGTTTGTTTATTTTAGTGAGTGATGCAAAACTGAAGACTCAGTCTGATCTGCAGAATTTGCTTGCTTTGCAGAGGATGTTCCTTTCCAAAGAAACCTTATGCCTGGCAGGAAAAACAAAACAACAACAACAAAAATTGTTAAATGTGCTTGCTCCAACATAACAAGGTTTTTCAAATGCAAATCTGCAATGAGTGAGAAGGCGCACCTTTTTTGTTTCACTCCAAACTCACTCTCTTAAACTCTGAAAGGTTTGACCTGATAGTACACTTAATTATTCTTATCCTTAAAGTACACTCCTTATCTTGTTGAGCCTTCGCTTTCTTCAATACAGCATTCTATGGTGGTTGGTTTATGGGATGTGCCCTGAATGACAAAACTCTAGAAAATGATGTTTTTCTTACAAACAGAACATAAATACCATGGGGTTATGTATTCTGATATAGTTGCAGCAGTCTCAGCACTGTACTGCAGAGGTGTTCTTAAATGACCTCAAGGGAGCTTCACTGCCAGGTGAGGGCAACCAGGCACGGGCTCCTGAACAGCAAAAGTGTTGTCAGGAATGGTCACAGACCACGTCAGAGGGTGACTGCTGTCTGGAAGTCCCTGGCCAGAAGCTGCAGAATAAGTTGGGAGAGATCCCAGCTAGTAAGACCTGGAGTAAGACATTAGAGGTTTTGGATGTTCCTTAACAATGATGGGATCCTCTCTGTCCTGCTCTCAAGGGTGTTGGCTTCCACCCTCTGTCATATAAGTTGCAGTCTATTTTTGCCTGTGTTCTCTCTGGAAATGTCCTCCTTGCCATCTTTTCCCTATTTTTATCTAAGTTAATTCACTTTCTCTGTCTTCTACTCCCCCAGATCCTGAAGAGTTGAATTATTATAATATTCCTTGACTCTGCTTGTGGATGGGTTTTCTCACATTTTCCGTCTGAACAATTTTAAATTAAAATTCTCTGGGACAGTGACCACCCTTGATTTGTGTTCATAAAATACTCTGGAGACCTATTCTTGAGTAGCCTTAAACAAAATGATGATATATTTGACTGCTAATGCTATAAGCAAAGGCACAAATTTGCTTTACTTTGGGAAAGCAAATCACAGACAGTTCACCCCTTTGCTGCTGGTATTGCTGCCACGATCACATTTTCTCTTACAAAACACAGAAATAAAATAAAGATCAAAATTACATCTTGAGTCTGGACTCCTTTTTATGTCAGGGCAGCTAAATCCTTTAGGGGAAGGTTGTGTCAGGGAACATTGTCCCAGCTAAAAGTAATAATAGAGTAATAGAATAATGATGTTAATGTACTAAGAAGATTTGTGATGGAATTAAACAGTAAGTGCTGATTTTTGTTCAGATTGTATGAGTCTCTCTCTTGCTCTTGCAAATTAGAGCTGTGATTTAGCATCTGAGGGCAGATTTGGGGAACTCAATTATACAGAACTCAAACTATTATGCGGCTTTTTTTTTTTTCCACCAGTTTCATACTGTGTTTCTTGTTACTAAGACAGGATAACTTGACAATGCAGCAGAGAAATTAGTACTGTTTTAGAGTATTATTGAGCATAATGTTCTGGAAATGTAGAGAAGTTATAATTCCCTAAATAATACTGAATAGATCTTCTAAGTCTTAACCCATTTCTTCTGAACCATAAGACTAAAAATAAAAGTCTTCTGATGATGATCTTCATTTGATGTATTTGGAAACCAGAGAATCTTTTCAGTAGTCCATCATGTTCCTTGTGGATTAGCATGGTTTGCTAGAAAATATTAACTTCAGTGTAAGCTATTTACTGTTACATTGTCATATGAAGGCCTAATCATAAAGGACAGGGTTAGGAAAGAAATACAATGAGAAGCAAGAGCAAGTGAACTAATAAATTGTTTTAAACATTTATTTTTTTCTTCAACATTATTGAAAAGAAAAAAAAAAAAAAAACAAAAACCAACACAGAAAAGCTAACTTTTTAAAACAGAAATAAATCAAATCTTATTTGTCACTCCCCAGTATGAACAACAACTCCTAGAACTATACTCCAGTTCCTCAAATAACATTGCTGTCATTTCAGTTTAGGAGTCTTAGATGAATTCTTCTCTATTGTGCAGACATTCAGTAAACTGTATGTCTGATGTTTTTAATTCTGGGTGCGTTGAAATATTGCTTTCTGTGAATATTACTTTGCCTATCTTTCTTTTCTTATTCTTTGCATATTTCATGTATTTTCCAATAGTCCAATTGCCTATCCAGACAGTGATAATTGCTATTGAAAACGAGTGAGAAGACAACATTATACGCTACAAACTAGGGACCTTCTTTGTAAGCAAGTTTTGAACAATAGTTCTACTTTATGTGGTGAGTTGAAAGCTAGATTACATTTCTTTCAGTTAAGAAAAAAAAAAAAAAAAAGTTTTGTTGCTTTCAGTGTTGTGAAATATTGTAGGAGGGAAATTAACCTCCCACCACACCTTCATTTCTTATTTTCTTAAACTTTCTAGGCCTGATTCACTGGTGTATGACTTCAGTTTTATATCACAATGGAAATGCACAGAAGAAGTGCAGCTGGAGTAGCACCATGGAGGATCAGACCTATTATCTTGGCAAATGACTAATATCGCGCTCCATAGCACAGGCTTTAAAACTACATCACACTATTTTTACTCAGGAAGTAACTTTCTGCTTCAATAGAAATGCTATTTACCTGCACCTATATGCTGTTTGTATGTTCCAGGATAGCTATACTGACATTTAGTTGAAAAAAACGGGTCTTGGAAATGGATAAATAACAGAGGTAAAGAGTTTATCTCCAGTGAAAAGTTGAACATTTTACAGAGTAAAGAGGAGTGGAATGGAGGTTGGGAATAGTCAGCAATCTGACAATTATTTTGTGGCTAGGATCAAAAATGGACTGCCCAAAATACTGTGATATAATTTGATAAGGCAAAATGAGGTAGATTCAGACTGGACATAAGGAAAATCTTTCTTTCTGAGGACAGGGAAATCAGGGGAAAGGGTTGCCAGGGAAGTTATGTGATCTCCACCCTTGGGCATTTTCAAGCCCCAGCTGCACAAAACCTGAGCAGCCTGGGGTGACCTCGGAGCTGCTCCAGTAGGAGCAGGAACTTGGAGTAGAGACCTCCTGAGAACCCCCCTAACCTTTTTGTCTAGCCTATAACCTAACCATTGATTCTTTGATATTACTGTAGTGGTAGTAGTCAAGAGTAAAGAGGTATCATGCCAGTAGTTTCTAGACGTGTTAAAAAAACAGTTTTGGTGTGAGAATAAAATAACTTGATATTTGACCCTCAAATCCTACTTCTTTATTTTATTTATTTATTTATTTATTTATTTATTTATTTTGTTTATTTGTTTTATTTGTCTGTTTTTCCTGGTAGTAATCTGTTCAGAGATTTTTCTGACTAAAACTTTGAAACTGGATACCTTTAAGGTCCCTTCCAGCACAAACCATTGTATGGTTCTATGATTCTATGATTGTATGAAAACAATATTTAGGGTATGTGGCTATTCACAACACTGAAATCTGAAATATTTGAGTAACATCAGCACATGACAGATTTGAGGTCTGGGTCAGTATCCTCTTTCTGATTCATTACCAAATTAAGTTATTACCATTTTATAGTGTTTAGGAAAGAATGTGAAATTTGCCAAATACTGTCGCTTAAGAAAATTTGTTTCTGGTTTATAAGTATATGCCTTAATTTATCAATTCTACCTATCCAGAAGGATTTTCGCTTGCTTGCACATTTGCAAAGGGCAGAAATAAAAAGCACTGTTTCAGATGTACTGATGAAGGCTGTCCAAATTAGTTTGTTAAGAGACATCTGCCTTTCACTGCAGAACATGTAACCTAACTTGTAGGACAAAGTACAATCTCATAGCTGGATTTCTTTTTATGTTTATATATCCAAATAACTTTAGTTTCTAACAGAGAAAAGAGCTGTAAAAACAGCTTATTTTTTCTTACTTTTATATGAAGAAATATTTGTAGTTTCTTGTACAGCAGATGCCTGTAAAACTACTGATAGGATTTCAGACTGAATTTATTTACTTTTCCTACCCTTTCCTGAATGAGTCCTCATCTGTTCTGATCAGAGGCTAAACAGAGGCTCAGTAGAACAGGAGGGCACATTACTGCATTCACCGTGATAGTTTGGCTATGGTCCAGGGACTGGCTGAAATCCTCTCAAACCAGTGCAGACCTATCCCATGCTTCCTGCATTCAGTGTTACACAAGCCATGTGGGCAGGGAGAATAGAGGGCAGCTGATGCAGCTGCATCTTTAAAACTTGCTTCTTGGGTTCAGTAGAGAAATAGAAAATACTGAGTTATAGTTCTTAATAATTCCTCATATTCCTACTAGTTCCCTGAACGTTCAGCAGAGGAGAACAATTTTATTTTTTTATTTATGGAGGAGAATAATTTTATTATTTTGGCTAAACTGCTACTACTACTCGTGGTCTTCAGAGATATTCTATCTTTCTTTCCATTGATTTCACAGGGAACTGAAGCTGTTATTTTAGGAGAAATATGTTAACTCCTTCCTCTTAATTCTCTGCCTCCTCTGCCAAGGCTACTGTGACATTTTAAGAAACTCTGGATCCCAACACCACTGCCCTTATTCTAACATCTACTGTTTTAAGGCATTCTAGAGTTTTGTTTTGATCATTTTACTGATAGGATTTTATAATTGTTACCTCAAAATGTTCTTATTGAAACATAAACAGGGATTGTCAGCTTTGGCATATCATCCTTAGGCCTTTACTGATCAGCCACTCAAGGGAGCCTCAGAAATAGGTGGCTTAGCAGAGACATGCTTTAGCAAAAGGTCAGACAAAATCATACAGAAATCTCAAGTATATTTTCAAGTGGGCACTTAAGGCAGGAGCTTTCCTGGACAGAGACATTAAAGGACATTTAAGAACAAAGAGTCCTTGAGGACCTATTCTATTTAGTTGTGTTTTTTGAGCAGACAAACATTTAGCTTGACCTGAAAGAAAAATTTTACTGATGAGCATCCCGAATCAAACAGAAATGTCTATGTCTTTCAATATGTGAAGTAGAAATGTATAACAGAGAGAAAAAATAGGCCCTCAAAAAAATTGCCAGAATAGATTTACTTATAGAGCATCATGCTTTTGGAGAGGTCAGAAACATCAAATCTGAGAAGGGTAAGTTCAGACTACAAGACTCTGTTCTAGAAGCAACAATTCTGAAAAGTCCTTAAGGTTAATAGTAGATAACCTCAATATGTGCTTCCAGTAAGATTCTGGGGGAATGGAAGTTAAACCAAAACAAAACAAGAAGCATTAAGAAGAAACAAGAAATGAGATTTCCTCACTTTCTACAATATAGTTCTTCCAGGCCTGGTGCCAACACATGAAAAATGTAAAATCACTCAGAGCCACTACAGGACTAAGATAAAGTCTGGAAGATACTTTCTACTCAGAAAGATGGAGGGGGAAATCTTCAAAAGAAAATCAAGCTGAACCAAGTCACATGACAAGCAAGATATAAGTTGCAGTTCAGAGATGTTACAAAATGTAATCTAATAGGATTCAGCATCCTCATATATATGAGGACTGCTGTTTCTGGTTTATAAAAGAAAACATTTAAAAACTTTTGTGAATATCTGATTTCAATCCAGTAGTCAAATATTAAAGCCATAAAAATGCAAAATGCGGTATTTTTCTCTTTCTACTCAATTAGCCAATGAAATACTTGCTAATGGGGGTGGTAATCTCCCCATTAGCTGAATCTTTCACTCAAGACTGTATTTCTTTACAAAAATATGTTCTATGTACATTAGGTACTATAAAGCTATGTTTGGTGTAGAAATTACTGGTGGGGTTCAATGACCTACTTTATATAGAACGTCATTTGAATGATCATTTTGATTTCCTGATCTATATGTTTAAAAAGAAATCTATAAAATTAGGATTTATCTAAACTTTTAAATATAACATCTTATTTAGGGTAGAAAAGATTTCAAATTCTTATTTTACTCAAGCACTTAAATGTATTTAGTTCTAAGAAATAACTAAGTGAAGAAACTCTTTTCTAAATGCTTATTTTTCTGTGCAAATGATTTCCTAACATTTCTTCATCAGCAGCAGGACTGATGAGCTGTGGTTACTCCTTGCTCAGCAATCTGTACATTCAGTTCCACGCTGCCAGCTGGAATTGCAGACAGGATTGGTTCCATGCTGCTTAGTGAGTGGTGCTACATAGATTGTATTATTTCCATTTCATTTAAAGCTGATATTTATGATCTACTAATTGAAGTGGGAAGGAAACTACCTGTTCTTGTTTATTTCTCATAGTAAAAACACAACCAAGTGATGTTTCAAAACAGCATCAATATATAAAAATTAAAATTACAAAGTCAAATGAGGCTAATACTCCATTCCATGGAGTTTATCAAAGGCTTATAGCTTTAATCAGAGGCTGGAACAGAAAGGCTGGTAAAAGCTGATTTGTCATCTGAGCTTTAACAAGAGATGTTAGGTAAGACTTGGAGCTAATTTTCTTTGATGTAATTGTCACTGATTTTATTGAAGGTATTCCCATCTTATGGCTGTGGTCAGGGTCTTTCGCTTTATTCCTGACTGTGGACACATTTTAGCCTTAAGACTGCAAGATAACTCTAATTAAATACCTGCCTCAGCTAATAAATTTTGAACTTCATCAGAGATAGCAAAAACAGTTTTTCAGATGAAATTCATAGTGTGCAATGGATTTTGTGCAATGGATTTCACATCTGATGGATGTGAAAGGATGTTCACCCTAATTGCATTACTATTAAAGGGTTTTAACCTTTTTCTCTAAATGTACTTTAATATCACATTGGGCAGTGCAGAAACAGCAATGAAAATTTCAGGGAATGTAATCAGCTGATCCAAAAATAAATTTGAAAATAATTATTGGGACAATTTACTGGGTGTACACTGGATTTGCCACCCTTTAATCAAGGCTATGTACCTCTCTTTTAAGAATTTGTGGCTTGATAAAGAAGCTTGTGATTGCAATTCTGTATGACAAAGGAGATCAGCATGGATTATTGTGCTGATCTTAGTTATTCCTAAAATATTTTCAGCTCCCTCAAATCTAAGTTACTGTCAGTACTATGAAATTTTAAAATGATATATTTCATGGAGCTACAGCAACAGTTACTCTTGTTTTGAAGAAAACTCAGGGAAATATTGGAGATGGAAGAATATTTTCCATTCACATCTGTATTCACATCTGCTCTTTCTAGTAAGTACTAAATAAACTCCAATTTTTGAGATAATCTGAGAAAGCAGAATATGGGCAAGAGAAGGAAAGGAAGCTCACAGAATCTTAACAAGTACTTGTGATTCAAAAGACAAAAGAAAATATACCAAAAGGTACGGGCAAGGCCAGGATTAATAGCAGTTGCCCTCTGTACCTACAAAAGGAAACCCTAGGCAGTTCTTTAGGAAGGGCTCTCCTTCAAAGGAGGGCCATTCCACTGGAAGACTTGAAGTACATATAAGCCAGAAACTGGGCACCAATCTGAGTGCCCTTATGAACTTTCCCTGGGTTGAGAAGGATCAGGTTAGTGATCATTTAGGTACTCTTGACATCCACAAGTGGATGTCACATCCATGGATGTTACATCCATGGGCCTTGATGGGATTCACCCATGAGTGCTGAGGGAGATGTCAGACATCATTGCTAGGCCACTCTCAATCATCTTTTAAAGGTCATGGCTAATCAGGAGAGGTGTCTGAGGAATGGTAGAAAGCAGACATATTTCTCTTTGTCTTTGAGTCTTCAAAATGGGCAAGAAGGAGGACCCAGGGAACTACTGGCCAGTCAGCATCACCTCAGTCTCTAGAAAGGTGATGGAACAAACAGCTCATTCTGGAGGTCATCTCTAAATATGTGGAGGAGAAGAAGGTGGTCAGGAGTAGTCAGCATGGATTCATGAAAAGGAAATCATGCTTAACCAACCTGATTGCCTTCTATTATGAGACACATGGTTGGATAGTTAAGGGGAGAGCAGTGGATGCTGTCTACTTCAGCAAGGTTTTTGACACTGTCTTCCATGATATCCTCAAAGATAAGGTCAGGAAGTGTAGGCTGGATGAGTGGATGATGAGGTGGATTAAGAACTAGCTGAATGGCAGGTCTCAGAGAGTTGTTATCAGTGGCACAGAGTCTAGTTTGAGGCCTGTAGCTAGTGGTCTCCCCCCAGGGGTCAATAGTGGTTCAAGTATTGTTTAACTTACTCATCAATGATCAAGGAATAGAGTGCCTCCTCAGCAAGTTTGCTGACAATACACAAGGGAAAGAGTGGCTGATACCCCAGAGTACTGTACTACTATTCAGAAGAATCTCAACAGGCTGGAGAGACGGGCAGAGAAGAACCTCTTGAAATTCAACAGAGGCAAGTGCAGGATCCTGCACCTGGGGGTGAATAACCCCATGCACCATTACAAACTGGAGACTATCCCTGCTGGAAAGTAATGCTGTTGAGTAGGACCTGGAGGTCCTGGTTGACAAGTTAACCATGAGACAGCAATATGCCCTAGTGGCCAAGAAGGTAACCTGGGCTATATTAGGAAGAGCATTGCCAGTCAGTCAAGGGAGGCCTCCTTTACGCAGTCATGATGAGGCTTTACCTGGAGTGCTGTGTCCAGTTCTGGGCTCCCCAGTACAAGAGAAACATGGAGCTCCTGGAGCAAGTCCAGCAAAAGCCTCCTAAAATGTTTAAAGGACTGGAGCATCTCTCATACGAGGAAAGGTTGAGGGAGCTGGGCCTGTTCATCCTGGAGAAGAGAAGGTTCAAGGGAGATCAGATGAATGTGCATAAATTTCTATAGGAAGGGTGTCAAGAGAATGGGCCCAGATTCTTCTCAGTGGTGCCCAAAAATAGGATGAGAGGCAACATGCACAAACTGAAACACAGGAAGTTTCATCTGAACATAAGGAGAAACTTTACCGTGAGGGTGACTGAACACTGGAACAGGTTGCACAGAGAGGTTGTAGAGTATCCCCTGGAGATATTCAAAAGCTATCTGGATACAATTCTGGGTAATGTGTCCTAATGGACCCTGCTTGAGAAGGGAGGTTGAACTAGACGATCTCCTGAGGTCCCTTCCAACCTCAGCCATTCTGCCATTCTGTGAGAGGCATGCAGGATCAGAGTATGTTGGCTGCATCTTGACTGGAAAAAAGGAGGTCTCCAGGACACTCCTAAAATCTCCTTTTCTCCAGTCATTGCAGCAAGTGCTCTTCTTTCCAGGGAAATGCCAATATTGATCTGTGCCACAGGCTGACGTTTTTCTGCATTCCTGATATATTTTTCAGGGTCATGTTTCACATAACTGAGGATCACCAGAAACTGGAAACATACAGACAACAGCAGAATGATACAGACATCTATTACCAGTATGGGAGTATTTATTTATGAAATCATTTCTTTGACTTTCTATTCATCTTCATCACAGGATAGCTAGAAATCACCTTCAACAGGTGAGGCATGAAACTATAATTCCTAATTCTACTGCGTACTAAGGTCATGGACTCTTTTCTTGGACAATTATTATTATACCTTTCCCTCAAAAATCTTTCAGTGTTCTGCAATTAATGACCTGCCTCTCCTCTTTTCTCAAGAGAAAACCTGCTTATAAGTTCTCCTTTTACCCTGTAGAAACTAATAACCTTTATTTTCATGTGGTCAGACTGATTAAAACTGCTAATTAAAATCAGAACAATTGTTCTCAGTCTGCATCAAGCTTTGAACTTTCCAGCCCCTGTTCTGGGTACAAAAAAAGAATTCATGTCCAAGAAACTCTGAATTTTTTCCAACCATACTAGTTGATCTAATGAAGGGTATAACCTCTCTCTATAAAACTTGTGATTTAATTTGGATGTGCTGTAAATTCACATTATTAAGGTTATCCTGCAATTGGAGTCCCTAGTTTACACAAGGGAGACTTCATCATCAGGCCTCAAGCTTGAGATCATACACCTACTTTAACAGTAGACAAACAATAATTTTTCTGCACTGAAATGTCATCAATTGCTACAAAGACAGCTAGTATATGAGAGCATATCCACACTTCATGGCTATGTAATTCCTAGGTTTCTGACATATAAATGAACACCCTCAAGAAGATCTGAAGTTGCCAGCACATTTTACCCTGCTGTTGCTGCCAGTCCTGCTACCAGTAGTAGTAGTGCTAAAGCATGTTTTTGTGGACTGCAGAAATTTGACTCAAGGATATAAGTGTTTATTTTTTATACAGAATAACTTTATAGTCTAAAATGTCTGTGTCGAAAACAGAAAGATTAGATCTTATGCTTCTAAATCACATATTTAAAAAGAGTTCTGCATATTTTCTCTGAGTATGTAACATATTACAGCTTAAATAGAAAGTCACTGAAATCACTAGGAACATTTATGTCATAAGGACTGCTTGTGGGTGTAGATGTATAGCAATTTAGATATAGTAGGTATATAACAATTTGCCTATCTCTCTCTGACTTTTATTTTCCATTTGAAAAGAAGTGTTCAAAATTCAAGCACAGACCTGTTTTTCTGATGGCATTTTGTTCTATACTGACAAGCCATCACACTTGATTATCACTCCTTATCGGTATGGTAGGGAACAGTAACTAAGGCAAAGTCATCTTTAAAACAACTGAAAATGCTTTTGATTTAAGTAGGACTACAAATACCACAAATCAGCTTCATAGGCCTTAGTTTTCAGGCAAGTTTTATGAGATCTGTCACCGTACTAGTAAAAGAGTGTATAGCTGTTAGAGCATCAGTATGACATTGAGGGCAAGGAATATAACTTTATCTTCAATCCCTATGCACAATTACACATTTTGAATTAAAATATAATATTTTCCTTTGAAGTAAGCAAGAGTTGTAGGATTCATTCTTTTGAATGAATTGAATGAATTGACTGTCACTGAGTACAAATATTCATGCAGTCTACTTATCACAGAATTATATGATCACAGAATAACCTGAGTTGGAAGGGACCCAAAAGGATCATTGAGTCCAACTCCTAGTTCCACAAAGAACCACACAGCAATCAGCCTATGTATCTTAGAACATTGTCCAAGTGCTTCCTGAACTCTGGCAGCTCAGTGCTCACCACATCCCTGGGGAGCCTGCCTGACCACTCTCTGGGTGCAGAACTTTTCCCTAACACCCAGCCTGATCCTCCACTGTCCCAGCTCCATGCCATTCCCTCGGGTCCTGTCGCTGTCCCTAGACAGTGCCTGCTCCTCCGCTCCCCTTGTGAGGGAGCTGCAGGCCGCCATGAGGCCTCCCCTCAACTTCCTCTGCTCTGGGCTGAACAAACCAAGGGCTGAACAAACTCAGCTGCACCTCATATATCTTCCCCTCTAGAACCTGCACTATCTTTGTAGTTCTCTTTTGGACACTCTCTGATAGCTTTATGTCCTTTTAATACCATTGTACCCACAGCTGCACACAGTACTCGAGGTGAGGCTGCACCAGCACAGAACAGAGCAGGACAAACCCTTCCTTTGACCAGCTGGCAGTGCTGGATGCATAGATGCACCCCAGGTTACAGCTGGCCCTTCTGGCTGCCACGGCACACTGTTGGCTCATGTTCAATTTGCTGTCAACCAAACACCCAGAACCCCTTCTGTGGGTCCTTCTCTCCAGCTCCTCATACCCCAGTTATAGCAGAGATATTGAACTGTGCAACAAATGGTTACTTTTGACTGAAAGCCTCCAGATTTATCTGAACTGTCCATTTTTCACAGTCTAAATTTTTTATATTAACATGTATTTTTAGAACAATTTTCTGAATAAGGTCAACTTCCTTCCAGCATCTCTTAGATTTGCAGGTTCTTCTGTCCTTCTGAGCTTGCAGACCTCTGCTTTCTGACTGCATTGAGCTGTAAACTGGGGTTTATTGGGTGTTCTTTGTGGGTCATTTCTGGGAACTCCTTGCCAAAAAGATAATTCTTAACAGAGATTACCTTCTTGGGCAGGTAGGCATGGAAGTTACCTGGAGTGCCCTTTGGAAGACCCAAACCTCCATATATTTTGTAACCTTATCAAGAGCATATAGACTGTTACAAACACCAAAACCATTGTTTTTCCTTGATACTAATGTACAGCTTTCTTTTTAATATTTTAAATGGCCTTAGAGTCATTTTCATATTTCATTCGGTGCATGATATAGATGAATCATTTTACTGCATGATTAATTGCTCTTTCTTTGAATATCATGTGCTTCCCATTACACAAATTTCTAATATACACAGTAGCTTTTTCTAGTGCATGAGTTTAGTACTGACATTAGCTGGGTTCCTGCCATCATGACCTTTTCTAAATTGACAGTATATAACAGCAAGAAACACAGAAAACTAGCAATCTTCATTTTACATCCTCTGTGAATAACATCTGCCTTATTACAGGGGGTAAAACCTTTCTCTGCTGTCCTTACACACTGTTTCTTTGTTTCTCCAGGTCAATTCATGGTGGGTTAGGCCAGTGTCTTCATTGGGCTGTATTGTGATGTTACTTAGCAGGGAAACAAATTATTTGGGTTCAATCATTTCTCAGCTTGAACTTAGTTCCTAACTTAAACTACGCTCACTAATGACAATGAGATATAAAATAAAACAATAAATTTCTTCCACTCTGGAACATCTATTTCTTAGTCTAAATAATTAATTGAAAAATTGTTTCTGTTTCACACTTGCTGCTATCAGTCTTTTTTATTTTTAAATATATTTTTGAGAAATGGTTTACATACTAGAAAGTCACTCCCATTCCTCCTCTTCCAATCACCATTTCTTATGTATGAATAAACAAAGAATGCAGACATTTTAAGAGTCAGGACTTTCCACTGTAGCAATGCTCAACAGAAGACAATCACTTTCATCACCCCACCTGCATCCATGAGGGAGCCGACTTTTGTCCATGTGCATTTGCCTTCTCCCCTGGCGCAGGATCAGCCAAATTTGAAATACACCTGAGGAAGATGAAGCCGCTGCTGTTCTTGCCTGGAAAAAAGCAGGGAGTGATGGTGAGGGGAAGCAGTCTTGCTGCTGCAGCTCCTTGTGTAGGGGAGAAGAGGGAAGGATGACAGTGGTTACTCCCTGGTCTGTGCTACAGGCATCTTGAAGCCTTGAACTGGAGATGCAAAGACAAGACCTCAGCTGATGTCACCTGAGTGAAATCTTGCACCTCTTTTCACGTGTAGTAGTGACTTTGTTGAAGCTTTGGCTGTCTGCAGTGAAGCATTTCCCAGGAAAAGTAAGAGACATATTCAAACAAAAACCTGAGATTTTTGAGAGGCCTTGCTAGCAGTTTAGCAGATTGCATAATACACACAAGTGTTCTGCATAGCAGAAATACACACGTAAGAGAAGGCATATGACTTGCTAGTGGTGTAATGAGCATAATTAACCTTGTAACACGTTAATATATAATTTGAAATGTTTGCAAACTACATAACAACTATGTTTTGGCATTAAGTGTCCTTGAAGGCAGATTATATTTTTCTAACGTACTTAGGGAAATTGATGTTTGACAACTGTGTGACAGCTAGTACTGTAACAGTGGAGTGATGCAAATGCAGTGTTAACAAGAACTCAATATTTTGAAAAAGATCTAATTTACAATTATCACTTACAGGAGCACACGTATGTTGAATAGGTTAAAGCTGGACACATGCTTTGGGATGTACTTGGAGGAGCTGCCTGTAATAGGATAAGCTCTCTGCTATCTGTCTTTTTTTTTATTATTATTTATTTATTTATTTATTTATTTATTTATTTATTTATTTATTTATTTATTCTGGACAACCCAGAGAGATCATTTTAGTTTTATTTGTTTAAAAAGCTTACTTTATTTTAGTAACAACAAAAACAACAACACCAGGAACAACAACAACAAAACCAAAAAACATTTAATATGCATCAGATTGTTTCTGCTGTTAAAATGCGCAGTATTTCCTTTTGTAGTTTCCACACAGCTGTTCAGTGAGATGAGCCCAGGTTAAGGATAGCTCTTTACCCAGAAAGTCTTTGACTACCAGTCATCAACACTTTGTAGTTAGGGTGCCTTGTGGGCAGAACTTTCAGAATATACTGAGTTCACTCTGAAGTATCTCCAACAGGATAACCAAAACTTGAGACTAGAAAAATCACTAGCTCCTAGTCACTAGAAAGTCTGATTCCTATACACATGCAGGTGTGTATATCTCCACAAAATGAAGCTGTTTAATCATTTTTCATGAAAATAGTCAACAGCTACTTTGTGTCATGCTGTAGCAAACTCACATTTCATTTGATGAATTATTTGCCAACAGCGCTGCTTCTGCAAAATGCTAGTAGTACATATGAAACAATAGTTAACAAGAAGCAGCAGTAAATTAAAGAAAATCTTATGCAAATAAATTGGAATGGACTAGACTGTACCTGCATATTTTTCTTGAAGTTAAAACACTAAAATATTGAATATCCAGTTTCCATAGCAATGTGCCAGTGGTGTTCATAGAAAGCAAAAAGAACAGCATTTTCTCACAGTAAAACAAATTTCCAAGGAAACAAGAACCAACAGATGAATACAGAAACATCTTGAAACTACTCTTGTCATTTAGGGATGGGACAATTTCACAAGTTTTAGGGGCTTATTTCAAACATAACCTAAAAATCTTAAATCTCATGCTTTTTAATTCTGTGATTTCACACCTGATACATTTCAGCAGATACCTTCCCTTTGTCCAGATTTATGTCACAAGCCTCAGTGGAAAGATCCAGCAATGGAAAAACTAAATGAAGCATCCCTGCGTGCCAGGAACAGAACAAAGGCCTCATTAGAAGAGTCTTATAATATTTTCTTCTTCCCACTTGGCTCCATATAGGCCTTGCAGGCTCTCCAGGTTCTTCCTTATCTACTGGTTTCCCTGTTAAGACAGTCCCAGACAGGTGACATCTGCAGAAAATAAGGTGCTTACTGTTAGTCAACCATCCTGTTGATCCAGCAGCGACCCCAGATGATGGTAGTTAGCTCTGAGGATTTCATTGCAAAGCCTAGGACTGCTTCTTACCTCTTCAGATTGTAAATCACATGAAGATCTAATCTCCTTGAGGAAGAGACTTTTTCCTTGTGTTACCAGTGCCTGTGTACGTTCAGGGGCTCCTTACATGAGTAACACTAATAAGGAGGAATTAATAAGTTACTGAACTAAAGTGATTAATCTCACTTCATGTGTGTGATCATCTGACTGCCACAGACATCATGGCACTGTGTGTAATGCATTCCTACACATAGCTTTTGTGTACAAGGTAGAAAATAAGTTTGCATTTCAAAGTGCAGGAAGTAAAATGCTTATTGTATTATGAACACAGCTGAAATATCATAGAATCATAGAATCATTAGGGTTGGAAAAGACCTCCAAGATCATCTGGTCCAACCATCACCCTTCTACCAATGTCACCCACTAGGGATGGTGACTCCACCACTACCCTGGACAACTCATTCCAATACCTGACTGCGCTTTCTTAGAAGAGTAGTCAGGCACTGGAATGGGTTGCAGGAGGTGGGTGAAAAAAGAAAACTAAGGGCTCCACATATAACTATTATTTTATTTTATTTTATTTTATTTTATTTTATTTTATTTTATTTTATTTTATTTTATTTTATTTTATTTTATTTTATTTTATTTTATTTTTTTAAATAGCATATTTACAGTAAGGTTTAGTTGTCAGAATCTGTAATGACTTTTTTAATCCATATGATATCCCCATTGTCCCAACCTAAAATTATATATTATCCTTGGAAAATTGATGGTTCAATGTAACTGAAGTCCATTATTTTTACTGAAGTACATGTTGAAGTTCTGGTTTGGGAACAATGCAGGAGTGTCTGAGGGCCCTTCTTTAATCTGGAGGTAGAGGGAATGAGTCTTGCTTCAGCTATGTACGTGGTTATCATGTAATACTGTGCTGCAGTTTGAAATAAAAGGTCAAGTGATCATGTTTGGAGAGATTAAAGGAGTTTGCTTGGAGATACTTGAAAAAGGTGCAGGAGCTTAAGCTGAACAGAAACAAATTAAACCATCCCAACTACAATATGCGAGATACTAAGAACTTCCCCTTTGAAACAGAACTGAGAGAGAGAGAAAAAGAGACTAAGCAGAGGGATCTACTTTTTAAACATCTAAAAATCACTGTCGTCTTCAGGAGATTTGACCTTTTTTCTCTCTGCTTATTCTTCAGAAATATATATTCACTACATGTGCAAGTGAGCTGAAGAAGAGTATCTCTGCACATAAATACCTGTCTGTAATGCCATTTGCTTCAGAAGGAGTTTCTGTCTCTGCTCACTTTGGTTATAAACTCATAAATATCCAGGGAATCTGGGTGTCATTATAGTGAATATATATAAATACTACTAAATTATTCCTTTCCATGAGAAAGTATTTCACCTTTTTCAAGTGTGAAATAAGGCAAAATTAATTTGTGGTCTAGGTTTGCCTTTCAGTGTGAGATTTCTTCATACTTACAAGTGAAAAAGGAACTGTGCAGAATGTGCTATAAACCTCAGAACATGTTTGCACTTGAAACTTGTTTCATTCTTGGGTAGAGAAGCTGATCCAAGGAACTCAAAAGCAAGGATGATAACACTTAGGGAGATGCCTTGCAATGGGAGAAAAAATTGTAGTACTGAAGGAAGATAAAGGAGTCATGCATTTTGTGATGAAGAGTGGCCATTTGATAGGGAGAGGATGCCTGAAAAATATTTATAATTCAGTGAGGGAAATGAAATGTGCTCTCCAGCACAAACTTGCTAAATCTAAACAAGCCAAAACATGATGGACAAATTAAACTCTCAAGTGCAGAAGGACTGATATAGTTGCCTTGATGAGATTAGTTTTCTGAAAGTGGGTGATCTTTTACTTCTTTAGTGGTTCCATTGGCCTTATGGATCATGAAGTGAATTCCCACAACAAAACTGTCAGAATCTGACCCCTTGCAAGAGAAATTTGGGAACTGTTTAAAATTATGAGGAAAACATTGTTTTACAAGACACAGAGAATATTTAAAATAGATGAGAGATGAGCTGTATCAGCTCTCAAGGAATTGCAACAGCACTTCTGTGGATAAATCTCACAGACTTAACATGAATAGAAACAGTCACTGATAAGTGCCTGAGAATTAGTGCTCGTATCTCAGATTAGGTTTGTGATTCTAAGAGGAGTCAGTGTTATTTCTCACGAGTGGAAAATGATATGTGGAAAAAAAGAAATCATGTACATTACTGACTCCGGAGAAGAACTTCAGCATGTTCCCACTGCACTGGGATGAAGCCCTCATGAGGTGCTGGGGAGACTGGAAGGGATGGTGAGGAAGCCAAGCCTCTGCACCCAGCTGGGATAAGGGCACAGGGCTCACATGCAGGGCTTCCCACACGGGGAGAAGAGCTGCCCCCCTTCCAGGCTGTGAAATGCTCCAGCTGGCAAACATTTGCAGCTGAGGTCCCTGCTGGTGAGGGACAGGGAGAGTAGGGAGAAAAGAAAAGATGGAGAAAAAAAAAAAAAAAAAAAGAGAGAGAGAGAAAAGCACAATAAGAGGAAGAACAAGATACGGACTGAAGTAAGGGGAAAAAAATAATAACTGGTGTGGAGAGAAAAACTGAAGCATGGGAAAAAAATCTGTTTTTCTTCCTGTCCTCCTTCATTTCTGAAAATGTGCTTTTTGAGCTGTCTTATTAAGTCTTCAGCTGGAAAACAATGCCTTCTCCATTCAAGTCCACTAGCAAAGTTTCAGCCCAGAACCTTCAATGGCAAAGAGCAGCCCTCTTGGGGACGGGGTCACATCTTTGTGTTTTGTTTGTTTGTTTGTTTGTTTGTTTTCCATGCAGTCTGAAAGAGGTCTGAAATTAACTACGCATGCCTACCACAGCTTGATCCAGGACTCAGAACCCAGGTTAAAGATGTTCCTTGCAGTGGTGGCTGCATCCCAGCTATGTGCAGTGCAGCAAACAGCTTGCCCCAGTCCTAGCCCTTTGTTTGTTTCCTTCACCCTCACTCAATTAATAATATCTTTATTTAAAATAAAAATAAAAATCCCCATAAGATACCAAAAATATATTTTGGCAATAATAAAATACTTTCTAGATAGTCGTTTTATTTTGCTTAATTTACAATGGCATATTAAACACTGAAAGCGGTCATTTGGAAAAGAAAGTCCACTTACTGTTGAACGCAAAATGAAAATTTAATCACTAATCTCCACACCTGTGCCTCAAAACTAAGGCGTGCTGAGTTGAAAATGTTCGGTTCAATCATTATAATGTTTATAAAAGATGAAATGCTCTTGAACAATTTATCTGATGCATTATCTTAAAAATGCTTTATTCAACATCAACACGAACTACACACTGCTGAAACACGGAAAATTCCATTCCTGACAATGCGCACTGGACCGTGTACTTTCATGTAAGCTTGTGGCCTGGTAACATCAAATGTATTTGTCCTATAAGGTGATGCTTTGTTGAATTTAGGTCTAATTCAGCATACATCTCTTGCCCTGCACATTCAGTGGATTATAACATTTTTATTTCTAATGCTATCTATCTTGGAAGAGTGACATGAAGAAGTGATATTGAAAGGATTATGTCTATAAAACCTGGGCTCTGGAGGACAGTCTGGATCTTGCAAAGGTCATCTCAGATCATCACAGCTCGTTGGGCTGGGGCAGCAGGGGCCCCAGCTCTGTGTGCAGAGGAAGCAGAGGTCAAGGCATCAGCTCTGCAGGAATACTGTAAGTCACCTGGCTGGAACACTGATGCATAACAGGTAAATAATGAGCTGAATGTCATGACAATTGGAAACAAGTGTTGCAGACTGCATCCAGCACAAGTCTTTACTCCTCTAGCTGTCAAATGGATGTGTTTTATTAATCCTACGAATATAAAAATGTACCTATGAGACATATATTTTTATTGAGGTTCATCAAGACAGCACTTAAGAAAAGGGCCTGGTGATGAATAAACTCTGTTTAAGCATCAGTGCAAGTGCAGAGGGTTTTGTTCCTGGGCATGGGCAAAGAAGGGGCACAGCACTCATTTAGAAGACTTGTTTCTAAATTTAAAACAAGATTTTTCACATTTTCAAGTGTCTGATTGAAAAATGGTTCCCACATTGCCCTTTGCTACACTGTACTGTGAGTCTTGGTGGAGTTCACTCCATGAAACTAGCTGTTGCAGATTGGAGCAAAGCTAGTCACTGTTCCCCAGCACCGAGGGCTCCCCTTGTCGGTAATTTCTCTTGAATGCAGACAGAGCACTATTCAGAAAGGTGTTTGATATAGTTTGGCTCTGTTTGTCTTTAAGATCCTTCTTATTTATTTGTTTGTTTGTCTCATAGCTTTGTGCTTCTCCAACAAGAATTATGGAAACACTTTTCCTATTTATTGTCCTTGTCTAACCATTTTGAAAATACTTCTATTCATTGCACCTGTAGCAGTGAACTACTTTCTTCAATTATTAATTTCTGCCATCAATCACACTTTATCTTTTCCACAGCTAAAGAAATATCTTGTCACTTCTTGTATGGAATAGCACACCAATTAAATTTGATTTATACTGTTGTATATTATGTTCAGTTAAATTTAATACACAGGGTGTAATTTTCACTTCTCAAAGCTTTAGGAATAAAATCAGATACATGTTCATTGGTAAATGATAGGTTAAGCAAAACTTCTACAACATTAGGCATAAAGAACATTGCTCTCAATGGTTTGTGACAGCCAAAATACTGAAGCTTGGAGATGTTTTCAGTAATTCTCATGATAATTTAAAATTACTGTACATTATACTCTCACTTTATCTCTCACCAGAATGACTGTGGTGGAAGAAAGCACAACTTTATTTTGACTGGCAAACAGAAGGGCTCTTGTAGGGTTTTACTTACATATTTTATTTTATTTATTTATTTATTTATTTACTGCATTCCTTTATTCCTTTGTTTCCTCTGCTCCTACAACTGAATCTCCATGTTTATATTTTTACTTTTCCTTCTTCCAGAGATTTCCCACTAAGGGAGCATTTAACCTTTTTAAAATCTATGACTGGACACAAAGAGGAATTGCTGTTAATATCAGTCTCATGTTCAATCTACTGTTATGAATTCTGTCCACTTCTCCAGCTACTCTTGAGTCTGAGGATGGAAAACAAAAAGTATGGACAGAGTAGAAGCAACAAAAAAACAGCTCAATGATACAAACTGCTGTCTGAAAATATAGGAAAACTTTGTGAAAATGAATGGTTAAACCAGACTATTTTATAATGAGATGACTGGAATGATAATTATATAGCTGAGATGAGTATCTTGGATAACTATAATTCTCTTTTTGTTAAGTTGTTGCTGACTGGTGCAAAAGAAAAGCAGAATATGGACAATATCATCCTCATAGATTTTTGTGCTTACTGGACACAGCCTAAAAGCATTTTTGGTGTGAAACAGGGATGCAGTTGATCATTCTTGCCCAAGGCAAAAAATCTCTTGAAGTTTCTTCCTTTCAATTAGACTACTTTCCCTAAGGCAAGTATATGAAGTTTGATATCATCCTCAGACACTACACATAAAAGAGAAAACATAATTTCTTGTCATTGTACATTAAAATAAAGTGATGTCCATTAAAATAAAGTACTCTGGGAAAAGTTTCATCCTGTTGGTGTATCTTAGGCATAAGCACAACTTCACTGACACCTTGAGTCCTATGGGTCCTTAATGGGATGCACATTCCTTTTGTCACCTGCCCTGAGCCCTTTCAGATATGGTTCCTGCTGGATCTTCCACAGCAGCTAGCTACAACATCACTGCAGTATTTAGGCACTCACCCTCATGTGCAAAGCAATTTAAGTCACTTGGAATAAATGTGTTATCCAAAGGTGGGTTTTAATTAATGTAGTCAGCATTTTGTTTTCTGTCATTATAGTATTTACATAAAATTAGGAAAATCTCTACATAATGATGCATATGGATGAAAACTGTGTAGTGGGAAGATTAAATTGTGAAAAACCAATACATTAAAGTTAAATGAAGGAAATGTATGTTTAATAATGGAATTAAATACAGGGGAAAACTAACATTTATACATTGCAGAATGGGTTGCAGTAAAACTCTCCTTTCCCCTCCAAAATCCTGAATAGAGGGAAGTCCTGAAGGCTATGAAGCAGCTGGCAGAAAATTAAATGAGTTAACATGCTACAAAACAGCATTATTACATGAACATTTGCTGATTTGAAGAGGTCTGCAAAATGTAACCAGGATTCTCAGGATAAGACTTTCATGAATATAAAACATATAGAAAGAATAACAACGTGTGGTGTGAAAGGTATCAAATGGTAAAAAGCTACTCTGAAAAGTAGATAACACCTTGACCCATTTAAAATCAAATCACCTAATGAAAAAAATGTGTAAACAAATAGCAAGAGGGAATTTTAAACAAAACAGTACCACATCTAGGTTAAACAACATATGGTATGTATCAGCTGCTTATTGAAGTGGGGGTAAAATAGGTTGATTGATCATATAGATCTGAAAGGAATTGCAGCAGTGGACAACTGCAAGTGAAATTAAATTGTGCATTGAAAGGTTTAAATGTTCCTGTTAAAAATTAATTATCTCAAAAATCATTTTAACCTGAGATAATATTTTTTTTTCTTACATCCAACAGATGGTATGGGATAAAAATAATATAATCACCTTACTAGCACATAACTCAGTCAGATGCCATTAGCAATATCTACATTTTAAAAGTGTTCCAGAAGAGAGAGAGGCTTCTGTACAGTGTCTCATGAGACTTAGTAACCCTCAGGAATATCCAAAGAAGGTTTTGTACTCATACATAGCCCCAAAAAACAGTAATATCATCTATCCATGGTACAGGAAAGCAAAGAATCTGGAAGTCTGTGGGAGGGGATCTCTGTGCCTGAATCATAGATTGAACATCTCGGAACATCTATGAGTGCTTGGAGGAACACCAAACTTGGTAGTGTAAGTTACTAATGCTGAACCCAAAAGCAGGCTTTAAAAACACTTTATAAGCCTTCAGCTCTTTTAAAGTGAGGTTGGTGAGATGTCATACCTCATACTATATGGTCTGTTCTTTTGGTTCCTATTCCCACCTTTGAATTAATTAGAAGCACTATTTGGCCTCTTAAAATTAATGATTTAATTCAGTTAGAAACATATGGTTTAGAATTATAATTAGAATCTTAATCTGGGAGGGATCTCAAAGATTATCTAATGCCAACCTCCCTGCTATGGGCAAGGACATTTCCCACCAGACCAAGTTGCTCAAAGCCCCATCCAACCTGGCCTTGAATCATTCCAGGCATCCACAACTTCCCTGGTCAGCCTGTTTCAGTGCCTCACCACCCTCACAGGACTTTGCCTGATTATTAAGACTTTTCAAGTAGGATGGAGAGTGGCTTGGCAGCTACAGCAGCCAGTTCCCTCAGGACTCTGGGATGCAACTGATGGGTCCTATAGACCTAAATATATGTATGTTCAGGTTCCTCAGGTGTTCTTGGACTTTACCTTCACTTACAGTGAAAAGGACGTTGCTCCCCCAGTCCTTGCCTTGAGATTCAAAGACTTCACGTATGTGGGAAGAGTGATTACTTAATACCACAGCGCTGGGTATTAAACTCCAGAATCCGTCTGTGGATGGATTTTGCTAACTAGGGTTGAAACTCTTATTCATAGTTGTTCAGAAATGATTTAAGTTTAAAAACCAAACAAAACCAACCAAACAAAAAAACTTGTCTACAGTATTTCACCTTTTTTATTATTATTATTTTTTTTGCTGTAACTTTCTATTGTTTCCATGGTGGTTCTTCAGCTCACTGGCTTGCTCAAACTTCTTAAAAAATTGGTAGTTCATTCTGGCTTTCAGTGCACACAATTATCTTAGAGAATAAAATATATTTAGTCTTTAGTGGAGTAAGTTGTATTCGTGTGGAACAGCTAGTCTCTCAAAGCAAATAAACCCTCACACATCTCAGTTTTCCCAGCTTTAATTTTTCAAGAGGCTGGAAAACTTTTTTATTATTGTGAGTGCTACTTTCTATAGGAATATCTATTTTGTGGACGTCCCTAATTAAATAATTTTGTTATAAAGTTTTCAGGTACAAAGTTAAGACAAGTGTTGAAGGTCAATGGCATTTTAAATTTGAAGACATAACTAACTGTAGAAAAACTGTATGTTCTTCAATTGCTAAATTCCAGTATTTTGAATATAAACACAGTTGTGTAATATTTCTTCTAATAAAGTTGAGGCTTTAAAACTGTGCAGCTTCAATGACTTTATATTTATGGTCTAATTTGTGGCCATGAAGCAGTTGAAACAGAGGTATCCTAAGTATATCTAAACATACCTCTTTGGGCTTCTTAAAATCCCCACTCTATAAGCACCTTCCTGTTTCCTAAACTGTTGGTCATGAGACTATGAACCTCTCCTCTACCGCATACCACACACAGTGATATCATTCACCTCCAAAGAATGAACACAATCCTATAAACACATTTATATAATTAATTCATTATATATACTTAGTTTAGATCAGGAAGTAGTAATTAAATTGATTTGGTTGAATTGCCTTAAATGCAGTACTTAAAAACACCTACTGAGAATCATAGATTATCTTTGTGGGTTGTGGCATTTGTTTATTTGTTTGTTTTCAGAATTGTGTCACAAATTCTTTTTTTTCACTTTTTTTTTTTGGTCACTTTTTTTTTTTTTTCAGATTTGTGTCACATAAATGTGAACAATACCTTAGGACATAGGTTAGTGTCAAATTAAATGTTTTCCCAGGCTGCAGTTCAGATCTTTAAAGCTTTCGCTCTCCTGCATTTTCATTCATGTTTTCCCTCAGTCATTGATCAGTAACATGTTAGAATACCTCATGAGGCAGAATTACTTCTTTCCAACCATATTCCTAATTTTTTGCATGTATATGAATGAGTGTATTGATTTCCCAGCTGCACTGATCCCAGTAAAATCAGTGAGGTTTTTAATGTTGGTACTATGTTTGAAATCCTGGGAGTTCCTTCAGGTACAGAGTAACAAAATCACAGAATGCTAGGGATGGAAGGGACCTCTGGAAGTAATCTGGTCCAACCTCTGCTCAAGGAGGACCACCCAGAGCAGGTAGCACTGTACCATGTCTAGGCAGCTTTTGAAGATCTCCAAGGAGTAGACCCCACAACCTCTCTGGGCAACCTGTTCCAACAACCCGTCTGCTGTAAGAAGTTATGTGCTATCTTCCACATTTAATTTTTTTTATTATAAGCTCAGTTCTGGTTTTCTAAATGAAACATTATGAACCAAAGAAGGTTTTCTAGTTAGCAAAGCTGCAAACAACAATAAATCTGGAATTTCAAGAAAAAGAAACCTGGTAATGCAAATTACTGTCCTGCAGAATATTTTGTTTTCCGAAGTTAAATGCAAAGATCCTCTGACATCCTTTGATTCTTAGTGAGAAATACCAGGTGCCACCTCTGACCGTTTTTGGCAGTAAACTGAGATAGGGTTCATGTATATCAGTCACTGTTCTGTATCCTAAACTTTCTAGTACTATTTTTAGTGGTGTCAACAAAGTAGTATCAACTAAATGAGGCCTCAGCTAAAAAGTTACAATAATTCCTTGCTATGTAAGGATGCTGGAGACATGATAGGTTGAATAGCTAAGAAGGTGCTTCCTGGAGGGTTTTTTTTTTTTTTTATGGAAATGCCTCGCAGTCATTTCCATTTCATAATAAAATGGAGTTAACTTTTCATTTATTCTCCTTCTGTTTAAACCTTTGTACTGGCTTTTGTATAATTAAGTGAGAAAATATAGTGCAATCTAAAGTTGGTATTTTTCAAGGTAGACTTGTGTTTTTATTTCCTCATGGGACAAGCAGGAATTTTTCTTTCCACTCCATATTCATGTACAACTTCTTGAAAGATTGGGAGGGGATGCACAAATGCATGAAAGTGAACATGAACAAATTAGAAACACTCAGATCTGAGGCTTCTAAAATTTAAGCAATCGTTATTCAGCTGCTAGAACACTTGCTCCCTTAACCATATTTCTGCTGCATATAACTACTAGAAAAATCTCTCATAAGCTACTGTAATTGCTAGCTTCTGAATTCTGTGGGTTTTAGACACAATGTGACATCTATTATTATTACAATATAACATCTATTATTATTATTACCATTGTTCAGTATTAAAGGGAACAGCAAGTTTGGCTTGGCTTTGAATGGCCAGATTAAGAATTGATAACAGCAAAATCTCACAAATTAGCAGGAAGACAAGAGCTCTGATGTGCTTTCCAAGCACCTCATCAGGCTTTTGCAGCATGAATCACTGATTCCATCAAGCTGGAGGGGTGAGAGTGATGCAAAATTCCCGGTGCAATATGTGTTTTGCCAGTAAAGGGTGGAGAGTGTCTGCTGCAAAGTCACTGTAATAGGAGCAAGGGCATTTCCACACTTTGCCACAGAAGATGGAAGTGTGTCTACAATCTGGTTCACCAGATAAGTGGCAATGACAAATTTTTGCAAGAATCACTCTTCGTGTCTGCAGGCTCTCATTTTATCCTACTCAAAATCTTTTGTTGTTCATAAATTACTGCTTTCCTTTTTCTTTGTCTTCCACATTTCAGCTAGTCTGTCAGTTGGAAAGAAAAAAATATTGATATGCTCTTGTCCTGCAGTAACTCACCTGGAGCTGTCTAAGGGAGACATGAACTCAGATTGTGCTATCTCAGCCAGTTTTGTTCACAGCAGGTGCCACCATTTAATGCTTCGCTGCAGGATGTTGCCAATCCTTTTCTTTACCTCCTACCTACACACCTGCTCAGAAATGAGTCATAGAAATAAGTGTCAGGACAGGTAAGTAGTCTTTTAGAATTGACATCTCTGTGTCACTATCAGCAAGGTTGACAGGGATCAAACTGTCACCTCATGATAGTTCTAGTTTGGACCAAGGGAGGTTAGTTACAGTTTGACCATCTGTCTTCTTCCATCAGTTGTAAACTGACATTTAATTTAAGGATGGGGCTAAGCCTGGTTAGGAACACACAGAAATGAAATCCCTAGATACATCTACGTCTGCAAGACAAGACCACAGTTTTCATTGGTAACCCAGCAAAGTCCTCCTTTCTGTGTCTTTTTATTTCTCCTTTGAATAGGTATCATTTGTTCACACACTTTTTCCTGCTTTCAGCTATGAGAAGACACATTGGCAAAATTGAGCTCCATTATGTCATATTACATGTCACATATTATATGTCATATTACAATTTTTTAACATGGTGATGACAAGCCCCGTAAGACGTTTGTAAGGACCATAAAAGGAACTAAAGCTGTAAAGCTGTTCTGAAGTCTTGTTTTCCAAGGAAAAAATGATGTGGAAAGGTATAAAAATTTGAAAGAAGACCAGTGAAAACATTACCAGGACAGTTCCATCAGTGATTTTTCAGTTAATCCAGTCCCCAGACCTCAGAATAATATTAAAACAACAACAACAACAAACAACAACAACAACAATGAAGAAAAAAAAAAAAAAAAACAGCAAAAATAGGGAGACAAATGAGAACTGGCAATATGATCTGTTGCTCAACAATATTTTCCACGTTCTAAACCCCAAAGACCTGAACACTAAAGCCAGGTAACACTGGCTTAGAAAGGGTACTGATTAAATACAAAGAACCTTTTCCACAAGTTTCTTAAAAGGAGAAAAATCTGGTTTAAAGGTGTTTGAAATAGAGTGTTTTGTGGTGAAAACATGGTGAAAACATATCTGTAATAATAATAAAATAATAATGTAGAATATTGTCCTGTCTCTGCTCCCTGCTCAATTAAGAGCTCAGCTGTGTGTCCGGAACTGAATTCTCTCTCATCACAGAGATGCCTTCAGTTCTGGGGCCCCCAACATAAAAAGACATGAACCTGTTAGAGTGTTTCCAAAAGAAAGCCATGAAGGTGATCAGAAGGATGAACACCTTTCCCATGTAGTGAGGCTAAGGGAGCTGGGATTGTACAGCATTGAGAAGAGAAGGCTTTGGGGAGAACTCGGAATGGCCTTCCAGTATGTAAAGTGGGTCTACAAGAAAAATGGATAGGGGCTTTTTATTAGGCAGTGTAGTCATAAAACAAAGGATAATGTCTTTAAAGTAAAAGAGGAGAAATTTAGATTAGATATAAGAATGAAATTCTTTGGTTTGAAGATGGTGAGGCACTGAAACAGGTTTCCCGAAGAAGTTCTGGATGCCCCATCACCAGAAGTGTTCAAGTCCAGGTTCAAGGGGACTTAGGGCAACTTGATCTAGTGGAAGGTGTCCCTTCCCATGTCAGGAGCTTGGAACTGGGTGGTCTTTAAGGTCCCTCCCAATGCAAACCATTCTATGATTTTATGATAAATATCTTCGAAGGATCTAGGAGTATTGGTGGATAGTCAGCTGAATATGAGCCAACAGTGTGCTCAGGTGGCCAAGAAAGCCAACGGCATCCTGGCTTGTATAAGAAGCAGTGTGGCCAGCAGGGCTAGGGAAGTGATCATGCCCCTGTACTCTGCTCTGGTGAGGCCGCACCTCGAGTACTGTGTTCAGTTTTGTGCCCCTTGCTACAAGAAGGACATCGAGGTGCTTGAGTGAGTCCAGAGAAGGGTGACGAATCTGGTGAGGGGCCTGGAGAACAAGTCCTACGAGGAGTGGCTGAGGGAGCTGGGATTGTTCAGCCTGGAGAAAAGGAGGCTCAGGGGTGACCTTATCGCTCTCTACAGGTACCTTAAAGGAGGCTGTAGTGAGGTGGCGGTTGGTCTGTTCTCCCATGTGTCTGGTGACAGGATGACAGGGAATGGGCTAAAGTTGCACCAGGGGAGTTTTAGGTTGGATCTTAGGAAGAACTTCTTTACTGAAAGGGTTGTTAGACATTGGAACGGGCTGCCCAGGGAAGTGGTTGAGTCACCATCCCTGGTGGTCTTTAAAAGACGTTTAGATGTAGAGCTTAGTGATATGGTTTCGTGGAGGACTTGTTAGTGTTAGGTCAGAGGTTGGACTTGATGATCTTGAGGTCTCTTCCAACCTAGACATTCTGTGATTCTGTGATTCTGTGATCTTCCCACGCACACAACTCAGCAATCTAGTGTGGTTGTGTGTAGTCAGTTCATCAGAGGTCAGAAGTAATATCTCAAATACATTCTTGGCATTCTTTGGGGAAATGTATTCCTATAAGTATTATAATTCTAAGTCTATCCCACTGCCAAATTGTTCACTAATGTTCTGAAAGCATCCTCTATTCCTGCTCAATTTTCAGTTGTATCTGACCTATACACATCTCTAATAGAAAGTAGACATCTCTAAGAGTGGTGTTAGCTCTGCAATGAGGTTTGAGTCCATTTGGATTAGTTTTATGATTGCAGGATATTTTCTGGGAACTTTCTTATATTTCAAAGGGATACTTAATTACAAAATTATGATAGATAGCCAACCTTTGACAAATTAGCCCAGCAATTGCCAGCCAGATAATTTCAATATTTTTCAAGGCCAAAAGAGATCACTGTGACTGCACATCCTGATCTACATAACATTTACAATAAACCTTTATTTGGTGACTTGTACATCATATAAAATGGTTGTATCAACCTTTTCATTCTTTACAAAATTTCTCATTATTTTGATTGTTCAAATTGTTGAAACATACAAAGATTGGGTGGAAAGGCAAATGGAAGTGATATGCTGGAGCTTAAAAGTTACATCTGCATGTCTGTGCACAGATGTACACATAGATATATGTATATTCTCAAACAACTATGTATGTGTGCATGTATATATATTTAAATCAGCTGTGAAGGGGAAGTGCCATCATGATCCATGTTTACAACCAAAGGCATGAATTAGCCTCCTATATTAAAGCCTCCTGTTTTTATTCTCCAATTTCCACTATTTTTCTATAGTTCCTCTGGATTTTTCATTGTGCCTTGGTATTTGCAGAAGTTCCTTATTAGAGCTGGTTTGTAAGAAATAAAATTCCAAGATAAAACATTCTTTTTGTTGACATTTGCTGATTTACATAGGCTGGCATGTTTGATACAGATTAGTTCATTTCAGATGAATTCAGGTGGAGGTGATGTTTCTATCAGCTTCTCGCCCTGTCACCCTGACAGTCATCTCTCTGGCTTGCAGAAGACACCAGAAGTCCTTGTGAAACCTAACACAGACAACTGAACTGTCCCAGTCTTTTATAGGAAGACAAGCATTATGATCACTTTGGATCACTCTGACCTTACATATTTTCATTGGAAAATGCAAATTCAAGCATTTAATTTAGGAGCTGAAAGTTAACCAAAATCTCAAAACCCATGAATCTGGGATGAGTTCTATCTTTCTACATGTAATTTTGCTCCTCAAGTAATACCTTTGCCAGGTGAGACAACATATTTTAATATAATCTGGATGCCTACAAAACTTCTCTAGCAAATTTCTCCTGATGAGCAAATGAATATTTGGTTGAAATATTTTATTTGAAATTTTATTTATTTGTTTATTTATTTTCCAGTTGGTGCAATTAAGACTTCATAAGTGATATTAGCTTTAAATTAATATTCCAATTTACTTTCAAAACAAGAACAACAACAACAAAGAAGCTATCAAAATCTGGGTGAAACAAGGAATGTTTGAAGCAAACTCTTATCAGAACAAACAGGCAAAAACCAAAAACTACAAAAGTTGGATGGCAACAGAAATTTGATTTCAAGTGCACAAATATGTAGAAGCTTGTCACAACTTCATATTTATTTGAAAAAATATTAAGAGCTACAGCTCACTGTATTTGAATTACAGTTTCATCTAAAGTAGTCTGCCAAGTATGTGATATCTTTAAAAGTAGACTGTAAAAAATGAATAAGGATTACAGTACATTATGTGAAATATTGCCCTTTTGAAGCTAGTAAAAAAAAAAAAAAAAAGGATTTTCCATTTCTCAGACTCAGTGGACATATCACAGGTTTAATCTAAGAGGAAAGAACAGGTATCTTTGAAGAATAGAATAAACATTGGTAAATGAAATTTTCCAGCACTAAAATCCCCTGTGTTCCAGTATGCTAGGATATGTTTCACAATGTGTTTCAAAACAATCTGCTCAGAAATTGCTAAAAATATTTCCTATTTTTTAGACCAACACATTCTCCCTGACACACAATGTAAAAGCAGCAATGGCAATTTCTTATGCAACATAAGGAAAAATGGTGAAAAATGAAGGCACTGAAGACTGAAGATAAGCTGACAACCTCCCACTGTATTGCTTATAACATTAAATCCCACCCAGCTGGAAGAAGTCCTCCCCTCATAAGGGGAAACTTTTGATGGATTTGATTTGTTTTGCATAAATTCAATAAATGTTCAGTGGGACAATTGGTGTTAAGTTAAAAAGATTCAAATCAAAAAGTTTATATGTCCTTAAATACAGAATAGTTTCTGATTGTCACATTGCTTTTAACTTTGAAAACACTTCCTTTTGGTTTAAAATTCATTTTTGGAATAAGTCTTTTCATGCCTGTCAGAGCTTTATGTCTTCAGAGGAAAAATCAACACACTTTCCTCTTGCAGCTCTTAATAAGACAGCCTTGACGAACAGAGATTTGAGAAACCCTTAACGGTTGTGAACAACTAATAACCAGGCAGGAGCTACATTCCTGCAATAACCTAAACTTTTTTGCAAATGATGCCTTATTTTAACGAAATAGCGCAAATTGTCCATTCTCTTTACTTTTTCAAGTATAAAATTCTTTCTCTGGACTTTATCTGAATGTAAAATAGGCCCTTGGCCCTTCTCTACTTTGTATTCAGACACCAGCTTAAATGCTTAAAAAATTAAGGTATAAATAGAAGGGAGTCTCATTCTTGACTATGAAATGTTGACTATATCCAAATTTGGTTTTTAAACACATGGACAAATGAATTTCTGTCCTATTTTGGAAGAGCTAAGTTAGCAATAGAAATCATGTTCTTCTATACACACTAAATATTTTTGAATTTTAATTACAACAGTTCTCAAGCTGAAAAAGAAAGAAGGAAATGGGTGCAGAAACATCCAGGAATATTGAAAAGTTCACTGTTAAAGAACATGCAATATTAAAGAAATTGAAGTTATTAATTTCCAGACTGGAGTTTTGCATGTTCCTGAATATGTATGGAAAGGAGAAAGACTATGGTAAAACTCAGTGATTAAAGCAAATAATTGGTCATCTCAGAAAAATTTTGCTTACTATGTAATACCTTCAGTAATGCGATTAAACCTTCACAAAGGAGAATCATTATCCGTTTATTCTTTTACATCACATTAGTAACCAGTACCTTGTGATCAGATGCAAGAATTCCAAGGTGGCAAGGAGTACTGAAGTACCTGAGGACAACTGAGTACTCCCACAGTGTGTATCTGTTTGTTTTTTTTTTAGGTCAAAATGATTCTAATTTCAGAAGACATAAATATAAAGCAAATATTAGTATAAACTATACTCACTGGTAGATGAAAGCATTGCTTTTTTTTTTTTTTTTTTTTTTTTTCCCCTCAGTATATCCATGTAGGTAAAGGTCATGTTATCATGCCTAAATTCAATGACTAACAAAGTCCAAGACAAAATCTCTTCTGATATCAGTGGGTATTGAATAGTCTTCCATTGACCTAAGAAGAAATGATATTAAGATTTTTAAGATAATATTAAGATTTTTCATGAAGAGAAATGTGGCAAATGTTGGACCACCTTTAATTCTGTTTAATTCATAACTTTTGTACAGAATCCATCTTCAAAACTCAGCCTGAGGGGTGAGATCTGTACTTTCTCTTCCCTTCCTTGCATGCTGCAGCTGGTTCTCTCAGCCATTCTGGCTGCCACTGAAAGATGTCCATGTTAATTTTTCAGACTTAAAAAATGCTCTTTTCTTTGTCGAGTCTTAACTTTTGTGACAAAATGGCCTCTGTATTCTGCTGCAGTTGAAATTGCTGCTAGCAGGGAGCCAGAGACATTTAATGACAGCTGGAGCAGGTTTCGAGGCACTTCAAACTCCTGTCATCTGTCCTCTGCTGCTCTCCATTTCCTCAGAGGAGGATTCATAGCGTTGCCATTTCACAAACTAGAGCTGGAGACCAGAGGGGCATGCAATCTGTTTAAAGACCCAGTTTTTCCAACAAGAGTTTGGAGCCATTTTATACCAGTTCACTAGAATTTCAAACTGTTCCTGTTAGTAGTGGTTCTGGTGACTTGAATATAAATGTTTGTCTTCAGTTTAACTACAGAAATGTTATCAGACCTTAATGGAAATCTAAAAAACACATTCGCACTGAAAACATACATGAGGTTTTGCAGAAGGCAGGACAAAGTTTACAAGTTGCTGTAAAAAAGGGGATTTTGTGTGAAACAAAATGGCTTCCAGGCCACTTGCAGTTGTAGGAAAGAAAGGAAAAAATGTAAGATGATACTGAAAGAGATTATTAACAAGGGCTGAATCTCACAAGGTTCGCTTGCAGGTTCAGAGAGCATTTCTTGTTCTTGTCAGCTCTCTGGAGCTCAGATGCTTCTGCAGAGCTCAAAGTTAAATCCAGCTCAAACTCGCTGG
This sequence comes from Netta rufina, assembly GCF_964035555.1. Classification (NCBI taxonomy): domain Eukaryota; kingdom Metazoa; phylum Chordata; class Aves; order Anseriformes; family Anatidae; genus Netta; species Netta rufina. The sequence goes on along the minus strand of NC_140127.1, from coordinate 67,104,672 downwards.
ATTTTTACAATTAGTCTCAGAAACTACGGGCTGTCTTTTCAACTTTTACTCCTTCCTCCCTTTAGTCAGGATGAAATGTCATTGGAAAAGCTTCTGTTATGTTGCTTCATTTCAGTGAATGCTGTCCTGCAGCAAGAGTGGAATGTTACAGGTATAATTTAGGTTAAAATTTTGGGTGTGACTTTAAATTTTAAAAATGTTTCAACCTAAAAAGTTACACACAGTTGTGTGGGCCTGATTTTTCTCCCATTTGAGTTTTTACCTTCAAAAACTTCAAACACTTCAATACATCTCACCTACCCTGTGTGAGGGAAGACCTTTGGAGTGCTTTTTCTTTTCTCCATGTTGATTCTTTACTTGGTGTCATGAATGTGGAAGTGGTTCTATGGTACACAAGAAGGAAAATGAAAAAGCTATGCATAGAAAGAGAAGTACAGATATAGATGAGAGCATGTTGGGGAATACCAAGAACCGGACAGATGACAAATATGAGAGACAAAATACAGCTGAAAACCCAGTCTTAGGAATTGGTATCATGGTACCAAAGCTAGCTGAACTCATATGGTAACCACAGTAAATCCATACATGTGGAGACAAAAGTATTCCATAAAAGTAAGAAGGCACTGGAGAAATATGGTATAAGGTGCAACAGATCAAAAAGAAATGAAGTGTCAGCCTGTTCTGAGAGCTTGGATAAGTTTTTAGATGTCTCTCTTCCTGGAAAATTTAAGGATAGATTTTTGCCTCTTGTGTTAAGTGGTCAGCAGTAGAAAGGTTTTAACATCTTTCCTGCGTTTTGACTGTGTTTTTAAGAGATTCCTTTTCAAGTATGTAATTACAATTATCATTTGCCTATGACATACAGAAATGAAGTGTGAGATGATTCAGAAAATTAGCACCTGAAAATGCAAATTGGTCGCAAATCAAATACTATTACGGACAAATCCTTTGCTACTGTCTTAGTCAAAAGACCCTGTTAAATGCCTTTTTTTTTTTTTTTTTTTTTTTTTTTTTTCCAGTAAGAGAAAAATCTTTCTCTTTGGAGATGGTGTTTCGATGCAAGTATAGTAGAATCAAAACTTTGTGGTAAAAATGTATATGTTCCAGTGGAGGGAGGGAGGAAGGAAAATGTCAGCTCAAGGTCATAAATCTGTTTAGGATGAAAGAAAGGAGATTTACTTCTCACTCAGTCACTTTTCTTTTTTTTTCTTTTTTTTTTTTTTTTTTGTCTTTTCTCTCTCTCTCTTTATTTTCTGTTTTAAAGCAAAGCACTAGGAAAGGGCTCTGTTTTGTGTTTTTAAAGAATAAGAAATTCTGGAAATCTTACAAAGTTCTGCAATAGTTTCAGTTTTATTCAGCCTGTACATAGTTGTTTTATATTACCAGGAATAAGAGGAAAACAATCACAGAGGCAGGAATTAATTTGTCTGCCATTTCGTGAATATATCTATGTACTATATGCATAAGCAATACATATGCATGCGACATTATGTATGCTGTGTGTGTATATATATGTGTGTGCGTTTTTGTGTATGCCTCTGTGTATGTATATATACACACCCAAGTACAAATTACAAATATCACCAGATTTTTCTCAGTCTCTCTCATGATTCTATATTCTATGATATGGGAGCCTCAGAAGTGAAACCAGCCAATCTGTGCATCTGTATGACAAATTTTAACCAAACACAGTCATTCTATAAACTTCCCTGTCACTTTAGGGTCTCAATGCTGAAAAAAAAAAATGTCATCTGACAGTCTTGTTTTTCACTGTGATAAATTGCAGTGATTTAATATTCAGCCTGCTTTGCTAAGGGCAGGGCCCCACTGACAAATGAACAACAGAGTGCAATACAGTGACAGCTACTGAAATATTTGTACATCTGCTGACCCAGGGATACCCTTTTGTTTAGAAGGTTGGCAGCTCCTGACTGGCTTGATAAATCAGAATTATGCTGACTCCTTTGAGTTGGACTCATTTATTTCCCCTCAAAATTGTACACAGTGGCTGGAAAGGTGACAAGTCACTGTTATACTTTGAGTGATTAAGTTCTAGTCAAAGATAACAATAGTAATAACTGGCTGACAAGACAATCTTCTGCATAAATAAGGGTAATATAATCATCAGTGCTGTCAGCCTTTTTACATAGTTTCCTGCACAGATATTTCAGAGTTCAAGATGAAGAGAAATTAAATAAAAAGCAATCATGTTTACTGCCATGTTCTGCATTAAACATCTGCCATACAATGACATTGTTTGCCTGCTACTGGTTTTACGTGATGGTATAACAATTACTTGGGCATTGCTCCTCTGAGGAATTGCTACTCAGCATCTTTGAGGCCAAGAGCATAATTAGGATTCAGAAAAAGGATGAGAAGTTTACACAACTAATGAGATACTGCTCAATCACACAGATAAGCTACATGTGTTAGAAATGTTTACCTGCAAGTTTCTGACATAAATAAAATCTCAAATAACAGCAGCCAGAAAATGACTTCTAGATTTGAACATTGCTGGCTTTCAAGTACTTCCCTAAATGTGATGCTGACCTGTGTCAAAGATGGATAGCATATCTGTTACTCTGTGCTTCAATGTGGCAATTTGTATGCTCCTATTATCACTGTTTTACCACCAGAAATGTGATAATTTCCACTGGTGTCTCAGTACTGGGTCTGTAACATGTCAAAAGAAGAAGGGAGCGCTGACACATGGTATGGGTCAAACATAAGCATTCTGTTTGAGACAGAAAGAAAGCCTGTTATTTCTGAACATTTAAGGAGTTTGAAAGTTAGGTTTTAAATGTATCCATGTACAGAATATTCCTTTTTAACAATGCCATGAGAAATAGACAAATGGGAAGTGATTGCTGGACCAGGAAATTGCATTCTTCATGTGGCAGTACCTACTTGTGTGACATTTGACATTACTGCTTTTCCACAGTCGCCAAGTGACGCTTCAGTTGCTCTTGTCCAGGTGTTTGAGCCATTCACATTACCTTTATTCAGGACAGTAAAGTAAGTATTTGTGTGCTCTGATGACATTTAACACTATGCAGTCCCATATAGGCAAGAATTTACCATGACAGAATCTTTATGAAATGTGATTAAAGCTGATCAAGAGACTCCAGCAGATGATGCAGTGATTTAAAATGAGACACTAGAGCAGGGAGCAAAAGAAAAGAAGAAAAACAAAAACAACAACGACAACAACAACAAAAACAGGAGCAAGGACAGATTCTTGTTCCTTCCTAACACACTGAGGAAGCACAGACTGAAATGATCATGCTGGAACTGAGCTCCTTCATTGTTTCCTGGCAAGTCTGAGGCTGGATTTCAGAGACGCAATATTACCATATTGAGCTTCTTGCCTAGGCTAATAGCCAGACTTCATACAAATGCTCTGTATGAATTACAAATATCTCCTCTTCATACCTCTGTTTCTCTTCTGTCTGAGTCTGTTCTGGGAGTGTGTATTTGGGCTGATTGTGTCTTCTTCCCTCTTGTGCTAGTAGGACTCAAAGCTAATTCATAACTGGTAGAGAAGCGTGTCAATGAATTTAAGAAATTATTATTGAAATACCAGTTGCTATCCCCCATCTAACTTTCTCCCATGTCTTGTTACAGAATTCATTTTGCATGTGGCTCTTGTATCACCAAGCCTCAGTAGATGGATTTGTTTTTGTGGAGTCTAACTATATACATGACAAAGACACTCTATAGTTATAAATATCAATAGAATTTACAGAAAAATATTTTTTTCTTTACATAGAGAGGAAATATTTTCATTTGAAAAGCAGAACAGTGCTGAATCTCCAGAACAGTGTTTGGTAGGAGTGATGACATTCTTCATTGATCTCAGCTGAATGGTTAAGAAAGTAGCATACCACAAGTCTTTTCCAGATGAGCCTTTATTAGGTGCACTGTAGAACTGCTGCTTATTTTCAGGTCATTTATGCAGCTTCCAGTAGCACTACCCCATTTACTCTTGGGAAGGAGAAATGACAGCAGGAAAAACAAAACAAAACAAACAAACAAAACAAAACAAAACAAAAACAAACAAACAACAACAACAAAAAAGAGAATGTGTCAGACAATGACAGGGAAAAGCAAATGCCTGCTTTTAGGTCCTTAAAGGTACTTGTTTGCATGAAAGCTATCTTCTCTATTAACATATTGAGCCTTCAGAAGTGAAAAGACACTGGAGAGATGATATGAGAGCCTTGTGTAAATTTCTGTAGGCTGTAAAACTTTATTTTGCTCAGATTGGAGCTGGCAAAAAGCAGAAGTTAAAGTTAAGCTGGGTTAGGGATTTGCGAGGAGTTAAAATTCCATCAACATGGGAGATATGTTCTTTGCATTTTTCATCTGAGTTGCACATGAAAGATACATGCAGAGGCTTACAGATGAATGGATTGCATGTATAAAATAAGTACTCTCAGATTTAAAATTGTCTATCCATGGATAGAACCTATTTTAACTTTACATGAGCGAACGTTTCCCTCTCTGAAGTTCAGATGCAGATTTTGGACAGAAGGAAGTCACACTTCAGCATCTGTGTTTAAATCATCAGCAGCTCTTTTGCAACATATCAAAATTCAGAAGAAGCGACTGAGATAAGCACCATAAAAATCCACAGCAACTGTTAGTTTTGTCCCTTTTTCAGTTGGGTGAAATTTGGATTGCTGAATTGGGCAGCAGTACATTATTTACATTCTCTCTAAATGGCAGCTGATCAAAATAATACTACATTATGAAAATGAGAAATATAAAATATCTGATGTTTTCAGATTTCTCAAGCATGAGGCATTGTTAACAAGTGTTCTTGACATCAAACAAGTTTTCTCTATCCAGAAAACTCCTGTAATTTGTTAGACTGCATGATTAAGTGGATAACAGGTAACTGCACTTTATTCTTCTCATGGATAACCAAGAAATCCAGTCACCAAACTCACAACAGTTCAATGCCTTGTACTACAAACTTTATATAATCTCCAAGTGAAGATTCTTTTTGCTACTCAGTTTTATTGCAGCATGTCTGTTCTCTTATTTCTCCTTTGGTCTTCAGGTGCCAATAGGTTTGTTGTTTTTTTTTTTTTAAAAAAAAAAAAAAAGTAATCATTCTTGTCTGTGTTTCCTTCAATAATTTTGCAGGTATTGGATTTTAAACCCTTCTGCTTATCTGAACTTTTATTTGTCCATAAGGGTTACTAGAGTGTTAATACTTGTTTTATTTATTTATTTTTTTTCTAAATCCTACACCTAACCTTTGATCTCTGTTTCTTTTGAATTTCTCAGTTTCATTTGAGTTGAAAAATGTGTGTGTCTCAGAGTCATTTTTCAAAGCAAAATTCCTAACTGCTATCTGCACCCTATGATCAACTTTTTCTGGAGTGAATACTTGACTCAAAGGAATCAACAGGAGTTTCATCCTTCATATGGAAGGACTCAAAATTTAGATTTATTTTTTTTTTTGGTACTCTTTGATTATTTTATTTATGTATTTATCTTTGGCTGCAGTTCTACCCATATCCAGGATAACTTGGACTAACAGAAGTCTGCAGGTTGGTTACATTTGATTGACAGGCTGATGTGCTTCTACAAAACTGTGAATTTATTTCAATATCCTAATATTTTTAATTTTTTCACAAAATCATAGAATCATAGAATTGTTTGGGTTGGAGGGGAATTAAAAATCATCTACTGAAACCCCCTGCCATAGGCAGGGACACATCCCACTAGATCAAGATGCCCAAAGTCCCATCCAACATGTCCTTGAACACTTCCAGGGATAGGGCATCCACAGCTTCTCTGGGCAACCTGTTCCAGTGGCTCGCCACCCTCTGAGGAAAGAATTTCTTCCTAGTATCTAAGCTAAATCTATTTTCTTTTAGTTTAAAGCCATTAACCCTTGTCCTGTCGCTACACTCCCTGATAAAGAGTCCCTCTCCACCTTTCCTGTAGCCCCCTTTAGGTACTGGAAGGTTGCTGTAAGGTCTCCTCAGAGCCTTCTCTTCTCTAAGCTGAACAACCCCAACTCCCTCAGCCTGTCTTCATAAGAGAGGTGCTCTAGCCCCTTGACCATCTTTGTGGCCCGCCTCTGTGCTGGGGATCCTAGAGCTGAACGCAGGGATCCAGGTCTCATGAGACCAGAGAAGAGGGGCAGAATCACCTCCCTCACCCTTCTGGCCATACTGCTTTTGATGCAGATCAGGACATGGTTGGCTTTCTGGGCTGCAAGTGCATATTGCTGGCTCATGTTGAGCCAGCACCCCCAGGTTCTTCTCCTCAGGGCTGCTCTCAATTCTTTTTTCTTTGAATCTTCTTTTTCCTCAGTGCATTCTGCTGCTCCAAACCCAGTTGCTGAAATAAATTTATCAATCCTACTTCTTGTTATTTGCATTCATTTTCCTTATGGACTGTAATAGACTGTAACTCATTAAAAATTGATGTTTATATTTGTTAGAGCCTATAGCTTTACCAATAACATCACCAGTTATATATACACTATATAGGTACACAGTGAAAACACAGCATAGGCAGATTAAAACTTTGAATCTCAGAAATGACTCAAGATTCTTGCTCCTTAGATGATGCTTGAATTGGAATCAGTGATGGCTGCACCACCAGACCTACTTTGGCTTCTGTGTGGTGTTCCTCTGAGCAGCCATTTTGCCGCCATGAAAGAACAGGACAAAAAGTTAATGGGATCCATTTTGTATTGATGCCCTGATATTTCCAATTCAAGGTCTTGGTAGAAAATACTCAAAAACTCATCTCTCACTATACTTTAACATCAGACCTTTTTTTTTTTTTTTTTTTCCCTAGCACAATACAACCTCAGAGATACAGTAATGATTGAAAGAATAGCGTTAGCTGAATATTTCAAACCTTGCAAAATATTTGGCTTAAAAAAGTCTCCAGATATCTGAGGGCAGTCTCTTTATTTTTATCTCCCCCCGTAACTGGTTTATACCTTGTTGTGGTATCCTGTAATGCTGTTCATAAAACTTTTTTCTTAATGCATGCTTTGGCAGCAGAAAAATAAGCTTTCTGTTTCTATGCTGAGCTTCTCAAGCAGGATGATACTAGCGACACAAGAACAGTTTCCATTTAAATATTTTCAATTTTACAGTTGGACTGGCATATAAACACTGGAGGGGTATCCAAAATGAAGGCAGGTGAAAATATTTTTGTGATGATGAAAATAAATATATTATTTGAACCAAAAATCTCTGCAGGTAGAAAAAACACAGCACTGATGTTGGAGAAAGACTGCTCAAAAGCTGTGCATCCTTACAGAAAACAATACTGATGCTATTATGGCTGCCATATTGTGAAAATAGAGATAAAACATGAAGAATAGACTTTAAATATAAATCTTTAAAATTTTGCTTTTTACATAATAAGAGAAGCAGTACATTAAACTCTACCTGCCCGTTGTCAGGAGACACTTCAGTGATACCAAGTAATTCCTGGAATCACTGAAATTACAGTGGTAAGAGAGAGTGCTTATTTGTAGGAGCTCAGCTTAATATGGTTAGCCTGGGGGAGTGCATAACGGGCACAAGTGGAAGGTGGACATCCCCAAAGAATATGATGGATCAGAAAGGATGATCAGGTTGGAATCCATGACATACTATTAAAAGTGGACTAGAGAAGTAGATTCTAAACATGGGAAATCACAGATGTATGTCACTTGCTGTTATAGTGAATACCTTGCTGTCAAGGAATTTATCAATGTCACAGTGCTTATATGAAAGTCAATAAGCTGTTTTCTTGTTACCAGTCTTGAAAAGTTATTGTTGGGATGAATTCTAAATAACTTAGTTGTTTTTAGTGAAATAAATTTTCACTCATTGCCCAAAACATAGAAAAAAAATTAACTCTAATCACAGATCTTCATAGTTTCATGAATGTTTGCTATTCCTCTATTTTGTCTTGGACCAGAAAAAAAATGTCATATGATTGTAATACAGTTTCAATAAGAGAAGAGAAATAACTACCATACATCCTGAAAGATCCAAAGTGCAGACCAAATTCTGAATGAAGCTGTCCTTCAAAAACACCTACCATTAGTTTAGTTAAAAATAGATGTTTATATTTGTTAATATCTTATCGTTAACATCACCAATTATATATACACTGTATAGGACACAGTGAAAACCCAGCATAGGCAGATCAAATCCTTGAATCTCAGAAATGTCTCAAAGACATTCAAGATTTTCAGTGAGAGCTGAATTACTTTACAGCTCCGTACAAGAGGAATTGCAAGTAAATAGTGGAAGAAAGAATTTCAGAAGTGCAAAGGAAAGAAGTACAAATTGGGTTGCTTACAGACTTTACTGTAGCAGTGAACCAGAGTTCCAGATGTTTTACAGAAACAGAGAATAGGTTGCTGTCCAGGGGAGCATATAGCTAAAAAAATTCCCACAGTTCATTTTCAGGTCTGACTTGCCCAATAATTACCTTGAGATGAGCAGAGTAATGAGAATAAAAGAAAGAATTAGGTGACCGGCACACCCTGAGGGATTCTCTGTCCTGTTCACTTTCTAATAGGGACCAAACAAAGGGCATCCTGAACAATATCTGCCCCACTGCCACATTCCTTAGATATTTGCAAGTCACCAGTGACTCACTCCCCAGAAGAGAGCAAGACTGGACAACCTTCAAGGTGGTGCCATCAGGCTATAGTGGCTGGCACAGAACACATGTTTCTCTGTAAGAAATTCTGCCTCCTCTCATCACACATGCCCTAGTTCTCTGATGTAGGTAGTGCCTCTTCAGGCACAAAGTGTGGAAGGGAAAGAACAGTGCTGTGGGATGAGGAGCAGTGCTCTGGACAGTGCTGTGACACTAAGGATGCCATGAACCTACTGAAGAGATGCTGTCTTATTTCCCTGTCAAGATCACCGGTGTCTTCTGTCCTGGGAGATAGAACATGCTTTGCTAAAAGAAAGGTGGCAAACTCCAGGAATACCAAACTTTAAAACCTTTACAGGCTCTGTATTATTAGGATATTTCAACCTCTGCATAGTGTGGAATAGCCATTTACTACAGTATTTGTTTAACAGATCACAATAAGAAATAATGCTATTCTATCCCTAGGAAATTCTATCCCTCCATTTTGTGCAGCTTTTCACAAGCACTGACTAATTACAGCTTTAATGTGCACTGGCTTAGGTCCAAATAACTGAAATCCCACAGGATCCATGTACTGTCATTTTTCAGAACCTTCAGTTTGAGAAGCAAAAATCTCTGTATCTTCTTTAAACTGGCTTCAAAATCTAAAGCCTAAGGGAAAACCACATGATTACCCTCTCTTTCAGTGTCCAATGGTCTGGTACACACATAAGATTTCATGTAGAAAATATTTAATATACGTGATAACTGTGATTAAGAGCAGAATTTTGGTAAAGCACTTTCAGTGCCTTGTTAATTTCTCTTCATTTGTTTTATATGAACATGGAAAGGAGAAGATTATATTCTCATAAAATTGTGTGGCTAATTAAATTGCCTCCTTGGCAAAGAAGGGACCCTACTTAATATTTTTCACTAAACATGATAAGCAGAATTGTGCTTTAGTCAACCAAGCTATCTCATTCCCAGAAACCTTTCAAAGTCTACAAGAGGCATTTAGAGAAGTTTGTTAAGTAACTGATTGTCTGATATTCAAAATAAATCAGCTTCTAGAGATTTAACTGAGACAACAAAAAGTACATTTATGTCAAATATATTTCAAACACATATGCCTGATTTGTTCTGTGTATTTAGTTTAATGGTAGAGGTTTGGAGACTCAGCACAATAGCTTTTGTTTTGTGCTGCTACTTATTCTGTTGCTATAACAATTGTTTTTCATTATAATTGATCTTCCATCTTCCCTTTCAGATCAGTACAATGGATGTTCCTGACTCATGCTCTTGCCTTGCCGACATGTCCCACTGCAACAGTCAGGGGTTAACTGGGATGCCATTTCTTGATGGTCGCAGTCCCTGGTAGGATGTCCTCTTTAGGCTTGGCATGGGTGAATGTAGGGTATCATCTGTAGCATGAGAACAGCTAAGAGAAAGCATCAACCTGCAGTAACACAGGTCATGTTGGGTGAGGTATAATGGACTACCCTGCTGCAAGGTTTAAGCTGTTATGTTCCCATGGAAAAACAACTGAGACTTTACATCTTTGAAAAACCTCCTTCCACATCAGCAGAGAATGGCTGGAGGTTAGCAGCAAAATGTGCCAAGGACTCCAGTTAGCTTGTTTTATCGCCACTGCAGTACCTGGGTGTGGATTTTCACCATGGGTTTCATTTCCTGAGGCAGTGACATAGGGATGAGAGTCTGGGAGTGCTTCTCCTGTGCTCCCTCAGCTTGAGGGGCACCCCACTAACAACATGACAAGAGAAGAGAGAAAGACTCTGGCACCATAGGAATGGAGGGACTTTTGGGGATGTTGGGAGGGTACTGGGAGAAGAAAAGATTGGGCCATGGATAGTGGTAGAAAATGTGAGTCAAAACCAGGGGAGATGAGACAAAGAGAGGACAGCTCTGTAGGAGGGATATAAAGGAAGGAAAACATGGGGAATCAGAGAAGGGAAAACACAATGAAAAAATGTCAGAAAAGAGCTGGGGTACAAGGGCAGGGAGGCAAAAAAGCAGAAGCCATCAGGATTAGAGGGCCTGAGGAATAAGTTGTCTAGTTAACAGAAGATGCTTTCTTGGAGTTAAACTTGAGAAATGGACCTTAAAGGTCTGCATTTCAATGATCATCTGCTACTGGTAAATTAGTGAGGACCTCCTGTGCTGGTGACTTACTGCAGGACTTCAAATGCTTGGCTTCTGACTTTGCACACCTCTGACAGGCTCCTTTCCATATCTGGGTTGGATGTGGGTGAAGGAGGTACTAGGAGCACACACCAGAGACCTCCAGCTCCATTTCTCTGTGTGGTACCAGCAGCTGGGACTGTAAGTATGCAGAGGGTCCTGTTGGGGAACCACGGAGTTTCATGTCAACCACTGAAAATAAAAAATCTCCTGTCTGCTTTTTATTTCTAGGACAGTTTAACCAAAATTTGGCTCATTAGTCATTCTGATAGCTAGCAGAATAGTCATGATGGTAACCTTCAGAGTATTCTCATGAGGACAAGGGTCCAAAGACATAATTTCCCCCCTTTTGTAGAATAAACAATCGAGGCTTTAGTGTCATAAGAATACCTGACATCTGTGAACTCTAATGACAATTTTGAATGTATTTCAGAAACCTTTTGTGTCAAATGTTTTCTACAGAAAAAAAAAAAAAAAAAAAAAGCTTGGTACCAAACAGTAATGGTATTTGTTGCTAGTACTGTGCAGGAAAAGAGAACAAACAAAACAAAACAAAAAGCTTCACTGCTCGCTGAGCCAGGAAGGTAGAAGCAGATATTTGATTATTTCAGACATATTAAAGCTGGAATACATTATTGGAATATCATTTCCATAGGAGCAGAGATAAAATAACAATAGAAAATTGAGGAAAAATAATGGACACATAATCAGTTAAGAAGAACATACAAGGTAAATATGAGATGCCAGTTGTCATGATTACAGGGACATGTAGATTACAGTGTCCCTATTTAAAAATGTTGTACTTCAGGATTGAAAAGTATTTCTCTTAAATGGAAAACAAACAAACAAAACTACATCAAACCTATATGTAATATTTTTCAGCCTTTATAGATCATCACAAAATGGCATTTTTAGGTCATCCAATGGAACTGGTAAGAAGCAAATGAGTAAGCAGTTTGAGAAAAATCAAATATATTGAAAGGCAAATCTTTCCAAGAATACTCAGCAGCAATATTGCTTATTGCTTTGCAATAAATCTAAATGCAGCTACTCAGCTGTCCTCCTCAGCACACCATTGCACTAAAGTAATTACATCACTAAATGAGCTTTTGAATCAAAAGTGAAAGGCTTACTGAAGACAACAGAGAAAGTGGAAACTTCTCTAGTAACTTTTGCATCCTGTTCTAATACACTTGAAACAAATCCTGTCTTTTTTTTTTTTTTTCCCTCTCCCAAAACTTTATTGCAAAGTAATTAATATACTATGGCAGTGTTTTGAATCGCCCATCTGGATGGATTCTGTTGTGTGGGTTTTCTCAGAAAAACATTTAACTCTCAGCCACAGTCATACTGTGCATATGCCTAGCTGAAAAATAATTGTCATTACCATTTTTAGGGAACTGCCCCAAATGACCCTAAACTCTCATTTCTATGGTGGTAAAACTGTGTTTGTATGTCCATCATTAGACACAGAGAGTTCTTGTTATTTTATGTGGATTAATTTCCATTATCAGCCCTGAGAGTGCATCATCACTAAGTTTTTTTTTGCATTGTGAATTACCTGCATATCTGCATAGCAGCTTAAGCTTAACTACCCTGAATAATTTCATATCCTCTGCAAAATTTGTTCCCTCACTATTTACCTCTTCTTCTTTATCATTTATGAATATGCTGAGCATGACAGGTCCTACCACATATCCTTTGAGACTCTCATTTAACTGCTAAAATATTCATTTACTAATGTATGTGGTTACAGCAGGATAGAGACAAAAATATTTTTGTTGAAAGAGGGAAAACTTTTGCAGTTTTTCTGAATGCCTTTGTCAGCCTTTTTTCTTAAGGCTAAGGATACTGGATTGACTGGTGAACCACAGACACTTCCAGAAATCCTTACAGTTTCACAAGACATATCCATGACTCATTCCATATCTATCATTTCATCCATATTTATTAATTTCCATCCTTTTTACCGTTCTTCAACAATCTGTCTGGTGCTGAAGTCAAAAGCATCTGGTTTGTCCTTCCCAAGATGACCTCAGTCCTACTTTGTGACACTGGTACCATATTAACCATTTTCTATTTCTTTGATTCTGAGGCTGGATCAAGCAACAAGTTACTCGATTGATTAGTAGTTTGGCAAGCTCACAGATCTAAAATTCTTTTAAAAAATAGAATCTCACAGAGGTTTGTGATCAGTTTATTGATTTCTGAAATTTCTACTCCTGACAGTTCCAACACAAGTCCCCACCATCGTCTTCTCTGCTCTTCTCTATCAGTGATAACTTTTCCACCTTCCTTCTGCAGTGCATGAGGATCAAAGCTTTCTCCATGTGGGTTTGTTTTCTATATGGTCATTGTCTATGCATCTTACTGACTCTGGGAAATTTTCTTTTTCTGGTATGTTTTAGGAAGTAATGATTATTAGCATTTATGTCTTTTATGTCATTTATGTCTTTAGAAGTTGGTCCTTGTATCTTTTCCTTGTATTTTTACCTACCCTGTTGTCCGTTGATATTTGATTTGCTACCATCCATTATCTTCCTCTCAAGTGAACATTGCTTCCACTTTTAAAGTTGTCTTTTTTATTATTTATCATTATTTATTTTCACTTCTAAAACCTTCCTTTACTTTTCTGTTCAGTGAGAATGGAAGTCTTAGGCCCTAAGTTTCTATTGTAATGTGTTTTAATAGCATTTTACCTCATTATCTGCTACTTTTAAATGTCTCCTTAACAAGCTTCATCATTTTAGGGTAGCTTTTCCTTTACAATGTTTCATTCCACTGTGAAGAATATTTTAATTTTCCCTCTCAGTGCCACTGTTAAGTCTGTATATGTTATGGTCACTGCTACTGAATGGTTCTTCTATATACACATATAGAAGTTCTTCTATATACACATATAGTTCTGAGACCTGCTCAGAACTACCAGCTGCTTGTCCTCTTGTGGTTTTGTTGACTGTTTTCCCAAGAAGCAGGAATTAATGGTGTGATTGCGTCTCAAAATTACATTCACCCAGTGTATATAAGGTATCTAATGTCTCCCAATGCTTTTTGTTTGTTTGTTTGTTTGTTTGTTTTTTGTTTGTTTTCTGCCCTCATTTGCCTCCTTCCAAAATGATTTTTAGTGAAACTCCAAGACCTCACTCTCACTGACAAGCCTGTGGGAGGAAGACAAACTGCACTTGGAAATGTTTATCTTGCTAAGTTCTCTACAGACCATCTCCAAAAGGGAGACTCTGCAGTCTTGAAGAGCTGCAGAGTAGAAGGCAGATGATCCAAGCACACAGAGCCTTTATTGCTTTCCTGCCACTGCCATAAAATACCTTCTCTCTGCCTGTGCTTCCAGTGCACATCACCTCTGCTGCACTTACCTGATGCTCAAGGATAGTCAAAAAGACTCTTGCAGGGAAAAGTTACTCAGTTCATGTACTTTAAACCAATTCAGAGCTGAAGAGGTTTCTTAATTTAGAACACATAATTAGCTGACAATGAGTGGATTAGCCATTCAGGACCAATACATGCTGCTCTTTATACCTTGCTGACCCCAATGCATAACAGAAAGCCCCTCCCTCACAAGGTTGCACATGCACATGCAAGGTGCAGGTCCCTGCTTGCTGCACCCCATAATCCTCTAGCTGGATAAGCATTATTCATGGCACTTGATGGTGCAGCTGCTCCATCTGGCAGAGTCAAAGGTTGAAATAACAGCAGGGAAGCTTCTGGGAGGTTATGACTCCTGCTGTTTCCACTCAAAGATCTCTGACACTATTAAATTTTTTCATGTTTCTTCTTTTCAGTCTTACTCTTTACTCATATCTCAAATTCCTTTTAAGCATCCTAGTTACTCTAGTTATCTAGCCATCTTCCTCTTTAACAGGATCACTTGGGGCCGATGCCCTCCAGACATTTTGATGTATTTGATACATACATACACTGAGCACACTCATACTCTTATCTCAAAAGCAGCAGTCATCTAGGTCACTTGTCAAGAATATGCCGTGAAGACATCCCCACAAAAGCAAGTCCCAAACTTCATCAGGGATCTCTGTCTCACAGTTCTGCCCTCAGCAAAAGAAGGATTGATGTTAAGGTGTTATTCCAAGTATTTTCTTGACGGCAGAGATGAATCAGTTCAGATAAACATAAGAAAGACACCTGCTTCCTCTTACATCCCTTTGGACTATCCTGATGGTTGTCTCGAACAGTAAGGATACTCCTTTGCTGCTCTATGTGAGTCCAGTGTTCTTCTCCACATCCTGAGTAAGACCCTCCTGCAGATAAGTTGCATTTGGTGTATGGGAAAGAGGACTGCTGACCAGCCACAAGTTAACTGGTGGTGTCCCTGCAGATTTTTTAACTTACACTGCTTGGTTAGTCAGGAACAGTGAATGGAGAATGGTGACAGGAGAACTACCATCTTGTGTCTGGTCCTGGTAGGCTACCTTCTTCCCCTGACAAGAAAGTGATACACGGCCTGTCTTTACTCATTTAATGCCATGGGAATTTGACTTTCGTGATGGGAGATTATCTAGCAACTTCTCGTGTGAGTCTAAACCACTTTCCTCACTGAGATAAAGCATAGACATCTCATCTTTCATTTTCACAGCTAGTTTATCTGGTATACTCTCTAAGTTCTTGAGTGACAAAAATCTCCTTTGTTTGTTTGTTTTTGTTTTGTTTTAAAAGGAAGATAGTATTCATAAAACTCTTTCACTTATTTGATCCATAGCATAGAAATTAAAGAAGAGAAGTGGCTGAAAAGCTAATGAGAATTTTGTGACTTGAAAACAGTTGGGTCAGTTATTAGAATAAGCTGCAAGGTTTGTGTAGTTTGTGACATGGTGCTTTATGTTAAGATGGTTGGTGGGCTGAAAATGAACTTACAGACCCTTAGTTGCTCCACACTGACTCTTGCACAGGGTAGCTGCCTCCTGTTTCTGTATGCACTGAAACAGAGAAGAGCCTGTGAGGTGTTAGAGAGTCCTAACACCTCAGAAGAGACAAGAATCTAAAAATAATTGGATGCAGAAGGAGGAAAAAGGCAGCAGCATTTAACATTGAAAGGTAAAGAAAGTTTTAAAGTAGCAAAAAGCAAGAAACTCAAGTGTCAGAGCTTGTAAAACTAATTGTATTAGCAAATAAGGGACAGGACATAAACATATTTTTTGTAATCAAATTTTCTCTCCACCACTATAAAGTAATCAGCTTGATGAAATGCAGGAGGGACATTTATCTTCTTTCTTTACAAGGTGTTGTGTGAACTTCTCTCTCCTGCCAATTAGTATTGATCTTATACACTTCACGTTTCCTTTCTAACAATGAAGTAATAGAATCTGACACATAATTTGCTGAAATAATTTTTTCATTAGACTGCACCAGACTTTGTCAATACCTTGAGATGATAGGCAGTTCATTGTTTGCAATGATATCTAGTAGTATTGTCACATGGCTATAAACATTAATTTAATATCTTCATAAAAATAAGCTAGCCTGCAAAACAAGTATGCTTTAGAGAAGCTTTTGGAGTTCAAATTTCTGGGAAAGTTACATGGCATATAGCTAGAGGTAAACACTAAATGATAAATTGTTTTGATATTTGGTCTGGTTTTGAATTGTTGCTTTTTTGAGACAGAAGCACAACGCATCAACTTTCAGAGAGAAGTTAGACCACATTTATATTAAAGCCAATTAAAAAAAACAACCAAGCAAGCAAAAAGAAAAACAACATTCTCTTTTTGACCTGTGCTTCCTCAGATCTTTTCTTTTTGGTTGTCTCACAAGGGTCATAATTCCAACACATTAAAAAATGTATATTTATCACATCACATCATTGATTTGATCGTCCAAGCTAAAGATCATTGCCATAATTAGGCACAGGCACACATGCCCTTTCTTATTCTCTGTTTCTAGGGATTTCATTTATATTTTTTCCTTCCATTTCTCTGCTTGAAGTTCTGTCTTTTGTTTTCTAGTCACTACAGGCTTATGGCCTGTAAGCCCCGTAGGGACAGAAAAGGTTTGCCCCCAAACCTTCAAGTACTTTCGAATTACCACTTTCCTCAAGCACCTCAGGGGCAAGGGGAATAAGCTTGGTTGGAATTACTCAGGTAGGACTGATCCTGCTTACCTCTGTGTGTCTAAAATGGAGATACCTACATCTAAGGTAGACAGTGAAGCTTCCATTACAGTCAGTTGCAGTTGCAGTGGGTACAGTTCATCTGACCAAATGTTGATACCATGCTTGGTCTGACCTAGTCTCAGTAGAATGATGGAGAGAAAGGTCAGCTGTACTCTTGTCAGAAATATAGTAAAGTCCTCTGAACACAGAGGTCCTTAGAAAGGTGCAGCAGATGTGATGGAAGTGAAAGGTATTTTCAGAGCTTGACTCAGGGACTTGCTGATCTCAACTAAGACTATTTTCACTGACCTCAGTTAGAGGTAGATCAGAGCCTTTAACACAGTGCATCACAAGTTCTCAATCCTGCAGCTGTTCATGACAAAAGCAAGACCAAAAGAGTTGAATAAATTAAATGAACTAAATGAACTAATCATAACAATTTACAATATTTTGAGATTAACAGTGCTGAATAACAGTAATAGTCCTCTAGTAGCTCTATGGTTTCCTCGATGGAAATCCTAAACACATCTGAAGTTATGCCATACACTTTTGTGCTATGAAGGTAGACTTTTATTTCTCTGTTCATGATCTATTCCTGACATGATGTAGAAGTGTGTTTTCATAAAACCGGTTAAAATAGATTAGATAGATAGATAGATAGATGGCTAGATAGATAAATATCAGCACTCAGACAGTCTTGAACACGAACGCTTGCAGTTGTAGTTATGAATGATTTCCTCAAAAGATCAGAGCTAGCATTAAAACTGCCCCAGCAATTAGGCACTGAGACACAAAGGTATATATAAAATTTTCTAAACAAAATGCAGAAGTTCATTACCCATTCCAAATGTAACCAAAGGGCAATTACAGACCACATCAAGACACTAATAACCTTAAAAAAACATGAGAAATTTTGAAAGCAGAAAAACATTAGGGAAGTAGGAAGTATTAGGAATATTAGGTATAAAAACATCAGCAACAATGACAACAACAAAACTTTAAACATGGTCTTCTACAGGAATCTGTCCAAATGAAGAGATAAATCTAGCTCTAGGGGAGGGCTAGTAATTCAAAGGTTACTGTTTTGCCTTCATTCTCAGTGATGAAAAACTGTAAAACTAAGCTATTTCCATGAGAGCTAAGTAGACATCATAATTATTTTTAACCAGAACTATTATTTTGAAAAGTCGTTGCAAAATAAAGAAGCTAAACTAACTGCTACTAGGCAAATTCATGCAGCATGTGGCTCAAGAACAGTCTTCTGGATCTATTGTTTTTTCTGTAGGGTATTCAGTTGAACTTGCATAATTGTATCACCAGTATTCACAGCACTGCCAAAGTCACAGGGTTTATCTTCAATTTATTATGACTGTAATATTTCCCTTTGGCTCTTGAAATAGTTTATTGTAAGGTTTCAACAGGTAAGAACAAAAACCCAGCGGCCCTAAATAGCTATACTCTTAAGTGGTCTTAGGAAATGATGAGGAAATAAGCAAGCAAGAAAAATATCTAAGGTGAGAGTCCCTTAAAAAAATCAATATAGACATCCTCATATCTCCAAATGCAGCAGCAGCCACTATTAAAACAGCAAAGCTTTATACTTCAGGATGGACTTTAACAAAAATCATAAAATCAAAGCTTTGGACTAATGTAACCCAAACAACATAACCACTCACTGGCAGCTTTCCTTTGCCTACAAGATATTGCGGATGCTTTATGGGAAGCATCCTAATCTTGAGGGAGACTAGCAATGAGAAACTACAGCCAGTGTAGTTTCTGATTCTGTTGAATATGTTAAGAATAAGTTTGCAGCAAACTAGCTTTCAATCAGAGATGGTCAACTGAACGACATCATTTGGGCACACATCATTAAAAAATGGAAGGGAAAATTAATGTATTGTAATTTAACTCCGCACATAATTCACATAATTGTAAGCCATGAATTCTAAATGTTCCGTCCATTTCAGTGGGAATGGGAACAAATAATTCTAAAATATATACAAAAACAAAGATTGTCAGAATCTTTTGTTGAACTGAATTTAATGCAAAAGCATGGATTTATTATTACAACAAGAACTCTTAATGAACTGTACTAAAAAAAAAAAAAAAAAAAAAGCATCTCTGGATGCAATTTCTAGAAATTCTGCCTGAGAGACAAAGAAGAGAGAAAAAAAGAGAGAAGAGAAGCTGTGAGCATGTAAATTAACCCTACTGCAGGTTCTGGTTAAAATGAAATTGCTTTTTCAAACTATTCAATCTGAAATAAATTACTGTTATTTTAACACTATTAACAAGACTTAAAAACCTTTACTGCATTTGCTAATCTTATGTAGTCCATGTATTGTATTATTTTTAAGTACATATTTTTGTTGAACTTAATCTATATAGGAAATATTAAAACAAGCCAAATGGCAGAAAATGTTGATATTGGACCTCTGGTGTCTTGGTCATGGCAGAGCAACTGCCAGATTGGTCACTCTGAAGACAAAAGGGTGAGGAGTCAGGTCTTTCAGGAAACAAGTAAGGCACAAGACATTTAAACAAATGTTAAATAAATATCATAAAAATCAGTATATCATAAAAAATCATATACAATAAGTATAAAGTAGTTATATAGAGAGATGAAAGGATGCCCAAGAAAAGAAACTGAAGTACAATCAACCAGTTAAAAGCGTAAGAAGAAATGTCACCATAAGAAAAGAAGGGAGATCAAAAACTTGTTGCTTTGTGACGTCTGCTTCTTTGATCATAAATTAAGAGACAGACTCTATTGCTCTGAAAAAAAAAAAAAAAAAAAAGGAAAGGATTTGAGTAATCCTGAGTTTCACTAACAGTATCATTGTCCCATGTATAGAACAAAATTAAACATGTTTTTGCAGTTGGAAAAATTTAGCAAAAGAATGATCTGGTCAGAAATGGGAACTGGCTTCTCCTTTTTTTTATTTTTTATTTTCGTGTGTGTGTGTCTGTATACATGTTTTGTTTGTCTGTTTGTTTGGTTTTTGCTTCTTTTGTCTGATTTATGAAGAAATAGCTAGATAACGGTAGAGCTCAAAGTAAAATGGAGCCTGGAGAAGAAGAGAAGGGTCTGGGAAGACCTCATTGCAGCCTTCCAATGCCTAAAGTGGGCCTACAGGAAAGCAGGAGAAGGACTCTCTTGGGAGTGTAGAGATAGGACAAGGAGTAATGGCTTTAACTTAAAAGAAAGTAGATTTAGATTAGATATTAGGAAGCAATTCTTTGCTATGAGGGTGGTGAGGCACCAGTGCAAGTTGCCCAGAAAAACTGTGGATGCCCCATCTCTGGAAGTGCTTAAGGCCAAGTTGGGTTTTTGGGCAACCTGGTCTGGTGGGAGGAGTCCCTGCCCATGGCCAGGGTTTGGAATTAAATGGTCTTTAAGGTCCCTCCCAATCCAAACCATTCTGTGATTCTATGATTCTATGAATATGTACAAGATCACAGAGCTTCCTGGCTCAATGCAAAGTTGGATTAAAAGAGTAGCTCCTGTAATTTTTATTAGGTAGTGTTTGCTGGTTTTGAGAATAAAGCTACAAGCAGTAGATTTGATGCTGACACTGACACCTGGTCAGTGCTTTCAGCAGTTGCTCTGTTGTGGCAGGGAAACTGCACCTGCAAATTTTTTCTCAGCTGCTGCTCAGAGGTTTCAGAGCAGCAGAAATCTACAGATGCTTTTGAGCCACCTTAATAATGAAGTTTTGTAATAAATTTACAACTAGTGCCCATTTAGTCACAGGGCTCTTGGTATTTGGAAAGTTGCTGCTTTCTTAGTCTCATTGCTGGTTCCTGATCTCTAACCAAAAACAGTGCCCTGGTGGGTTACGGAGCACGTATTTCTCCTATACTGTGATGGATGTTTGCTATAGCAGTACTTTTCAATAAGCTGTGTAAGCACATTCTTGAAATTCACTGTGTCAGTCGTGTGGCATTTTGTTACTAGGGCAGCATGGTACAAGGGTGATTACGGAATTGCTTTTGACCAAGGAGAGAAAGTTCAGGTTCAGAAGCTCCAAAATGGCAACGTTTCCTAAGAACATGAGGTAAGGAAGCTTTTCCTTATACTTCAAATCTAAAAGAAAAAGCTGTTTCATGGAAAGAAAATCATGTTTTGTAAGATAGTTTAATGAAAGTAAAAAACGTTTGAATCATGTTAGATATTACATTAATGAACTCTGGACTAGCTAAATCTGAAGCATATAGCCTCTATATCCATTTGTTTTTTTTTGCCAAGAACCAGGCCCTTCTGGTCCTCTCAGATACCTGCATCAGACAGACAGAACATATAAAATAATGGAGACCATGGCACTTCATCTGGATGGGGAACAGGTCCAAGTTCCACAGCTATCCATGGCTATTACACACATTGTAGTAATTTACCCAACTCACATTTTTATCAGTTCCACCCAATTCTGTTGGCATTGCAAACTGGTGACTTAAAGCATCTAAAGGAGAAATTAAATTTCTAGAGCAGCACAACCAGTAGCACTCATGGAGAGGATTTAATAATTTATTTATTTATTGACAATTAGTCTGTTTTTCAAACCCAGGTTCTGCAAAGATATTGTGTAATACAAAATTAATTCATTCACTTGAAATATCTGAGATCTGCCAAACTATGAATTAATAATGATAGTTAGTCTTTTATGTCAAATCACTCTCACCACTTTCTCTCACCCAGGAAAGTTCATGACATTTTGTTATCTACTCCAAGGGAATTCACTGGACTTTAAGCATGCACGTTCAGCTGTGGACATTTTTGAACCCTGTGTTGCCTTTCACAGCAAAGTGATAGAGAGGGTGATGGCACCCTGTTTGTGCCTGTCTTCAGAGCTGTCTGGATGTTACTGTGTCCTAGTGGAAGCATTTTCAGTAGCTTCAATGAGTGCAGGATCAAGCGATTAAAAGTGTAATAATATGGGGAAAAAGCATGTGAAAAGGGATATAAGCTGCATGCTGTTACAGACTGTAAAATGCAAGGGCACAATCAAGAAAGTGCAAACCAAACCAAATAATAAAAATAAAAAAAATAAAAATAACCCTCCATCAACCACAGCTGAATTTCAAAAAACAACCTATGCAATGGTAGAGAGAAAGAGGAGGTGCTCTTATTTTGACCAAACACAGTCTGCATAGAAGAAGAAAACACTCCTAAGCCTTTCCCTCTAAGAAATCAAGAACAAATAACAAGACCAGAAAATGAGTTGGGGACAATAAATCTCAGACTGTAACCCTAATCCTCTCCCTGCACCCAAAACACCTGCTCATATGACAAAGCCTTTCTGGACACCTTCCTGTTTTAACTAATAATGACACTGATGTCTGGACTTTTGCCTTAAAGCATGACCTGGTCTGAGCATCATATTGCAAACTTCACTGAAAGTTCTGCTGACCATAAGGTTGGTGCTATAGTCTTACCCTGCCTCTGCTTAAAGAAAGGACTTGTGGTTGAACACCCACCTTCCTTTGGTGCCCATGTAAAATGGGGACCTAGTCCTGGGAACAGAGGCTTTAAGGGTCCCA
This sequence comes from Netta rufina, assembly GCF_964035555.1. Taxonomy (NCBI): domain Eukaryota; kingdom Metazoa; phylum Chordata; class Aves; order Anseriformes; family Anatidae; genus Netta; species Netta rufina. Next base: position 67,082,198 of record NC_140127.1, on the reverse strand, counting down.
AGAGTCCTGCTCATTCAGAGATTTGTGTCACCAATAACATGGGTTTCACCACAGCAATGGAGGCTGCCCCTACCCAGGCCTCCCTACAGACATTTCTGCTAATGCAAAAGGTGTCTAGAGGTGAGGCTTGTAGTCTGAGACCTTGAGACAGCAGAGGACTGAACTCAACCACACACACGAACCTCTTTCACTGACTGTATCTGCTGATAACCTGCAATGCCCATATTTCCTTTACCGCTACCCTGGAAATTACCCAGGACTCTCTCCACACCACTGCATCACAGTGACTGCCTTCAGAGTTCCCCTGGTGCCTCCACACCATATGAACCACACCTGCTTCCTTAAGTGAGCTGGAACTTTCTCCCTTCGAAACACCCTGCCTTTGCTACCAATACACAAGAAATACACAAGAAACTATCTTAAGATCCCACCACAGCAGCTGATTGTGCCTGAGAAAACAGGAGGGGCTGCCTTAAAACATAGTACTGCAACCAAGCAAAACAATTTGGGCTTTTTTTTTTTTTTTTTTTTTTTTTTTTTTTTAATAGCATATTCTAAAAGAGCTGGAGGGATGTGCTCTGTGCTTATCTGCTTTCCAAATACCTTTTGCCTGTTCCTCATTAGTGCACATTAACACAAGCTGGGGAGACAACCTGGCATTACAAAGGACACTGAGGGATTATGAGTTGCTATGGTTTATGAAATGTAAATTTACATTTGAGTGCAGGCAGGGGACATCAGATATCTCCGTTCCCCCTGCAGGGTTTTTTGGGAAATTGCACAATATCAGATCATGTAGTGGAAAATGCTTTCAGGCCTGAAGCATGAGGTAAGAAGTCAATGAGGAACAAAGAACACAAAGGTAATACTCTTCTGAATGACTGGCTGGAGCCTGACTCAAAAAAAAAAAAAAAAAAAGATATTTTGTAAATCTGATTGTGTGTTTTATTGATGGCACCTTCATATTCACATATGTGAAGTGAAGAACCTGGTAAGCATTTGATTTTGTGTGAGTTTTGCCAATGTGAGAAAAGCTATTTGCTGCTCAGCTTTGGCAGCTTTAGCTGAGAATCCAGCATGGTTTGACAGCAGTGTGCCTTCACATACCTGAAAAACCCTCAGATGGATTCCAGACAAAACAGAGCTCATGTTTTTATTCCCAGTGTTGTTTTCTGAGCAGGCAGGCAAAAATGCTAATGGAGCAAGGTCTGCAGGACATGGGTTGTTTTGCCTGTCCTGAACCCAGGGGTTCTGCTGGACATTGTCCATACCAGCCAGTTTGTGTCAGGGCTGAGGAAATGAAATCTTGAACTGGTTCTGTGAAGAGCTTTCTCCCTTACCACAAGTAGATTGTTGCAAGAGTTGCTTTTAACTTTCTACATATATACAGATGAAGGATAAGTCTACCCAGAAAATGAAAGTATGATTCCAACACACTTGAGTTACCTTTATTCCCAGTACTCAGACAGAGAACAATAACATCACACGAGTCTTAGCATAGAATGATTTATATTTCCTAAGCTAATATGTTTGCATTTGACAGGGGCTGAACACATGCAAACAATCTGTTTTAGCTGAGCCATGGAAACCTGATTGCATGTGAGAGCCCTAAGCAGTGAGGCAATGACAGATGTAGAGCCAAGGTAGCAAGACGCATGTCTGAAGGGCAATGCCCAGAGCACAGACACCCTCAGTCCCAGAGTATTTCATCCTTGATGCTCAGCTCACAATGAATCTCATGTAATGGGATAAAGACACTGGCTGCTAGTGGGTTATTCCTCCAAGTTGTACACTGGGCTGGGACAAAGGCTCTCCCGTGGGATGGTGGGTGTCACCACCATGGGATTTGGCTCCACTGGCTGCTACTCTGCGCTGGTTGACACAAATACCCACCTCACCTCTATTTCTCATTTTATGCAAAGCCTTTATGTTCTTTTCCTCTGTTTCTTCTTCATTAAGTGAGAGGATAAACAATATTGTTTGGTTGTTTGTCTGAGCTCAGGTAGCATAAGTCACTGTCTGATGCAGATGGTGACAAATGAGCATCTTCCCCTGTCAAGGGCAAAGTCTGTGGGGAATGACAGGTAGAGCTGAGGCTGTTTTGTTTCAGAGAGCATCTGAAAATCCTTCCTCTCTGCTTGCCTAAATCTGTGCTGCTTTGCAGAAACATTGCTAAGGGATTGTATGAATAGTGACAAAGCACAGGTTGCTTTAAAACGGTGATAATTCCCACATTAGTATATGAACAGAAAACTCCACATTATCTCACACTCACATATAAGATGAACACCTTTATTATTAGAAAGTAAATGGTATAAGGTTAGATTATATTGTGGATTCCACATATGAACTCAGCCTGACCCCTGATTTCAAAGTATTTCAAGAGAACACATCCTTGTAATCTGAATACATGCATAATCTGCTGTTATACATGTGTAGCATACAGCTATTTTCTGCAGACTCTCAGATTTACACAACACCATTTAATAGATATCGTCTCTTGGCATTAGCTGGATCATCATATACTTTGGAAGAATTTCAAGCCTTATTTCATCTAGTTTTACAGTTGCTAGGATGCACAGGAGCACCATGGAGTCACGGCGCTCATGCTGGAATTCATTTAATCCCCCCGAGGTAAAGTGAATGTCACAGATAGCAGCCAGGTCTTCCTCCTCTGAATTGCCTTCACTGCACGGTCAGTGTCAGGAATCAGTGCTGATTGTGCTTGTGCATTTTTACTTTCATTCAATGCTGCAGTTATATTTCCAGCACCCCTGTTCAAAAGTATGGGCTCAGCTCAGTTCCTGAGCCTGTTCCAAACTGGAGAACGCATATTTCCTTCACTAGAATCCGCTGTGGCCTCCAGTATCATTTAACTTCACATATATGATTTCAAGCTCTTTGCCCCTTTAGAAACTTTCCAGAGCTTCCACTCTGACAACAGATGCCATTTGGATATACCAGGAAGTAAATCTTCCAGGCCTAGACTGGGTGGCTGACCTGAAGCTACTCATCTCCAAAGATACATGTTATGAGTACCTCTGCCTCATGCTGTCTAGCAGATCAGGTTTCTACAGGGCCAAATGGAAACTGTGATCCATTAGGGAGGTAAGAAAACAGAAAAGAAGGTTAATCTTCACAAATCACTCCATTAATAAGGTAGCCAGAATTCCATAAATATCTGCAAAACTACCCAGGCACATAAGACCAGAAGGGATTTCTTTCATTGTTGTGCCCAGTTCCCCAGGTGCAGGGAATGATATGTTATACCTTTTATACCTTTATACCTTTTTTGATCTTTTATACCTTATGACTTCTAGTACCTATTTCTTCCCTTCTGGGGACTTTTCCTCTCTTTCTCATATCATAATCTCCTTGTTGTCACATGGAGGGAGCTCACAGTATGGAAGGGTACTTGAAAAGAGGTAATAAGACTTCTGTTTATGCTATTTTTGAGGTCTTGCCCTATAAGCAGATGTATCTTCTGTGCCCAGTAAAGACTATTGCTGCAAAGCCCACAGACAGTAACGCCACAGTGGTTGGCATATCCATCTTTTAGATATATCCTCTTCTAGATGGGCAGAAATTCCTGTGGAGAATTACCTTTGTGGGTGCATCTATGGGTACATCCCACACTTATGCAACTGCATGCACTGCTGGTGTCAACAGTAGTTATGTCTTGCTATTTCACCATCATTACTTAATTTGCAAAACGTAGTGTCTGCAAATAATGTTTTATTTGTTTGTATCATTAACAGCAAGAAATTGTCCCCCAAAACAAGTCAAAATGCCCATCTTATTTATGATTACAGTTTATTTTTAATTCAGCATTTTGGAAACACTTGATTTGCTTTTATTGGTGTTCTAGCACAGAGCAATGTCCCACTATCATACTATTTATATCAGAAAAGAAATCAGCAAGGGCTAAATTTGAAAACCCAAAGTTGGATAGCTATACAGTCTGACTTAGCAACCATAAGAGGTTGCTTATAAATTAAGATGGCCTGAAACTGCATTTTTCACATTTCCTGTTATCACAGATGTCTTGTTCTTATGCCTCAGTCAACAGATATGCCAACGGTAAGGCAGCTACTAGGCTTTATATACTGGGTTCTAAGTCTGGATTACCAACTAGTTTAACCACTGTGTTGATGCCAAAACGTATGGAATCCTACAACAAAATCAAAGCAACAAAAATCAAAACAACAAAATGCAAGGAAAGCAACAAAAATCTAGCAACAAAACACATATTTAATTTGTAAGTAAATTTGTAAGTAATGTTTTCTGAATTTCTACAGAAAACATTACTGAAGTGGTAAGTCCATACTTATATCTCCATCTCTGCTCTGGTGTGGTTTAAGAGTCACTAAAATTTTGCCCAGTGTTCATAGTCGCACTGTATTCCACAGACTTCACCTGAAACACCTTCCAGGTACAGTACCACTTGCAGAGGGCAGGACAATTCTGTCTGCTCAGAGCTAAAATTCATTAGTAAAGGGGCATAAAAACTGCCTGGCTGTTATTCATGGTATATCGTGCCTGTAATAAAACAGAGAACTCAGCTTTATAGCTTGGTGAATCCTATCTTTTCATAAGCAATACATTCACTTTAACTTTTTTTTTTTTTTTTTTTTTTTCAAAGTAAAGGATTAAAATGAACTCATAAGACTCATTCAATCTCAGCTACACATTTAGCACCCTAAGTGATTCAGAAACCACATTCCTTCCTCTCTCTCCTCTCCCTCCTTCCCCCAGAATCCCAGAATTGAATCTCACTGCTCGATTGGTTTTTATTTTTTTTTCTGTTATTTTCTAATACTCTGGATAGTCAAAATTGAAGTGCTGTTTCTGTGTTGCCTGATTTTCTTCTTCATGAATTAATGAACTGTTTCAAGAGGTAAACAGCATGACTATTTAATAAAAAAAAATACATCTACATTGAAGGATTAAACCAGGAAGCGAGACAACAAACCTTCTGACACTACAGAACCCAATACATCAATTGTAATTATTTAACCAGAAGAATTTGTTGTGGTATCTTGTAGAGAATGTGGATACAGTATTAAAGACAATTTCACTCATTTCCCATAGGGATAAAAATGTCAATTTAATAAGACTGTTCCTAACAAAGAGAATAATAAACACTGTTTTTGCTAACAGATTGATGAAATACAGAATTGCTTGAAAGCTATTCTTGACACAGATACAAAAATAATAGGCAAGATAATATTTCCATTGCTTATGAATCCAAGCTTCACTTTATTGAGATCCTGGTGTTTTTAATAGATAAGTCAACATGAGTTTAAATGACTTCCTGTGGCTTTATGGTGTATTATTTCACATTTTCAATTGGGCAGTAAAGGACTCTGAAGGAGAATGGCAAGGTGCGTGATTTGTCTTCTACCCAGGGAGATTTTTGTGGTCCTAATTTGTTATGACCAGGGTGTGTACATCTCCTGGATGAGGAGGCCTCTAGAGGTTCCTTCCTCAGTCTATGAGTCAAAGACTCTACCTTTGAGTCTATGATTTGGTAAGATGTCCTACTTTACACAGACAAAGCAAAGACTCTTTGAGGCAGAGAGAGATCCCAAACCCCAATATAGCTCTCCTGCACATCATTCTGCTAAACTAATAATCTGAATCCTTCCAGGACCAAAGTCCATTTGCGAAGATTCCCCAATTCTTTCCCTCTTCTGGGAGGAAGAGTCTGTTATTAACTGTGTGGGGGTAAGTAAGAGTTCTGTCTCCCAGATGAGACCTGAATTCAATTTTAGATACAACTATAGTGGTTCAGTAAGTCTGTTAGTCCAAATTCAGCTCAAGTCAGGTTTAACTTACAGTGTTAGAAGAGTGTATGATTCTCCTGAAAGGAATCTGTGGCACTCTACTACGAGCAAAGTGATTTATATTGCAGTCCTTTATTATTTTATTTAAGATAGAGTTACTTTACAAAATCATGACTGTGGCAGAAAACTGGAAGTGAAAACGTACTATGACAGCCAAACTGTTGTGTTGTCCTTGTGCTTACTTCCTCTCTCTGACCAAATGAGCATTTGATTAGCTGATATAAAGTCAGAGTTTCAGAAAGAGAAATGAGCGTAGACTCAGTGGCAGAAAACAGACTTCATTTATAGAGTAGCAGTTCTCTCCCCTCAGCTGAAAGAAAGTAACTGACTCTGAGCACTCCTAGTCTTTTGGAATATGAAGAATAAAAGCAAAACCCTGAACCACTTTTATGAGTTCTTTAGGAGATATACTGTCCAGTAAAAGAGTCAGTGTACCTGCTGTGTTTGGAAGAACAGAAGGTCAGGGACAACAGAAAGAGAGCAAATAGTGTTACTTCACACATGGATGAGAGGTTAACTCAGGGGGCACTCAAAGGAATGGTTGAAAAGCCTAGAGGGGACTGTGCTGTGTTATGAATCTAAAGCTAACAAAATGTGATGACTTTGGAAAATCTGGTTATTTACTTGAGACATTGTCCAGATGTAAAAGATGTACCTCCAAGAAAATGAAAGATAGAGGTTTTCAAATAGTTCACAGCTGCAAAGTATCTTAGACTTTGAATGTTTTCTGGGCATGTTTAAAAGGTTAATTCTTTTTTTTTTTTTCCCCAAAATTGATCAGCTTGGTATTATTATTTAATTATATTAATTATAATATAATTAATTATTTAATTATATTAATTATTATTAAAATAATTAAATATTCTGTACCAAAAAGAAAACAAAAATCTTGGAGGAAATGAAATAAGAATGAATAGTTTCAGGCAGCTGGCCCATATTTTAGCAGAGTAACTCATAGAAGTAGCATATGGCACTTTTCTTCTAGGAGATGGAAGCTTCCATTTCACCAGCTTATAATGATGGACATTTAATAACTTGTAGAATTAACTTTAAAGCAGTACTGAAGACTGAAAATGAGAGTAAGGAGGCCCTAACTGAAAAAGACACATTGGCTCTAATCTTCTAATTTGATTTTACCACTAAATTTACAACAACTGTCCAGTTGTCACCATATATATATATATGTATATATATATATATATATATATATACACACATACATACATACCGGTCTAATAAAAGACTGGGTAAATACCTTGGATCCAAAGGTAGGAAATAGCCTGTGTTCATCTTTCAGGCTTCAGAGACTGGCTTTGGTGGTATGACTTTTGTTATGCAGCATCAGAAATACATAATTTTACAGACAGACTGTCCTCGCTATTCCAGCTCCCCAGAGAAAGATATAGAGAAAGTGCATAATTCTCCTAGATGACCTCCTTAATTCAGGGTAGGAAATAGCTCTAGAAACAAGGCACACTTTGAACAGGCTAATGCAGTATTCCTTTTAGGGATGATCTCATCACCTAGCAAAAAAGAAACGTAGCCTCAATGTTTCTGGAAATTGAAGCTGTCAGAGGAGAATGGTTGTTTGCTACGGGAATTAAAAAATTACTATCCTGAGGAATGTTTACAGGAAAAAATACTAGCAGAATTCTACACATAAGCAGAACCAAATTGAAAATTCAAGAGAAGGCCAGGAGTGAAATGTGTTGGCCACCTTCAGATGCATAGTGGTTGTTATGTAAAAACCTTTAACATGCTAAAAATGGCATCATAACACCCAGGAAAGCTGACAAGAGCATGACTTGAAGTAAAAACAGTAACACAAAGCAAGTGCATTTAGTTATATATGTTAGCTGACAAGGATGGTTGTTACTCGTGGTCAAAAATAGTACATATGACAAATTTCTGCTGTGTACAGTTGAAATGATTCTGAATATACTTGATACCCATATGATACCTGATATTTAGAATTAATGAAATCACAAGTTTCATTCATGATTAACGATGCTTAGAACACAGGTTAAGCACTGTTCACGTGAATGTTTTTTCTAAAGGTGTTTAAAAAGCAAAACAAAGAAGAACCACTAGTAACACCTTTTCAAAACAGTGCAACACCAAAGATTTAAATCAGCATCTGGAAATATAACCTAAAGCTTATGTCATTCTCCAGGTGGGTGAGATATGAGATTTTGCATCATAACAAGCAGGCAATTGGGTCTTCTAGATTTTTGTTCATGTTCAAATCTAAGAAAAGATGAGGTAGTAGCGGAGTGTTAGTTTTTTTTGGTTGGTTGATTGGTTGGTGTGTGTCCTGGTTTCAGTTAGGACAGAGTTAATTTTCTTCCTAGTAGCTGGTAGAATGCTACGTTTTGGCTTAGGATGAGAAGAGTGCTGATAACACACCGATGTTTTAATTGTTGCAGAGCAGTGCTTACACCAAGCCAAGGACGTCTCAGCTTCTCACTCTGTCCTGCCAACAGGCAGGCTAGGGGTGCAGCAAGAGCTGGGAGGGGACAGACCCAGGACAGCTGACCCGAACTAGCCAAAGGGGTATTCCATACCATCTGACATCATGCTAAACAATATATAGGGGTGGCTAGCTGGGGTGAGGGGGCCGGACTGCTTGGGGTTAGGCTGGACATCGATCAGCAGGTGGTGAGCAATTGCATTGTGCATCACTTGTTTTGTACACATTATTATTAGTGGTACTATTATCATTATTATTATTATTATTGTTATTATTATTTCCTGTCTTAATAAAGAGAGGGAGGGAGGAGGGTGAGCGAATGGCTGTGTGGTGTTTAGCTGCTGGCCAGGTTAAACCATGACAGTGTGGTATCATTTGGCTTTGGGTTTGCTTTGGGGTTGAGGACAGGGTGGGTGTAGGACGTCTAATTTTGTTTGTCATTTAGTTTGAAAGATCAGACTTAGCATTTATTTTCTCCATGATTTTAAAGAAAAAACAGCAGTGCTATGCTCTAGAAAATGGTTCAAAGTAGTAAATCTTAAATGGCCAAATTTTGCCCTTGTAGTTTTATATTTAATGAGCAATTTGCAGAAAAGGGTAGGATTTTAGACTCATGTCATAATTCTACTGTAAACTACAGTCTACTGTCATGCGTTGGCTGTTGTTAATTTTGGCAACAACCCATAGGATCCCTAGGAATCAAACAGAGGGGTGCTGGATGCTACTTCAAGGTCAAGTTCAACATCTCAAGATACAGTGCTGATGACATCCCTAGCCTTGAGAGGATTTCATCAGTCTGTTCCCACTGAATCTCTTGGACAGCACTACATATACATATGACATATGTTTTAATCTCCTATTAATAAGTGATTTCTACAAAAGTAAAAATGTCTCTTAAAGGAAGAGGTGAAGGATCATTCTTTTAACAGAATGACAGGTCTCTCACATTTCTCATCTTTTCCAGTGGCAGGAGCTGCTTTCTGTGTGAATGCTTTTGTTTGTATCCCAAATGAGTGTACTCATGTCAAAAGAAGGAGCTTCTCAACTGTTAGAATTGTTAACACAGAAATAGTTAATTTAATTCCAGCAAATCAAGAAAAAGGTTATTAAGAAGGTATTAAGAGGTTATTCGGAGGGTTATTTTGCAGTCAGCATCCCTGTGTGATTGTTTATATAATGGCAGTGACTGGTTGCATTCTTCACATAAAGAGGATTGCTGTTAGGAACAGCTTCTTAACCTCTCTCCATAAGGTTAGCTGGTGTTTTGTCTCCAGCTGCTACATAGGGTAATCTCTGTCACAATCCTTGTCTCTACCACGGTCAGCTGCTACTCTTGTATGATATATAGCTAGCAATGCTCACGTCTGAACTGAGACCTGCTGCGCTCTCCATGCATACCAAACAGAAAATGCTGGTCTCAACTGAATAAGTAATTTTCTATTAAAAGTAAGCTTTTCTCAGCCAAGTCAACAAAACTACTTACCTGAGCAAAGACTGCTCACCTCTTCTTTCACCTGCCTAATAAATAACTAGTGGTAGTTGTAACGGGAGAGTGCAGAAGTGGCACTTTCCCAAATACCGATGTATAAAATAAAAGTGTACTATTACTTCACTCCGTCCCTGTTGACCTGCTGGAATAACTCAACTGTAAGGCTACAGAAAAGCTTCCAGCAAGTCTGGACTGAATGTTCTATAAACAATATGAGAGTCTAGTAGGTTCACTGGTTGTAAAGCAGAGTCTTTGATTTAGGTACTTCACATTCACCCTTATCAGCATGTTAAGATTACTTGGCATTTGTCTGTGTTTTTTTTTTTTTTTTTTTTTTTTTTAATAAGCAGTGGCTTCCTTACTCAATTTTTATAACTAGAAATAGAAATTCTTCATTCATTGATTTATGTGATGCATTTATGTGATGTTTAACATTTATGTGATGCATAAATGTTAAAATGAAAATGCTGACAGGTAGCTCCCTCAATATTTTTAGTCTTTCTCCATCCACCTTTAGAAATTTTGGACAACAAAATTTAAGAGGAAATGAAATCCCATGAGAGTGATTAGAAACAAGTTATTTTCTGCAAGAGAAAGGTGTTTAATGAAGATTAAATTGAAGAGCAGTGGTGGTTGTTTCCAAGGAAACAACATGTATCTCTATAAACTTCAATGAATCCCTTTTTCTGTGTTTTTTTTTTTTTTTTTTTTTTTCCTTTTTTTCTTTTTTTCTCCCCTGTGGTTGTTGAGGTGCATCTTTGTTGTTGTTGTTTGTTTATTTTCTTATTGAATTAATCCAAAGAAGGAATTCAGAACCATTTCACTTCTTAAATAGAAAGTACAGTTGGAGCAAACAAGGGTGTTTAGATAAGTGCAGCAGCTAGTGCTTGGAAGAGGCAATTGCTGAATGGTAGGTTTTATTCCCTCCTATAGATGCTGCATATTTTCTCTCTGGTTTGTGGAATGGGATGGTGTGCCCTGAGTTAGCAGCAGGAGGAAGGTTGATATTGGCAGGATGTAACCTTTAAATCCTCAGCCAACTCTGTGCTGAAGTTTCCGTTTCACAAGCAAAAGGATGGCAGAAAAGAGTAAGGTGCCAAGTATTTCACAAAATAACTTGCGAAGCGGAGTAAGATGTTTTCTTTTCTGATATTTTCTACATCTTATAAATTGTAGCCAGAGATGATCAGAAGCTGTGAGTGGACAGGTCACGTTTTGTTTTTTCTTGAAGTCTGAAGGACTTAAGGGATATGAAAACTGAATAAAATAGGGACAAGCACAGTCTGTGGAGATGATCATAAAAATTGATGCTAAGATTTTGGAAATGTTATTAGGTTAGCAGAAAACAGACTGGTCAGGAATGGAAAAGGGGATCCGTACAAGAGGAAGCTTGGCATTCAGTAATACTGAGAGACATGAGGGTAGGATAGCATCTGACAAGGAGAGGAACAACATGAAAACGGCTGGACTGTGACTAACAGTGTGAAGAGGACATGAGAAATTCTCCACCACACCTCACCATTACCAGGTATTGAAAGAAAATACAGAAATTATGTCTACAGAGCAACAAGGCTGAAAGCAGCTACATACCTCATGCTGCACCTGTGAAGTGTTGTTTGACACTGCCCTTAAGGAAAACTTGCAGAGATCCCCTATTATGCATCAGACATATGTGACAATGCACGTAGCACTCTAAGATCATGGGTGGCTTCAGAGACTACATATGATTTACAAAGAACCCAGAAAGATAATGAATGAGAAGAGCGTGCAAGTACCACATGCAAAGACCAACTTTTGCTATCCTCTGAAAGAAGCAGTGTGGAAACTGGGGAAGTGAACTACTGAGAACAAAAGTGGGTTAAATGGGGGGTTGTTGTGAAAGCAAGATTTTGTAGAAGACCAGTCTCCCCTTAGAAACTTTTTTGGTAACCATTGAGCAGCTCACTGCTCAATGGGGACAGACAAGGAAGATAATTAGGAAGGTACTCAATTAATAAAAGAGAAGCGAATAAATAAGCACTAATTTAACATAAAATCAAGATGTCAAGAACAAAATTAATCAAGGCACACAGGGATAAGAGGAGAGAAATTTGCTAATTTCCTACACACCAAAGTTAGTGACCTGTGTAATAACAGGAATTGGAATGTATTTATGAGCATAAATTCAGCCTTGTGGGAAAGAAGGAAGCCTGGTGAGATCTGCATGACTGGAATATGAAAGTATTTTCCTATTACCTGTTTAGGAAGGGGTGAATAGACTAAATGGGAGGTAAAGTGGAATTCTATGTCAGAAATGATATTTGTCTGAATTACTGCCAGCTCAGAAGCAAATATTTCATGGATCTTACAGGACAATATCCTAACAGATACATAGTGCCATAGACCACAAACCTGGGGACAAGCTGATGGGCTCTATAAATATTTACTTATAAAGTTCAAGAGAAAATGTCTGTTATCATGGACAACTTCAGTCTGAGTGATATACTTCAACAGTTTAATTCTGTCAAATATCCTCAATATGTCTAAACTCTGTAGAAGATAATCCTTAACTCAAAAATATTGTCTCTGTCACAATAGAATTTAACATCAGATGCCATTTTGACAGCTTGACTGGAATTGATCACACAGCTCAGAGTCATAGGAATTGTGACCACAGCTCTGTGGATTTGAGTTTGGGCTCTGCCCAGAGAGGCAGAGTGATCATATTACCTCCGTGGTACATCATAGAATGGTTTGGGTTGGAAGGGATCTTAAAAATCACCCAGTTATCACCCCCCTGCTAGAGGCAGGGACACCTCCTGCTAGACCAGGTGCCCAGGGCCCTATCCAGCGTAGACCTGAAGACCTCCAGGGATGGGTCACCCACAGCTTCTCTGGGCAACCTGTTCACCACCCTCAGAGTAAAGAATTTCTTCCTTATCTAATCTAAATCTATTTTCCTTTTGTTTAAAGCCATTAACCCTTGTTCTATCACTGCACCCCCTGACAAAGAGTCCCAGCTTTCCTGTAGGCCCCCTTCAGATTCTGGAAGGCCACTGTAAGGTCTTCCCAGAGCCTTCTCTTCTCCAGTCTGAATAATCCCAACTCCCTCAGCCTGTCCTCATAAAAGATGTGTTCCAGCCCTTTGATCCTCCTTGATGGCTCTCATTCTAATACATTGACGTCCTTCTTGTGCTTGACGCCCAAGAGCTGAACCCAGGGCTCCAGGTGGGTTCTCACAAGAACAGAGCAGAGGGGCAGAATAACCGTCTTCAGCATGCTAACTACACTTTTTTGATACAGCCCAGGAAATAACTGGCTTTGGGGGCTGAAAATCATTGGGCTGATATGACTTGCTTCTTGGTATAGTTGGGCTCTACTAACACAGCTGTAATGCAGTACTTGGTGTGAGTGGGTGTGGGAGGTGGGAGGACCATGCTTTCATAGAGTTTCAACCCCCAGCTCCTCTTACCACTGAGTCACGCTATTTTCCTTTTCACAGAGTTGAGGGTGTAAGAAAACTGTGATCTACTGTCTTTCACCATGGTCAGGCACTGCTGATCAGCAGATCAGAAGTATCTTTTGTTTGTGAGGCAGGATTCTCAGAGTTAGTGATTTTTTTCAGGTAGTAAAGTGTGAGAGTACACTATTGTTTCTGTATTGAGGAAGATTGTCTCCGCTCCTGCAGGCACAGAAGAGCAAGCTTCCATCTAATCCAGAACCCAGCTTCCTTCCTTGACTGAAGAAAGTTAACAATGAGCTCTCACCTTTGTCTGTGAGCAACAAAGCATGTAGGTTACTGAACCATGCAAAATGAAGGACTAGAAACAAGGGGAGAACACTGAGGTGATATTGTAGGGCTGATATTCATTAGTAATAGTTCAAGCAAAGAAAAGAATCAACCAATATTCAGAGGAAAAAAAAGGTACTTACATGACAAGCTATATAAATGCTGATAGAAGGAATAAACCTTGACAGAAGGTTTAAGAGACAGCAGTATCAAGGATCTTCCCATTTCAAAGAGCAATATATTGACGGCCAGCACAGACTCATGCAGCGTCCAGCAGTGAGATGTGAGCATGTTAACGATCAGGCTTATAATGGCTAGTTCCAGCCCATTGATTTAGATAAACAATAAGTAAAATGTTTGGGTACTTGCAAGCTGTGCACCCAATCTTACTCTTGAGCCTCTGCAGTTGGTAAATGATGGCAGAATAATAAAAGTATTTTCAGTGTTACCCCCTCAGTCTTTAGTGTTTGCCTCTATGTAAAGCAATTGCACCTGAGCCAGATCATTTTGCATCTTGCCAAAATATTTGACATTGACTCCCGAAGAAGTCTTGCGGCTCTAGCTGTTCATACCATGGGCGATGCTTAAAAAGTTAATGTCTGTTATTGAGATAGGAACATAGGAAATACTATTCCAAATCGCCACACTATCAGTCTTATGTTACTGGCTTGTTCAGAGTAAACTAATAATGGAATGGCACTGTGTTGCTCTGCTTCTCGGGGCTCTGTCCTTTGTATGAACAGTTTCACAGTGTCACAGAGCTGAGAACAGCTTTGACCACATCAGCCAGAAGTAGAAATCGCAATAAAAAAGAACAAATAAAAATAATGCTAAAAAAACCTGAACTTGAAACTGAAAATGAAAATCACTGCAGCCAAAAGGCCAGACCGAAGAGTTAAAATGAGATGATGGTAATAATAATGATGTTAATTAATGTACCACTTGTATTACATAAATCATAAAGAAAAGAGAGAAAGTATGGATATTGAAGAATATAAATTAGGTCATAAACCTATAAGAGCTAGTAAAGGCACAATGAAAACTACATGGTCAGCAAAACTGTGGATGAAAAGGAGTCTCTGAAAGCAAATTTGGAACAAAAGAATATATAAAGGTGTGTTGCTTTTTGAAGCAGTATATGACATCTATGGATTTGTCTACAATATGGTAGAAAAGACCAGATTCTTTACATATTTGGGCTTTGAAGAATAGTCAATATGCTGTTATAGCAGCACATCATTTACTGATGATGATGATGGTGTGCTTTCTGTTCTGACAGTAACTCAAAGAAAGGTTAAAAAGTAACTATAGAAGTTGGGTATTTTTTTAAGCAGCATGTTTGGATAGCTTGCATCTGAGAATTTTAAAATGCTGTTTGTGTAAAAATATCTGTTAAGAATCTCTGGATTCTTATGAAAACGTTTTTCAATAAAATGAAAAACATTAATGAAAAACATTGTTTTCCAATAAAACTTGAAACAGAAGCTAGTTTCAGAAAAAGAAAAAAAAAAATGAAAAGAATCCCAATTCTGTAAGAATATCTGAAAAAAAGGTAAAGTGAGGAACCTGTTCAGCTTACTGGGCCTGACAGTTCCAAAGAATGGCCAAAGCAAGGGTGGACTTGATTGTTTCTTATTGTCAAAGACTCAATAACATTAGGTAGTGCTAGTTAACTTGACATATCCTCTCAATGAGGTCATACATATTCTTGAAAAAGTAATAGTGTTGATACAAGCACAGAGCTTTCTCCACTATTTTAGACCATATGATCATAGAAATTAAAATATTACAAAATAAACAAAATGCACATTAATTGGGTATGTTTCAAACCTGAATCTGAAGCTCAGTGCATGAATTTCTAAATACAATCAGCAAATGAACATGATATTATTTGACATTTTTATTTACAATCTACTGAAAGGATTGACAGATCATATAAAGGTCATAACCCATAAAGATAGGATGTCCCACAGGAAGTCTGGCAAAAAGATTCCAGGAAGTATAATGTTTGCCATATGCACCATGGCTGAAGAGGACCTGGGGGTCATGGCAGGTAGAGACATTAAGATGAGTTCATTCTATTACTTTTCTGTGGCATTTTGTCTCATCAACAAAGACCTGAAGTATTAGAACTTAGGGTGAATTATTCACTGAACAGTGCACTAGTGTGGCACCATGCATGAGAAAACAAGAAGGTTCTTTCAAGAAGGGTTTTGTTAAACAGCAGAAAGTACCAAACATGCACAGAGAAAGAATGAAAAGATTGAAAAAAAATCTTGATAGTGATAGAATCAAAGAGATTCTCAGCTGGCTTAGATTTATGCAGAGAAGATTAAGGGGATGAATTCATGTAGGCTTGTAAGCACCTACATGAGAACAGAAGTCTCATAATAGTGTCCTTCAGTACAGCAGACTAAGACATAATAAGATACACTGGCTGGAAGCCTAGGTTACATAAATCAGATGAGATGAAAAAGATGCATTAAAGCCATTGGTTCTCTTTGTTGCTGAGGTATGTTCTTGATCCTTAGAAATGTTTAAATCAAACCTACTTTACAGGGAACACCTGACACCACTGAACAGTTAAACATTAAATTCATGAACTGTGATTTCCCCAGTAATTTCTAACACTAATTCAATGCTCGGGACTCAGACTTTGATTTTCATAGTAGTCAAAGAAGTGAAAGACAGGTGTTGGCAGGTTTTCAGGTGCATTCCTGATTTTGATTCTATATCTTCATGGAATTTTATTTTTTTACTTGTTGTCATTTCAGAATGTGTTATGCACACATAAGAGAATGCATAGCTGGAGGAAGCTCATGACACCAGGAGTGTCCTCAGCAGGGTATAGAGTGGCCATAAGATAGAAAAGAAGTGGCCATACATAGAAAGCTGAACCAAGGCCTGACTTCCTTCTGTGTGCACTGCAAAATTTTCCTTTCTCTAAATGCACCTGAACATTACCAAACATACGGAATAATAAAAAATAAAAGAAGCTAAAGTAATCCAAGTAATCCAATAAACCAAAGAATGTAACAAGAGACTAAACTACTAAAACTGAAAATGCCACCATGTTCCAGGGTTTTATTTCTATTGCCATCTTTTGCATATGGGCAGGCTGTGACTGCCCCGTCTAGATTTTGCGTATTAGTATTGTGGCATTATTTTTTATTTTTATTTTAGAGGGAGACTTCCATGCTAATCTAGAGAGATAATCTCATGCAACAGATTTCTAGATTGCCAAAACCAACATATATGTTTCTGTCTTAAAAACTTGTGTTTCTTCAAATTCATCTGGAAACTCCCACACACGTAGTCTGTTTGTATAATGAAATCAGTTATTTCTGGATAGAACTCTGGACCTTTCAGCAGTTTTGGAAAAAAAAAAGTAGATAAGTGAAGTAATACATTTTAATTTTATTGAGGTAGCTAACCAATAAATATGGAGTTCTTGGTTATTGCTAAATGAATGCATTTCAACTGAAGTACCTCCTAAAATATTAATATATTCAACATATTAAAGAAATAAACTTCATAAACTTAGAACTAACAGCTGTGTGCTAAGTGCAATCTTTTCCATTCATTTTAGTTCATTTAAAAGTATTAATTAATGCAAATGCACAAAATAACAGTATATTTGTACGTTTTTGCTGTATAGAGTGTCTGCATTAAACTGATTTAAAACCTGCTTTAATTATTTCTCTTGATCAGTAGCCCATACAAATACTTTCACTGACTCAAAAGGAAGCTATTTTAGCAATTTCTGAATAAAGAATGCACAACATGCTTAGAATTTGAAAACTACTGTTGTAATTTCTATTATTACAACTGGATAATTGGGTCAGAATTCTGCTGCCTTAGCTCACATAAGGTTATTGCATTCAGGCCACAAGCTATTGTAAATACAAGGTGCTTGCAACTAAACTCTTGATTTTCTTTGCTGAGATACTAATGGTCTATATGATGCACCCTCATTAAAGCTGAAATCATTTTTATTGCTTCTTTTGTGAGTGTGAAATGCAACCTCATTGAAAAAAAAAAAAAAGACAAAAAAAAAAAAAAGGCAGAGGCATTTAGTATTTTTCTGCATCAATCTCTTCTATACAGATCAAATTCAGTTAGGTGGTTAGAACATTCAGTATCACAAAGAGAAATAAAACACCAGCACAGAATAGAAAAAGAATACGTATCATTGCTCTTTGACAAGTTGAATCTTTTCATAATGGCTGGCTCTGATGGATTTCATTCAAGACAGTTAAAGAAATCTCAATGCCATTTGGGACTGAAGAAATCTCAATGCCATTTGGGATTTTCTCAGAGAACTTTCAGATGGGAGGGTAAGGTACTCTAAGACAAATATAGCTCAGGCTTTTCAAAAAGTTCTGGAACAAAACCAAAATGAATCTGTAAGAAGCCATAGGATAACTTAAAAATGGCAAAATCATGTCAAAATGCTAGAATTTCTCTTTGTAATAACATGGTTGGCATCATGAGGCAATAGTAGTAGTACTAAATCACATCTTAACTCATTTCTGGAACTGTTTCACATGATAAGGCAGAGAGGTTACCCTCCTGTATGGTGGATGTAACACTGGTTATCATAGAATAGAATCATCTAGACTGGAAAGGATCTCTAAGATCATCTAGTCCAAATTTATGTATTCAGTAGGAATAATTATCAACGTCCCATTTTCAGAAGAAATAGACATACTGACTGGGATTTTGTAATGTGTTGTTCTTGATCTAGATTAGGTTTTTACAATTGGGAATTAATTAGCTGTGGAAATACAGGTTGAGATCTACTTGGCGGTTCTTCATGACAAGAAGAAGAGATACCACATTGCATAAGGCTAAACTGGAAACTCAGAACACAACCTGCAAGATAGAGAAGGCAGTCCTTCCTCTTCAATAAGGATCAGAACATGCATTTTTATGTTCTGTAATTCCATACATAATGTTGAGATATGGAACAGTTCATAGGAGAACAAAAGGAACAAATGAACTCAGAAAAAATGCAATTTATGAGAAGATTTCAGAGCCTTGTACCACTTGGAGAATATTGAGGGGAAACAAGACAATGATTTTCAGATTTGCAAAAAGTTGCTGCCAGGAATAATGGAAGAATTTGATCTTCACCTCTGTGGTTAATAGGATGTAGCAGGCTGAAATTCTGGCAATAAAAGTTCAGATTGGATCTCAGGAAAAACTGTCCATTTATAAAGTTAGTAAAACTCTGGGGTAGGCTGCTTAACTATTGCATAGTATTATGCAACATAGTGTAATGCGTAATAATCCAGTAACCACTGTCCTCCCGACATCTGTGTGGCCAACAGACTTCTACAGGGGTCAGAGGGAGTCATCAGAGTGTAACAAAACAGTAAAATGGTAAAATTAGATTATTTGGGAGGGAATTCCTTGGGAAACAATTTCTCTAATAAACCTCCAGGAAAGTTCATAATACATTGGTTCATAATCATTCCCCAACTATTGTTTGCCCATGAGACTGATACCTGGTAGAGAAGATAAATAAAAAAATTTCAAATATCAAGGCATGTAAATGGAATTGGAAAGGGAACAGAAAGAAACAATCAAAGCAGTGCTTATTTTCACAAGTGCTATACAGACCCTGCCTGAAACTAGACCAGTATCATTTAAATGGGTTAGAAATTTGGATCTCCATGCAGGAACTGAAAGAATTTCCTATCTGGAAGACATCCACTGTTTGGCAGTAATACCTTGACCTAAATAGATCTGTCTAAGATGTGATTCTAGGATCTCTGTGACAGAAAGTCAGCTTGCAGTGACATCAGGCTTTGAGGTTGGGCTATGAATAATTGATAATAATAATAGATATAAGAAATTTAAACTGAAGCTAGCTGGGAAAAATACATTGTTTTACCAGAAATACTCAGGTGTCAAAAACTTTTCATTGTTTTCTCAGAGGAAGAAATATGACATGCTTTGTAGCTTCTCCTAATCAAATGAGAAAGGTTTGTCACAAAATAACCAAAGCCTTGGGATCAGGGCATTTGCCTGGAAGTTCTAGATTCAGGTCTCTATTCAGAGTTCCTGCTGAGGGATTTTATTTTATTTTATTTTATTTTATTTTATTTTATTTTATTTTATTTTATTTTATTTTATTTTATTTTATTTTATTTTATTTTATTTTATTTTATTTTATTTTATTTTTTTCCTGTCAGAAGACAGTGTTATTGAGCATTTTTAACACTGATAGCTTGAATCAAAGTTATTAAATGTGGAGGAATCAATTCATTCTGTTTGATCTCCACAGGAGAAATATTGCTTCATCCATCAGACCAGCATCAAAGCCATCTTTCTTCTACTTGAGATATGGCTTAGAATATATTTTAAAAGGCATATATCAGTTTGCCTTTTATTATTATTATTTTATGTTATTTTGCAGATAGTAGCTTTAACCTTGATTTTTAATAGAAGTTAGGTTCTTCTTTTCATACTTTCTTAAGTGTCTTAGCCCAGGTTGAACATTATCAGCCTGAATTTGATCTTATAACATTTTGGCACTGGGACAGTAAAACTGACTTCTAGTCCTGACTTAGACTGTTCAATCACTACCCAAATCAGCTATCATTTGCATTAATATAAAACATAAACACTTACATAACATAAACACTTGAGGGGAGTCAGTTCTTTTAACTTAAGACATCTGTGACATAGACATCTGTGCCTGAGTCATCCTAAAGTCCAACTGCTAGCCAATGGAGGGAAATTTATTGTACCAAATATATGTGACTATTTTAGGATGAGATGAATCATATTCTAAGAGCAACTGATACTGCACACTGACTGAAAGAAGTGCCTAAGACTGCTGGGAAGTCTGCAGACATCTACACTTAATCAGATTAAACTAACTTTTAAAGGCAATAGCTGAGACTAAGCCCTTATCTGGGCATATGGAAGTATATAATGAAAGCAAGCCCCAGTGTGTTCACAGCTTGGGTCCCTGATCTAGCTGAGTCCTGTACGCAAGCAATCTGATAGATAAATCAGAAAGTTAAAATAAACCATGGGATAAATCTAGTGTTATTACTACATGCCCTAAATAATTTAATATTATACTGATACTCTGGCCTGACCATGGGTCTTTTAGCTTCAGGTCTCTCAATACAACACCCTCTGCAACCCTGAATAGTCACAGAGTTGCACATCAGCCATCCCACTGTCTTTGCAAAACAGCTAAAAAACTTAAACCAGACTGAGAGTCTTCGTCTTGTCTGAGTAACTACCCAAACCATTTTGCCAGCATTTATGTTATATTAAAGAACACCTTCAAATTGTTTCATTCTTAATTAAACTGCCTTGGACATATATTGATATGTTCTTGGGAGCATGTTTAATTTTGAGTGATTATTTTTTCCTAATTGTTCTTCTGTAAACCAGCAAATTCCCTTTCCAGAAAACATGAGATTTAGAAATCAGAACATTTGAGGGGTATTTATGATTACAATTTAGCTTTTTAGCTAAAAAAAAAATAAAAATTTCTCACTCCCTGTGAGAAATAATTTAGTAAGACTGACAATAGAGTTCAGACATGTTCAGAAAGTCTGCCAGGCTCTGTACTACTTACTACAGTCAAAATTCTGTGTGTTCCTAGCATGTCTCATTATAATATTACGATGATGCTGCATAATAGTGTATTAAAATGGTAAAATTTGGAGGCCAGTCACTAGTGGCATTCCCCAGGGCTCGGTACTGAGGCCAGTCCTCTTCAATATCTTTATCGATGATCTGGATGAGGAGATCGAGTGCACCCTCAGTAAGTTTACAAATGACACCAAGTTAGGTGCGTGTGTCGATCTGCTCGAGGGTAGGAAGGCTCTGCAGAAGGATCTGGATAGGCTGGACTGATGGGCTGAGGTCAACTGTATGAAGTTCAACAAGGCCAAGTGCCGGGTCCTGCACCTGCAGCACAATAACCCCAAGCAGAGCTACAGGCTGGGAGATCAGTGGTTGGAAAGCTGTCTGGCAGAGAAGGACCTGGGAGTACTGGTAGATAGTCGGCTGAATATGAGCCAGCAGTGTGCTCAGGTGGCCAAGACGGCCAACGGCATCCTGGCTTGCATAAGAAGCAGTGTGGCCAGCAGGTCTATGGAAGTGATTGTCCCCCTGTACTCGGCTCTGGTGGGGTCGCACCTCAAGTACTGTGTTCAGTTTTGGGCCCCTCGCTACAAGAAGGACATGGAGGTGCTCGAAAGAGTCCAGAGAAGGGTGACGAAGCTGATGAGGGGTCTGGAGAACAAGTCCTACGAGGAGTGGCTGAGGGAGCTGGGCTTGTTCAGCCTGGAGAAGAGGAGGCTCAGGGGTGACCTTATCACTCTCTACAGGTACCTTAAAGGAGGCTGTAGAAAGGTGGGGGTTGGTTTGTTCTCCCACGTGCCTGGTGACAGGACAAGGGGGAATGGGCTAAAGTTGTGCCAGGGGTGTTTTAGGTTGGATATTAGGAAGAACTTCTTTACTGAGGGGATTGTGAGGCTGCCCAAGATAGTGGTGGAGTCACTATCCCTGGAGGTCTTTCAAAGACGTTTTGATGTTGAACTTAGTGATGTGGTTTAGTGGAGGACTTGTTAGTGTTAGGTCAGAGGTTGGACTTGATGATCTTGAGGTCTCTTCCAACCTAGAGAATTCTGTGATTCTGTGAAAATTAAGGGATAGCCACTTGGATATGAATGATCAAGGCTATTGAGAGCATTGCAGAGAATGTAGATCCTGTTTGAATGTGCACAGGTTGTTCATGCAGAGTAGACCATTGTTCAGTTAGTTTTACAAATTGGTTTCCTTTGAATTACAACACTCCATGTGATGGCAACTAAGATGATGGTCTTCACTAATAGAAGACGGTGCCCAGGAGGGGAAACGAAGACTTACCGCCCTTGGATGGAGTCTGCTTGTAAATAGTCCAATACTGAAACTCTAGCCTTCATTGGTCTCTAAAGTCTTTCATGAACCTCCTTTTGGTGGCATGCCAAACTCCTTGAGGTCTAAGCATGAAGAACAGTATTGCTTCCTGCAGCATCATGCTTTGATCCTTGAAATGTTAATTTTCATTTGAAGGCAACAGTCTGCTTTAATGTTGATGCTGTTGCTAATGATGCCTTTGATGTCATTATCAGTGCTGGATCAACTCTAAATGCTGATTTATCCACAAAGTTCTGAAGAGGCTTATAGAGTTTTCCTGTTTATTTCAGCTGGTCTTATAAAAGAGGCCGCTATCTGCTGGTCTTATAAAAGATATTATTTGTCTCTAGAAAGTTGTGTTATTTTTATTCACAGACCTTAATGGCCAGGTGGACTCTCCATCCTTGGAGACTTTTAAAACTTAGCTGAAAAAGGCCCAGAGCAACCCTTTCCATGTCTGAAGATGGCTTTGCTTTGAGCAGGAGTTTGAACTACATGATATACATATGCATAAGTTCCTTCCAAATTATATCAGTCTATGGTTTTATAAGGCTTAAACCAGGTCTGGTGGTTTTACCGTGCTAGGCAGCTAAACACCACAACCGCTCTCTCACTCCCCCTCCTTAGATGAGGAGGGGAAGAAGTAAAGGAAAGAACAACTCACAGGTTGAGATAAGGATAATTTAATTAAAGAAAAAAAGAAGAAATAATTATTAAGGAAAGATTATTATTAACTAAACAATTTAACTAAAGGCAAAAAAAAAAAAAAAAAAAAAAAAAAAAAGGAAAGGAAAGGAAAGGAAAGGGGAAAAGGGAGGGGGAGAGGGAAAAAACAAAACAAGACAAATAAAGGCTATGCGGAAGTGCAGAGGAAAGAAATAATTACTCTCTACTTCCCACAAATGAGCGATGCTTGACCACGTCCTTGAAGCAGAGCCTCAGTGCACGTAGCCAGTGTTCGGGAGGAGGCCTGATGTTTTCACAATAAGAGCCCACCCTCTTCCTTTTTCCACCTTTTATTGCAGAGTGTGACATCATATGGTGTGGAATATCCCTTTGGCTGGTCTAGGTCAGCTGCCCTGATGATGTTTCTTTTCTCACATTTTTTGCCCACCTAGGAGGTGTTAGAGAGAGTCCTGATGCTGTGCCAGCACTGCTCAGCAGCAGACACAACACTGGTGTGATACCACTGCTGTTCTAGCTATAAGTGCAGAGCACAGCCCTGTATGGGCTGCTGCAGGGAATGTTAACGTCCCAGCCAGACCAAGTACATCAGGTAGATCTCAAATCTACTCTTTTGAGGTCTTTGTTATGAGGAATGTGATCAAATACTTTAATTCTGATAGTAGCTTGATCAGTTCATAAAGACAGATTCCCAGAAAACTATGAGAAAATATGAAGGAACACAAGTGAAATTGTAAAGGATACCACAAGGTTCCTTTTAACTGCTTTGGCTTCTCATATAAGAACTGAAGATGGTTTTCTGCAGGTCTGCCCATTTTGCATTTTGTCCTCAATGAAAAGAACAGTTCAACAGAGAAGTGCAGGGTACTAGATACATTTAGTGAAGAGTGTATATGTGAAATGCATGTGTGTACACTGTACGATATCCAGCATAGCTTAAAGAAGTATCTCAGTGATGTGAAATAATGCCTCTCCTTCACGCTAGAAAGAGATCTGGGTATGAAAGAGTGTGTTGCAATTTGTCACAGCCTTATTATGTGCATATGTCTTTAGGGAAGTGGATGTAAGGAGAGAAAGAATTTTATCAGAGGATTGGAGCATGGAGATTTATTTTTACAGAAGAGCACATACAGTATCTTCAGCAGAAATACATAGTTGAATTTCCACTGTAGGGAACAAACATACTTTACATTTGAAGGAAATTTATAATCAATATCAAGTAAATTGGTAATACGGCATTTGTTACACCATTGGATTTGAAAGAAAGCTTTCATTTTCTGCAAGTATTTTGGAACATAATACTGTGCATTTATAATATCCATATCATAAATACCATTCATTTTAATGGTTCAAATATTTCCTTAATTGAAAAACAACTCCAGAGCAACAAGTGTAGTTGAGGTTTTTATTTTAAATAATATTTTACTTCACTGAAAATTAATGATGACTAGTGAGGGTTCATTTATGTAGTACAGTATAATTAAAAACGATGCACTGATTTGGGTTATTCTCTATGGCCTTGATCCTGCAAATACACATGTGACTAAGTTTATGCAAAACAGTCTTTATGCTAAGTTGCAAAGAAATATTCAATCATATATAAATCCTTAGAGGAAGTACTGTTTTTAAATTGAAGATATATACAGACATATTCTAGTGTTCAGGATGTTCTGCTGCATCCATATTGTTCTCATTGTAAATCTTTATCCACTCAACATCAATAAGAGTCCATATTTTAGTTTGCAGAAAGAAAACCAAACTTTATGTCTCTATCAAATATGGAAAATAAGATGGGGGAAGTGATGGATGTTTTTTTTTTTAATTATTTTTTTGTTAAGATTAATTGGTACCTATGGCTTTGATTTAAACTAAATTAACAGACTGAAATTCAAGAGCAGTTTCAATGTTGCCAACCCAATCCAGGACCTTATGGAGCCAAGAAAAAAAAAAAAATATATATATATATATATATATTAAAAAATCCAATGTTAGCTATTTACAGATCTTGGCTCACATTTTCTTGTAGCACAAATCAATTTGGCCTAGAATTGATTGGATAAAATGTGCTTCCTGACACCCTGTTCAGGTGAAAAAACCTGCAAAAACATTTACGTCAATGTTTACAATCATTTATAATATGATCTACTAAAGAGAATCAATCTCATAATTTTGTCCATAAACAGCAGTAGGATTTACTGGGGGGTAAGCCATCTGGTGAGGATATAAGGAATTTTGAGATTATCAGTAATGACCCTTTTGCTAAGGTGCCTCTAGCAGTCTGTATTCTATATTGAACTACATGTTGAATCTCATGGGGTGTTGATGTATGAGCTCTGAGATAGAAGGCATGAACCTGCACCAGTCTGTTGAGACTTATTGGCTGAGTCAATCAGAAGTTTATCTAAATGGCTCTGAACAGGAGATAGCCTCAAGACACTGGACAGAATTAGTACGTGGCTGTCTGCCTCAGACCATGTAGATGTTACTGATAAATCCTCACCTGCTGCCTAGACCTAACAGTCTGTGCTGGAGGTTTGCAGTTTCACATGCTAATTCTCTACCCCCTTCCCCTCCCGCCTTTTTTTTTTTCTTTTTTTTTTTTTTTTTCCTTGTACAAACATGATGATGAGAAAGCTCTATTTTATCTTTATCTGGTAGGCTTATATTAAAGGACTTCAAAAATGCATCTTATTGTAACTTTTAAAATTACATTTATGAGCTCAGAGCCTAAACAGGAAACATGATGGATTCCATTATTAAACAACAGAAAAGAACCTGCCCAATGTATTCTTTTCATTCACAGCACACTTAATAATGTCTGAGCAAACCTGTTTCCACAGGCCTTCTTCTTGACCACTAAACATAAATGCCATGGTGCTTTTGCAAAATGACTAATACTACATGTGTATGGTTAATGCATCATTTGTCATGGTCATAAAAACTTTAATGGATTTGTTTTTATTTGGGAACTGCATACTTCAGAAGCCATACTCAACAGAGAAGATAAGATTATTAGAGCCCATTAAGAAATCTTCGGATTTTAAATAAAACTTGAGAAGTGCCTCTATCTTATGTTTTATTTGGGTATCTAAACTTTTTGCTATGTTAGGATACACTTGTGCATCTTTACCACTGTTATTGTGAAAGCAGTATATTATTCTCATTTACTTTGTACAGACATTATTCTGACCAATTAAAAATTCTACACTAGTGACACAAAACTGTATTTCATGTTTATTAGAGAAGGTAAAGTCCATAGGAAGCACACATACTAAAGTGCCAGAGGACAAAAATATTATGCACACTTTCAGAAAAGTCCAAGCACACGAAGCCACACTTATAAAAACACATTACTCACTTGACAGTGAATGGGTCAGGAGCAACAGTACTTAGAACAGAATCAGAAATTCAGTAAAAGAAAAGAATTCCATTAATTTTTGTGAACATTTTATAAAACTTCATTTAAGATCACTGCAAACTAAGCAATAGATATTTGAACAGGACTTTGTTCATGGACATTAAAGTACATCTGTTTCTGTAAAATAAAGAATCTTCCTCTTCATTTACCTGTTTGGGGGAGTAAGGTAGCCCAGGCTGTGTGGTTCAAGCAATGCAGCTGCTTGCTGTGCTCATCTCCTGTTCACATTTATTTCAGCATTTTTCAGCACATCTATTTGGAGCAGAATTAAAGTGTTTGCCCTCAGAACGAACCCAGAGGAATGCACACAGCAAAAGAAAAGAGCAGCAGGATTCTGCTCTAGCAGTGACCATACAATGGCTGCTGCTGATTTATTTTTTACTTTATTATTATTATTTTATCTTTTATTTGCTCCCATCACTTTTAAATTGAAGTTATTTGGTTTTAACTTCCCAAAGTGTTGGGTATATGGCTTGCAGTGTATTGTTTATCTGTATAGGATTCTTTGTGATAGAGGGAGCTGTAGATGTACATTCTCAGATGTATTTCCTTCACTTCAGACCATTGTTTTCCCTTCATCATCTATCTCTCCTTCCCTCAACTTCTTTCACTATGACTTTTTCTTCTAGTCTCCCAATCCATCAGACTACCCCTAGTGCACTTCTGAAAACCCAAATATTCATTTTATCTTTTCATCACCTTTTCCCACTTTCAATGCTCTGTCCTTTATGTGATAGATGTGAATGGAATACAATAACCTGAAAAAGTTATTTCAACTTTTTGGAAGATCTTTCCTGCTGTTTACATAGCTCATTTTAATTCTTGGCTGCCTTGTGGGCTGCCTGTGCTGGACATACAACAACATACCACAGACTCCTTGGATCTTGCAGAAACGTTTGTTTTCTTGCCTTTTTTGTTGTTGTTGTTGTTGCATCTGAACTCATTTATCAAAGCCAAATGCTAAGCCAGAGATTAACATTTGGTTAGAACTTCCTGAGCCTGACTGGTAAAATGATTAAGAGAACAAAAAGACATTTTATGTTGCTGCAGAAAATGCTAATCTTAATTTTAACAGATCTAAGTTCTAAAGCTGAAATGAAATAACATTTTAAATGGCCAAATTGAATGAACTGAAAAATGCACCATCCGGAAAACCTTCCATCTGACTCCCAATTGACATCTTAACTAAATCATTTTAGTAAACAAATAAGAAAAAGAATTGAAAAGAGGAAGATTGAAAGAGAATGAAAATGTCTGTGTAAAAGCTGAATCCCATAGTTTTATGAGTTCCAGCTGATATCAGAGAAAAGCAGTAATTACCAAGTAAATCTCTCATGCTCATCAAATGACTGGAAGGTCTTTAATGCTGGCAAAACAACTATAGATCTTCCCCAATCAACTTCCATATCACAAGAAAAGGAGGATATTTATCATTGTTGGACTTTTATGCAGTTATTTCTTTGCCACTTTGAATTCTCTTTTCTAATCCATTGATAAATAAACAGTTTTATAAATAATGTTATTTTAGAATCCTTTATAACTAAAGAAAGAAAGAACTACTTTGACGTCCCAATCAAACACACTGTGATTGCAATAAAGTCTTACAAAATCTCACTGCCTATCCTCATTTCCTGTCCTCTTCAGCAGTGCTCCAGTGACAGCACCATGTCAGTATGCAAGTCATGGACAGTGGTCCCTTCTGATAGCAGGCTCTTCCACTGCATTTGGTCTGTTTGATCATCTGGTCTGTTTTCATTATATCTTTTTTTTTTTAGTATTAGTTTTTTTATTTTCCCCATGTCAAAATAGCTAAAACATCTTTCTGTAACATATCAAGATTCCCTTCATTAGTTGAAAAATTAGGTACTATTGACTACAAGCTAGCAAATAACCCGTTTACATTTCTAACTGCTTTTTTTTTTTTTTTTTTATTAGTCTTGCAACATCGTGACATTCTTTATCATTTATAACACCTTACATAGGTTTTTCTCAGATGTGGAAAGTGACATTTTTCCCAGCCCCTGAACTGTTAATCTCTGGCCTGACAATTCATATTCCCTCTACATACATGTAAAAGTCTGTGTCTGATGAATAGAGTGGAGAATTGTAGTTGTCAGGAATGATGGCTTGAGTTACATATCTCTGGTTTTCACCTGGGACACCACATCCCTTTTATGGATTCTCTTTTCCTAAAATTAAGGGATGTACCTGAGTCAGTTCATATTCAGTTCTTTCTAGTTCACCTGAAAATGTTTTAGAGTAAAAGAAAGGTAAGGTTTCTAGGGTATGCCATGATTGCAAAGACCTGTTCTAAAAGTACTGAAATGGAAAAGTTTATTGTTGACTTTAGTAGTAGCTATGGCAACACAGACCAATGGAAGCCCACTGAAGGCTTTTGTCAAGCAATACATTAATTTTCCTCTCAGGGAAGTGCTAGTCAGGTCCTCCAGGAGCAGAGGTCAGCCCCACATCCCTGTGGGAAGAGAGATGGACATGGTTGCACATGTTCCATGATACAAGTGTATCCTACACCTATACCATGGCTGCCACAACTGGCATTATTCAGCAGTGGGGTTGGCCTCTTCATGGGTGAAGTTCGTCCCTGATAGGAGCTGCAGCAATGACTGGCGATAAATTATTGGGGTAAAAATGTGCAGTGGTTCAGAGGGAGGGTGAAAGGCTGCAAGAAGAATAAAAACAGTTCATTAATGTGGGAGGGATTGGTTATTCCCTTCATCATCAAGCCACATTGAATATATTTTGTTTTCAGCAATTGTTTTGGTACTCCTATCAATCAAACCTAAAAATCTTTTATTTTACTGGAACTATTTGCTAGAATTGTTCTCTTTAACTGAAGGCTTGACCACTAAGAAGGATAAAATGAACAAGTTCACCACCTCTCACTACATTCCTTGAGGAAGAAGGTGAAGATTTTTCATCTTAAAAAAATTACTTAATAAATCTTTGTAGACTGAAGAAGAATAAAAGCCCTAGCCCTTTTTTATGCACTATATACATATATATATATATACATGAGGATAAATAATTTAGTTCAATACATCTCACTTCTCACTAAATAATTTTAGTCATCATTCAGAGAAATGCTGGAATGAAAATCAACTGAGACACATTCAAATATTAAATACATTTCACCTGATATATTTATTCATCTTTATGATTTCCACATGATTAAATAAAAGTACTTTCAGGGGAGAGTCTGGATGACAGTAGTTCAGGGAGGTGGCAAACAGAACACGTATGTCAACTCTGTTTCCACTCTGAGTTGCTGGTCAACAGATTTAGTGCAAACATAGGTCTTTCAATTTATTCAGTGTATGGAAAAAACAGTTTTTATATACAGCTTTAAAAGGACAATGTACTGAGGAAGTCAAAACAATTTCTGATGGCTTCTGTAGATTAAAAGGTTGGCTTAAGTATGCATTACTGGAGGATAACTATTTAAAAAAAAATACTACAAATTAACCACATTTAAGATCTTGATTTAATGAATTTCCCTCAATTTCAAGTGCACAGTCAAAATCATACTATTGTGTAGTGGAATGCCTGCTGAAATAGCTATAATTTCTGAGATAATGAACATGTGTGATCTCATTTTAACTGCCAACTTCTAAAATGTTCAAAATGTTCTATAACTTCTAAAACCGTTTTGGATAGGTTTTGGTAAACTACATGAAGAAGAAACCACCTCCCTCTTCTGTTTTCAGCTTCAGTTAGAATTAAGAAACTGATGCATTTTATTTCTATATGTTCTTCTCTGATGATACGAACCCACCTTCTTCCTGAGTGCATGTGCTTTCACACATTACACTGACACATTGATCACAGACTTGTGTCTGCTTTATTTATTTATTTATTTTTATTTTTCCTCTTCAGAAAGGAAAGGTTGCTTCATTGGAAATGGTTGTTTCATTGCTGTTAAAACCTATTTCCTCATCTGTCTGGAGAAGGTTCCAGTCCACCTCTCCTCCCCCCCAAACAGACCGCTACCTGACAGAGCAGGAGCAAAGGGAAGGAATGGGATTTACAGCTCCTCCAGAAGTTTTCTGTTTGAGAGGAGAAAGTATTTTGACTAAAGACAATTAAGGAACTCATATCTGGGGAGGCCATAGAGGAAGAAGAATTCTGGATGTCACTTCTTCCATTAAAGATGTCTAAAAACATAAACATCTTTATGACAGAGAACACAAAATAGCATTTATTCTTCGAGTGACAGGAAACACAATGGTTAAGAGTCTGATATAAAAATATCTACTTAAGGAAAATACTAAATAAATAAATAAATAAGAAATAAGAATCCTCTGACACAATATCAACCAGATAACTCAAACCTTGAAGAACAAGCTAGAAATAAACTAATAGAACAATCATTATTTGCAACTCCTGGTGTTATTCCACCGTCATTCATAGATAGGCAGAGAGTTAAAGTATTTCTGATAGAAAATCAAAAAATATCAGAGTATTTTGCAGGAAAATATTGATTCCTATAGCATTTTCTGAGGAAAAACATTAAAATAAAACATCTCCATATGACTAAAACAAACATGTTTGAATATTGTAAAGAAGATGCATAAAATCTCATCTGAAGCTTGATTCATTTGCCTACATTTTGTCAACATAAGACTAAAGGTAGTGTTGAAATCTGGAGGTTAAGCAAGACGTGTTATGGCACTGATACTGGACATCTAGGTTTAGACCACTGAACCAGGCCTTTTTGTCTTGTTCCATTTAAGGATGAAACCAACAATTGAGAAATCTCAAAACATCATAAGAAATCAACATTTACCTCACCTGTATAAAATTATTTGCCATTAGTAAGGTAATTGTGTTTTTTGTTTGTTTGCTTGCTTATTTGTACCAAATTCAGCTGAGATCCAAAACATTGTAACTGATACAGATTAATAAAAATAATATTCTTTGAGTAAGATGCTTCGATGGTAAGGACCGGATTAAATATGTATGTTCACAGCAGGAAAATGTCTCTTATTATTAATTGTTCTACATTACATGATTGTAACCGGATCTATTTTCATTGAAGACGTAAAAAATCATAGAATCATAGAATCATAGAATATCCTGAGTTGGAAGGGACCCTTAAGGATCATCAAGTCCAACTCTTGACACCGCACAGGTCTACCCAAAAGTTCAGACCATGTGCCTAAGTGCACAGTCCAATCTCTTCTTAAATTCAGACAGGCTCGGTGCAGTGACCACTTCCCTGGGGAGCCTGTTCCAGTGTGCAACCACCCTCTCTGTGAAGAACCCCCTCCTGATGTCAAGCCTAAATTTCCCCTGCCTCAGCTTAACCCTGTTCCCACGGGTCCTGTCACTGGTGTTAATGGAGAAAAGGTCTCCTGCCTCTCGACACCCCCTTCCGAGGAAGTTGTAGACTGTGATGAAAAAGCTACATTATTTTAAAGAAATCTTTCTTCTAATGACTCCATTTTTAAAATATCTTTTCCAGTAATTGCAGCTGTAAAGGGGTGCACAGCAGTTTGCAGGGGACATTAAAGTGCCAGTAATTAAACACTGCAGGAATGAAATTTTGAATGAAGATGGTTTGCTGTTTTCTATCTTCACAATGTTTTAAAATTAATTCCCAATAAATTCACATAGTTTTTCATTTCATATTCATTTTTTAAATGAATGCAGAATATCCATAAAAAGGATTCACTTTTTACCCCAGGAAACACCAAAGTTCCTGGAATAGCTTATCAGTGCTTATTTGTATCTCTTGTCAGTTTTGAGGTGCTTTATTTTGAGATAACTCACAGCTCCCTGTAAAGGAGGCTGATGATTATAGGATTCCTCCACAGCATTGATTAAATTTATTCAGGTTAGAAATACATTACTCTCTTCACTGGTCAATATTCGTTCTCCTGAATCTTCAGATTTTATTATTTGATGAATTCTACAAACATGACAGAATTTTCAAATCTAGGAGTACTGCAAACTCACAAAACAAATGTTTGCTTCAACTTTTATCAGGATCAAATACCAAAGATATTTGAATATCATTCTATTTTCATCAAGGCATTGGAATCAGCAGGTAAAGGACAGCCTGCTCGCTTTTTTTCATTGTTTTGTTCATTCAGTGCTTTCCTTTTGACTTTCAAAATAAGACAGGGGGACACATTTAGCTAAAATTCACAGGCATTTTCTTGAAACATGCACACCTATATGCTTAAATGGCTTACCAAGGCTATTGCAGAAAGATTTTGTCTTATTCCTATTAACATTGGATATAGACCTTTGCATACTGGTCACCAATTAGAAGCACTGGAGACTACTTTAAGACTACTTGAGACTACTTTGAGACTACTTAGGAGATCTTAGGAGAAAAAAGAGGGTTTATAAGCTTTGGAAAAGTGGGCAGGCCACTAGGGAGGACTTTAAGGATGTAGCGAGGCTGTGCAGGGAAAAAATTAGGAAGGCCAAAGCTCATCTGGAGCTCAATCTGGCTACTGCCGTTAAAGATAACAAAAAACGTTTCTATAAATACATAAACACAAAAAGGAGGACTAAGGAGAATCTCCATCCTTTACTGGATGCGGGGGGAAACTTAGTTACAAGAGATGAGGAAAAGGCGGAGGTGCTCAATGCCTTCTTTGCCTCAGTCTTTAGCGGCAATACCGGTTGTTCTCTGGATACTCAGTACCCTGAGCTGGTGGAAGGGGATGGGGAGCAGGATGTGGCCCTCACTATCCATGAAGAACTGGTTGGTGACCTGCTACGGCACTTAGATGTGCACAAGTCGATGGGGCCGGATGGGATCCACCCAAGGGTACTGAGAGAACTGGCAGAGGAGCTGGCCAAGCCACTGTCCATCATTTATCAGCAGTCCTGGCTATCGGGGGAGGTCCCAGTTGACTGGCGGCTAGCAAACGTGACGCCCATCTACAAGAAGGGCCGGAGGACAGACCCGGAAAACTACAGGCCTGTCAGTTTGACCTCAGTGCCAGGGAAGCTCATGGAGCAGATCCTCCTGAGAGTCATCACGCAGCACTTGCAGGGCAAGCAGGCGATCAGGCCCAGTCAGCATGGGTTTATGAAAGGCAGGTCCTGCTTGACAAACCTGATCTCCTTCTATGACAAAGTGACGCGCTGGGTGGATGAGGGAAAGGCTGTGGATGTGGTCTACCTTGACTTCAGCAAGGCTTTTGACACAGTCTCCCACAGCATTCTCCTCAAGAAACTGGCTGCCCTAGGCTTGGACTGGCGTACGCTTCGTTGGGTTAGAAACTGGCTGGATAGCCGGGCCCAAAGAGTCGTGGTGAATGGAGCCAAGTCCAGTTGGAGGCCAGTCACTAGTGGCGTCCCCCAGGGCTCGGTGCTGGGGCCGGTCCTCTTTAATATCTTCATCGATGATCTGGACGAGGGCATTGAGTGCATCCTCAGTAAGTTTACAGATGACACCAAGCTATGCACGTGTGTCGATCTGCTTGAGGGTAGGAAAGCTCTGCAGGAGGATCTGGATAGGCTGC
Source organism: Netta rufina (assembly GCF_964035555.1). NCBI lineage: Eukaryota > Metazoa > Chordata > Aves > Anseriformes > Anatidae > Netta > Netta rufina. The sequence continues at coordinate 67,048,086 of NC_140127.1, read as the reverse complement.
ACCGATGGGCTGAGGTCAACTGCATGAAGTTTAACAAGGCCAAGTGCCGGGTCCTGCACCTGGGGCGCAATAACCCCAAGCAGAGCTATAGGCTGGGAGAGGAATGGTTGGAAAGCTGCCAGGCAGAGAAGGACCTGGGAGTGATGGTGGATAGTCGGCTGAATATGAGCCAGCAGTGTGCTCAGGTGGCCAAGACGGCCAACGGCACCCTGGCTTGTATCAGGAACAGTGTGACCAGCAGGGCGAGGGAGGTGATCGTCCCCCTGTACTCAGCTCTGGTGAGGCCGCACCTCGAGTACTGTGTTCAGTTTTGGGCCCCTCGCTACAAGAAGGACATGGAGGTGCTCGAAAGAGTCCAGAGGAGGGTGACGAAGCTGGTGAGGGGCCTGGAGAACAAGTCCTACGAAGAGCGGCTGAGGGAGCTGGGCTTGTTCAGCCTGGAGAACAGGAGGCTCAGGGGCGACCTTATCGCTCTCTATAGGTACCTCAAGGGAGGCTGTAGCGAGGTGGGGGTTGGTTTGTTCTCCCACGTGCCTGGTGACAGGACAAGGGGGAATGGGCTTAAGTTGAGCCAGGGGAGTTTTAGGTTAGATGTTAGGAAGAACTTCTTTACTGAAAGGGTTGTGAGGCATTGGAACAGGCTGCCCAGGGAAGTGGTGGAGTCACCATCCCTGGAAGTCTTCAAAAGACGTTTAGATGTAGAGCTTAGGGATATGGTTTAGTGGGGACTGTTAGCGTTAGGTCAGAGGTTGGACTCGATGATCTTGAGGTCTCTTCCAACCTAGAAATTCTGTGATTCTGTGATACTTTAAAGCACTGACACTACTTCAAGACAGCACGCCAAAATTAAAGCAGCACTACCTATAATAAGAATGCTATATTAGAAACAAAAAGAGATATGACAACAAAATATGACTCTTGCTTTGAACAGAAAATGTAAAATATGTATTAAGTGTTGTTCATTTCAGTAGTAATCAATTCATAAATATACAGACATGGATTATTAGCATTTGGAAACAAACATTGCTTCTTTTCCAAGAGTTGAACACCTCAAGCACAGCAACTGATGCTTTTCATATTCCATTTCAGTATATTTTTGATATTTCTACTCTATTTGCTTCCAAAATAAATTAGGACTGCAATACTACCAATACTGTCCTTATAAAGTTTTTCCATACTCCCAATCACCCAATCTGACCTTTTAGTTTGTTCTTGAAATTCTGTTCCTTTAAGTCTCAAAGGTAAAAAAGAAGATAACATCCCAGTATATATTTTGTCAGTTGCTGATGGTTTACAAGTTCTTTTTAATCAAGAAACCACAAAAGAGGCCACTTCTTTTTCATATACATATGGCTCATTAAACATTCTTGGCAGTCACTGATACTGTTATTGGAAAGCCTGAATTAAAAATTTCTTCTGTTGATGGCAGCAATTGTTAAGGGAGAGCCTCCGATACTGGACAAGTCATTGCACACCCCATCATCCTGTTCTTTTCTGGGAGTTAAAAAACAAAGTACAGCCAACTGACATAAGCACTTCTGTCTTCCAGTTTTCAGTGTTCTCCTTGTGTTCTATCCATTCTATCAAAATTCATTCTATTTCCAGAGCCTGGTGTTTCCTCATTACCAGGTGTTTCTGAAGGCCTCCTTCTTATTTAGTCAACAGGAACTATTTAGGTCCTCTGAATACAGCCTAGATTACTGACCTCTAGCATTATACTAAGGAGGAATGGCACATATTCAGGAATGTTTTCTGTGTATGGAGCAAAAGCTTGGAGTTGCAGCCTCCAAACAAGAAAATGAGGCACTAACTTCTGGCCACCAACCCCCAGGCAGAGCTCCCCAACAAGCAGCGGTATACCAGGGACTCTGCTCTTGCTTAGGGACCATGAAACTGCCCTAAACATGTTCTGCAGCTGATAAAAAGCAGTGTGCTATGGCCCAGCTCTGCCTCTTGTCTTGTGAGGGACATGTGGAATGTCTACACATGCCTTGAGAAGGAGGAGCTGGGTGATAGCAAATGGGACATCATAGCAGAATGGCCCAGGCTGTTTTCAGAAAAACTCTGGCCGATGAAAATCACCATCAGCAACATTACCAGCCAGTCCATTACTACACGGAAGCACACAAAGGGCTTCCCTCTCCTGTCACTTGCAGTGGTATAAACCAGGATGAATCCTGTGGAATGTAGTCAATTCAGTCTAACATTAACCTGGAACAAATGTCTTTATCTAGCCTCTTTATGTATACTGAGAAACAGGGCTTTGTTGTTGTAATTATATTTTTTTAAAGATGTAAGTTGCATAAATCTCATAATCATTTCCTCTGCCTATAATGGCTGTAATCTGCAGTTCAAGACAATTCCTAATTAATATTAATTCCCACCCTGTGCACAGTGTGTTTTGGCAAGTAATTAGGTCTGAAGGGATGGCAAAACACACTGATCTTCAAATTTTGAACAATTTAATTACAGGCTTGTTTTCTGTGTGGAGCTGCATAAGCTATGAGTTGAGCACAGTGCATCAGTGTGGTCCTGTTATTGAGGACAACTCTGGAGTGAACAGCAGAGAATTCTCTGCAGGAGGGAAGGCAGACTGCTCAGGCCTTCTACCCCAAAATCATTTGACTGAAATGAAAGCCAAACTATTAGTTATTGTGAGTGACCATTCATCTGGAGGCAGCTCTGTCAGACTGCTGAATTTGCTGCAAACGCCTTGCTAAGAGATGCTGAAATAACATCCTGCACCAGGATATGTGTAAAATTTTTGAAAAAAAGTAGCCACTGGAATATTAAAAATTTTAAATGAATTAAACAAAGCTGTCTTTATTATGGATCTACAGAGTAATCCTGGATGACTCCACATGAGAAACTACCCCCTTTACTCTTTTAGAAACTCAGCCCTTTGTTAGGCCAGGTTGGATGGGACATTGGACAACCTGGTCTAATGGAATGTGTCTCTTCCCATGGCAGGGGGATTGGTGATCTTTAAGGTCTTTTCCAACACAAACCATTCTATGTTTCTATATCCTTAAATTTATTGCTTAGCATTTTTACTCATTAAGCTTGACTGGCTAATGCTGAGGCCACCTGAAGGACAAGTTACTGCTACTGTTAAGGCCTATCTGTCCCAACCAGTCATTCACTACACGTTTCTTTGATGCTGCATTAGGGGATATTCACTGGTAGGGGAAGCTTTGAACCTTTTACCTGTCCTTTTAACACACATTCTAATGGAATACTGAAAATTAACACTAATAAGATAGCTGTTAAGCATCTCACTCCATTTTTAAAAGCCAATGCCTTTACCTAGCCAAAGTCATTAATGCAAAGTGATCGAAGTACCAGAAGGAACAAGATTGCTAATCTGTCAATAGCTTTCTTGACGGAGAAAGATAATACAGGGAAATAACTAAATTTGTAATGGTAAGCAACAAATGCTTTATAAATGATTAAATGTGTTTTCACAGGTGTTTCAGAAAGGCCTTACTTGTAAATTCCTTCCTTGTAACTTAGCTCTAATTGAGGTGGATGGGATCGAAGATTTGCACCTGCTGGAATTGCTCAAGTATAAGTAGCATGAACCAGAACATCTGACAGGAGGTGCTCATGATCAAAGATCAAGAAAGAGCTATGATGCATTGGTATTTCCTTGCAGGATACTCCCAGCACTGTTAAGCATATTTGCCTACTTTACTATGCAAAGTATTTACTCAAATAATTTAATTATTAAATAATAATGGATCTTAAATAGATGTGATAAAAATGTGTATCTGTCTGATCCACATCTACACTCCAAATCCTTTCACTTGGCCCTGGTACACTGCTTCATTACTTACAGCTCTGTATTTCCCTGGGAGCTTATGAGTACTCCTACAGGAAGGCTAACATAAGAAAGGCAACATTAAGCGACAGACATGTCTTATATCCCTCTGCAACGGACACCAAAATGCATTTGAACAGGAATTCTCTACGAATCTGTTGAAAAAGAACAGTTGGTAGATGTTACAGATATTAGTCCATTTATAATAACAGTGCACATACACTGGTATTGAATGTTTATGGTGGTACATTATGTTTACATAAACGCTCACATTTAGGTAGGGACATTTTCTGTGCTGAAGTCTGAATCAGACATTCATGACTCTTAAGCACTGTTGTTGAAACAAGAGTTTGAGTTACATTTTTCATTCTGCATGAAATTAATAAAACTTCTTCACTACGATTTTTTCTTTGTATGACCTAGAGTTAATTTGTATGTCTTCTGCATTTTCATTTTAAAGACTACTGATTGCCAGAGTTAGCTGAATCTTATAAAACTATGACAAGCAAGTAGAATACAAATAAAAGAATGTTGTCTAGTGCTAAGCTGGCTCTGATTTCCAATAGCTGCAGTAACTTAAATAATCAAGGACTGGTAACAGATAACATAGTTTTTTGATTCGTTATGGTCTTCCTACTCCTAATCAATGATTTCACTGAGTTATCTCTTTTTGATCTGAACTTTCTATGAACTTGAAATCAACAGTTCCGTTGCATGACAGATAATAGCAGGCTACGGTACTTGCTCCTACTCCTGCTGTGCATCTCTTGAGAGTTAAACTATTCTTATTTGGAAAAGCCTGTGTTCACCACATTTAGTAGATAATTTGTTCCTAAAGGTATACTGCAATTTTTGACATGTTTTGCCCGATATTCTTAAAGATTGCCATTAACCTAGCTACAAATGTAAAGTATAATTTACTGCACACTGCAGATGTTCAAAGTAAATGGATAAGATCAGAAAAAACACAGCACTTGAGTCCATACTTTTTGGATGCTCTGTGGAGATGAAAATAACAGCTTCTTCCCTCCCTCCTCTCCTTTCTCTCTTGCTTGCTCTCTCTCTCTTTCTTTTTCTTGATTCATCCTTACTTCCAAACATGAGTAAGAATGTGTAACATGAATTGAGAATAAATTTTATTACATCTTTTCTGCTTTGTAACATGCCTCCAGTGAGACGTTTTCACTTTAAATGACTTGTTTACTGATATTTACTGATTTGCCATTTCTAAATATAAGGCTTCATTCATCAAAACACAGAAAGACATGCATAATTTGATTTACATGCTTAAGACCAAATCCAAAATAGACAGTAAAATGTCAAAGGAGTATCTTTGACCCATGGGTGATTCTCCAGTGGATTGCATAAAATGTACCAAGAGATACTGCTGTAGCAGGGAAGGCCCACAACAAGTCACTACTCCAAAATTATCCCCAATTTTGGGCTCCTTTCTCGACTATATCACTTGTAATATAGGCTTGAAGTAGTCTCAAGTTATCAAAGAAGTGAAATATTATAGCACAGAGTGAATACTAGAATTATTGACAATAATTTAAGTGCAAGTGTGAAAATGACTACCATCTAAAGCCAGGCTGGAACAAATGAGTGTCATAAAGAAAAGAGTAATATTCTTTATAGGGTTTTTACTAGTCCTTACTACTAAAGTCCAGGGTGACATCAGTGATGTGTTGACTTGACAGTGTACACACAAGACCCACTTGACAATAGTGAAAAGTGTCTTCCTGATTGAATTGTCCTTTCTGACAGAGGGATATTATTCCCCCACAATAAAATACACAAAATATGCTGGATCTCTGCTGGTAGCATTACTAGAAATCAGGTAGTTTTTTAATGTGTATGATGAAATTCAGACTCTAAGGCCATATGAACATCAATTATACATACACACCATTAAAATGAAAACAAAACAAAACAAGAGAATTAAGTTTGCAAGAAAAATTAATAGCTTTAATGAAGAATGAATACATAAAGAATGATTTTTAATTGACACATTCAAGAAAGCTTTCAGATATGGCAGAAACTTTGTTTGACACTATACAAAAAGTATAGGAAACCATTTGTAAATTTTGTATTAATTCAGCAGAGATTGTTCTTTATCAAAACTAGAAAAGAAGACTGGATTAGTAATGCCACATGGGATGCTATTACAGAAAAAAGGCAGGATAAGTTAAATCTACTCAATACATTAAGGCCAAAAAGTAAACAAAGACAAAAGAAATATAGGGATAAAGATAAAGCAGTAAAAAGATGAGCCAAAACAGGATAAAAGGCGCTGTGCTTATAGACAGACACTGAAAGCAGAAACAGCAGCACTGAAGGGAGACATGAGAACATTCATCAAGCTGTTTAAAGACTTTATGGAGATCTTAAGCCACAATGAGGAAATTGAAATAAGGAGTAATGACTAGGGAGAAAATAAATAAATAGGAAAAAAAAATCTTTTAGAGGAACAAAGGAACAGAAAGGCAGAACATCTCAAAAACTTTGCAAGAAAATGCTTCAATTTGCTAGTAAGGAATGGCAAAATTTGATATCTATCTTGAAGAATTCTAATACGCATGAGCTTAAAGTAGCCTCTGAGAGACAGAAGAAAGATAAATTACCAAATACAATTCAAATTACTATAGAACAGATATAAGGAAATGAAAAGGACATCACAATATTAGTGTATGTCCCCAAGGTTTGATATGAAAGCAGGAATATAGAATCTTCTCCTGTTCCCTTGGAAAGTCTTCAGTCTAGCTAACTACACTGAAGCCAATTACATTACTACAAAGCAGTAGCTTCAGAGTTGCCATTCATTGCAGGCTTAGGAAACACAATAATATTTGCTCTAATTGATCTGGTATATACAAGAGCTTTCTCTTGAATAGCATCATACAACAGTGTAAGATGATGCCTCTTGTCCTGAATTGGATGTGGCTTGATTTGATAATGGATAGTCATAGCAGGTAGTACCAACCCTGGAAGTCTTTCATGTGGCAATTCAAAACATTAAGCATAAACATGCTGTGAATTGGATGCAGCTAGGAGGTGATAAACCTTGGTAACAAAAATTGTATCGTCTACCTCACCTTCACTGAAATCCATTGGAATGGATTCTGCTATGTGATCATTACTGTGGAAATAGGGCTTCAAATATAAATGAACTGAGTAGAGATGTAAGGTCTTGTAGTCAAAATCCATCTCATAAATAAATCAGTTGAAAGTATGTGATGAAAATGGCTGTCTTACCCTGATGCCAAACAAACAGGCTGTACAATTAACAGAGATAGGCAATCCCACAGATAAGCTATCTATACATAATTTTCTCTATTGAGAAGCTGAAGCTTTTACAAATTTACATAACCTTATTCAAAATGCAAATAAATGCATTCTTTATATAAGTTCAGAAAAATAAATTAATTCCTTCTTATACATATTACTGTGCTTACTATAATATACATATTACTGTCTTGTATGATTATAAAACACATTGAAATCAAGTGAAAGAGTCTTCAAATACAGTGCGGAGTCCTAGAAAAAATAATACACTCATCCTGTGCAAATGGCACAGCTATCAGTACAGGTGTCTGGGAAGGCTATTTAAAGTCTGACTAAATAAATAAGAAATGAAGAAGCCTCACAATGAGTACAGATAACAGCAACAGTACAAATAGTAAAAAGGAATAGGGGACATAGATCTATTTTTCATGACTCTCCAGTAATAGAGAGAATCTAACAAATATTTCAGTGGTAGCCCCAGGTTTGGTTCCAAAGGGTTGAAGCAATGGCACTCTTGGCAACAGTTATGGCTGAAGCAATCTTGTTGCAAAAGCAAAAAAAAAAACAAAAACCAAAAAACAACACCACCAACAAAAAAAACTACAGAAACCAGCCAGCCAAGATATGCCTAACTAACATTATCTGACTTCTGTTGCATGTTCTTACAACCAACAGCAATGATACTGCTTAATAAGAGCATGAAAAAGGTCACAAATATATGACAGAATGTCAGAGAAAAAAATGCATTATGGAGCCAAACTGATAAATTTCTCTGTCACTTTCAGATCAAACATAATACTGACTTCAGCATGGTGATTTAGTTCCTCACCAAGGGAAATAAAATAAAAAAGGAAAAAAAAAAATGTTTTTGATTTGGTCTTGATCCCTAAATTGTTAATGAAATATTCTTTCATATAAAGAATTGGTTTCAAAAAGATGAATTAATTTAATCAAAATTTTGTCTTTCTCTGGACATTGTACTGCTTTATTTATTTATTTATTTATTTATTTATATATTAAAGAAAAACTCCCTATTTTCTTACATTTAGTTTCTTTCTTTCAAAATTCAGGACAGACTACTTACTATTTACCTCTTATCCCATTTTGCTATTACATGGATTTATTGTAGCTTCTCTCTTTAACTATTTACAGAGATTCCAGCTAACTCATTCTACTTGATCATTACATCCTGAGCAGAGTTATAATGCAAATGTGTCTTTAAAAGTATACAGATGTACAGAATGTTTTGTTAGCAGTTTCTTGTACAGTTGATAAGAATGTATAATTTTCTTGATTGATGTAAAGCTTAGTTTGAGAGACTAAAAAGCACTTCCAGATGTTTAGTACATAAGGCTGTCCTGTAAACCTTTCTATTTATCTAATACACATTTTCAAAGTTACAAGGCGGAATAAAGAACAAAGTTCTCACTGAAAATCAGGAATCACCTTCTCTATTAAGAAAGAAAACTTTGTTCTTTTCTAGAGGGAGGGATTAATTTGTTGTTTTTTAAGCAGAAAATGGCATTGAAGAGCATTTCTTTAACAGAATGATTACAATTATGATGACTTAAAGATATATAAAGAGGTAGGTTTGTAGGGAGAGGTAGTATTTGCCTTTAATTCAGCTGATACAGGTGGGAGGAAAAAAACAGACACGCTTTCAAGCATACAAGTCTTTCTTGAGGTCTTAAAAAATGGCAAAGTTTGGAAGAGCTTTATCTCCAACTGGCAAAAGCTTTATCTCCTAATTCTATGTACATGGAAACACAGTGTACACTTCTGGCAGGTGATGTTGAATTCAAACCAAATACAACCTAACAGAAGCCTAAAGCGTATCAGTAGCACTATTTCCATTGACTTCAGTGGTTGGGTGGATATCAGTTTGATAACTGCCCCGAAATGTGGATTTGATTTCTTTTGGTCAGCACTGCCAAAGATTATCCAGTGACAGGTTTTGTGATTTCCCAAGACTTAAACCCAGGTGCAGGTGGTGGGTCTTTTTGACCAATACAGACTTCTTGTCAGTCAAACTGAATTAAAGGTCAGTCCAACTAGAGAGCCCAAGTAAAGAAGAACAAGAATTAGAGACAAAAAGCTGTAAGAAGTAGTTCTGCTCCTATGGGATCTTCTCAGCCTTCTGTGATGGAAAGTTTGTTGTGGGTGAGGGAACCAAAGCTGCACACCATACAGCGGGTAGATGGGTATGGCACAATATCTACTGGATTACTTCAGGAAGAACTGGGCTTGGATCAACTTAAGCCAGGTCCAATCCACTGCCTAAAGAAGCCTCATCCAGTCTCTAACCCTTCCTCCCCACCTTTTTTTTTTTTTTCCATGGGAATATATTATCATCTACGGACTGTGAGCTCCAATGCAGGCCAATAGTTAGGAGTTATTAAGTATTGGAAAGCCAGTTTTGAGAATGAACAAAATACTGTAAGGAGAGATGCATTTGAATCAGCGTAAGGGCAGGAAAGGATAAAGAGTAGAAATGTGCCCACCTATCTTGCCAGGTTTCTAGAAACCTTATCCTTTATGTTTTATATCAAATCACTGATTTTCAAAAACATGACTACATTTGATTTATCCACTGTTTTTCACTCTGCTCCTATCTTTGTCTCTCAGTAGACTAAGCAGATTTTCATGAGGGCAGATTTCTCTTATCTATGCACATTTTTAATTCCTCTCTGTATGGTGATATACTGCTATTTAGGCACAGAAGACCCAAACTGGATCTCATTTACATATATGAAAATCCAAACGTTACTTCACTGGCTCCAGTGGAGTTATACTGAAACGATAAATGTGTGCCTAGGGCTCACTCTGTCAGCACATACTAGTGACTGAATTATTTCAGTTACAGTACAACTCTGGTGTTAAAGAAATCACAACATAAAATGGATATTATTGCTCCCAATTTATTTTTAATTTTCCTATATCTTTTACAATTGACATCTCCTCATTAGAAATGCCAAATAATTGCTCAGACATTCACTTGTCTCATTCCTTTTGTTAAGAAACTTCGGTATTATTTCAGCAAAGATAAATCTCTATTGAAAAGCTCTTTTAATCTGAAGCCCCGAGTTATTAGCTGAAAGTTTATTTCAAGTTCAAGCTCATACAATTCCAAGATATACTTGCTCATAAAACTCAGTAGGATATGTAGCTCGGTCTGCTTTCCTAATTACCCTAAGGGAATTGAATATCATGGGGCTTATATATCCCTTTTCTAACAGTTAGGTTTTGAATTCCAAGTGTTCATGTGATTTTGCAGTTTATATTTATGATATTTTAAGCCCAGATGGAAGCAGTTTGATAAACATTCTCGCTAATGTCATCCTGCCTAATGTCAGTCACATTAGAGGTTAGACTTTAAATTCCTGCACCTTGTCCTCTAAGTTCATAAACACCATTATGAAGCTTTCAAATATGAAGAACTGACCACAAATATTAGGAATTTACTTCAGTGGTTATTCAGCTGTCATGTTAAAAATGTGCAATTTACTTCCCGTTTGAACTTTACTAACTTCAAATTCCATTCATTTATTCTTCCTGAGGCTTGGCAAATGTTTTTAAAGGGCCCTCCTTATCAAATTGCTTGTCTGTTTAGGAGGACTTGAGGGGATATCAGATTTCTATTTCATTTTGTTCTGCTTGTTACACTTTAGTTGTTTAGGTAATTACTGCTTCTGCATTTCAGTTGCATTAGAAAGTTTAGCTTCAACATGATGTCTTTTCTCTTTTAGACGCGGTCACAAGGTGTTTGTTGGTTAGTTTTCAAACAACAAAAAAACTTCAGAGTAAATTGCTTATAAAATAGATTGTTAGATCATAATCTTCAGAGGATTTTTCTTTCGCATCAGAGCCAAGCATATTCAGTTCCAGCCCTTCATAATCCAGTCCACGTAACTAAAATAACAAAGAGAAAGAAAAAAAGGAGTCAGTGCTTGTTGCACCAAAAAGGTAACTGGAATCAGAAAATCCCTTATCATTCCCCAAAGACAAAGGCTGTTCTATTTCAAGTTGAGGACAATTATAACACCGAGTTATACAATGAAGGATAAGTTCTCCTAGGTTTATGTTCCCTTAAAACTCACCTTTTTGCATTATAAAGACTATGATCATGGCGGTAGTAAACAGAATGTTTCCACCAGACTGTGACCTTCCCAACTCCTAGGGACACTGCATTTCTGGGTCCAGATGGGGCACAGAAGGGAGGCATAAGACAGCTGCTCAGACTGGGAATACCCATAGGCACAACATCAAATTCCTCTCCTTAGAAGTCAGCAGGGTGATGATGAAGGATTTTAGGCAACTCCAAAATTAGGTAGTAGCCACGGAATCCACTAAGGCTGTGGTTTTCAGTACCACAAGACCCTGCAAGACCTGTCATACATATCCACCTCGTTTACCACATTTTTACAGAGGAAAATGTGGCCATCTTGTGCAAGCTGGTAACGTTGCCACACAACATAAAAGGCATATATTATTATGGATTAAAAGCAACTACTGAAGTAACTAGCTGTGGATGAATTCATACGCTGTCTCACCTTAAATGAGCACAGCTAATCCTGTGGGTAGGGTTATGCTACTGTTATCAGATTTATACAAGTACAAGCTCTCTGCAGCGTGGCACTAAAAAAGGCAAGCACAGAAGCAAAGAGACCAGTGGGACAGCCCTTGCTTTGAAGACTTGTGATCTAAAATCCAGGCACCAAGGAGGGCTCCCAGAAGAGGAGCACCACATATATTGCTGTTATCTTTACATTAACGTTATCCTAATCTCATAGTGTTGCAAAGAACCACAAATTATGGAATGCTACAAATTGGAAGGGACCTCTGCAGGTCATCTCATCCAACCCCACTTCTGAAGCACAGCCACTTACAGAGGTTGACCAGGACCATGTCCAAATGGCTTCACGAAGGCAATCTCAAAAGCAGATTTTAGGGGATGAGAGATGTAGGGAGAGTGGATGGAGGAAAAGAGGGTGGGAAGAGAGAATGTATTTTCCAGAGCAAGGCAGAATTTTCTCAGGATCACACAGCACAAATCACAGACAGGTTATGCTGAATTACCTACTTCTACCCTCTTTTGGGCAGGTTCAGCTAGAGAACGAAGCGTTAAAGTGGCACTGACTTAGTTTTTGTTGTCATTCCTCAAATTTTCTTTCTAAATGAAGGTAATGTAGTCACAGGGCTGCCTGCAGAGGTCTGAGGATATATCGCGCTGGCTACTCGCCACGGGCAGAGGGGGGTGAGGCAAGTTCATGGCTCCACTCCCCACCTTCCCACCTTTGTCGTGAAGAAGAAGAGCGACACATCCACACTCCTCGTGCACTCGGACTACTGAAAACACTCACCTGTCTCTTCCAGAGACGGTCTGAGCAAAACTCTGCGGCCGCTCCGCCACCGTAACAAAGCCCGAACTGAGGGGCTACCACCTCAAACCTCTTTCCCACCCCGTCTAGACTCCTCTACCTCCACAACCACACCCCGACACCCCCTCGCTAGGTGTGTCACCGCACACCCCGAGCACACCGACCGCCGCCTACCCCCGGCACCCCCCGCCCCGGGCGCTCACCTCAGCGCGGCGCCAACGGCAGCGGGCGGGCGGAGGCCGCCCCCTCGCGGCCGCAGCACCCCCCGCAGGCGGCGCTCCGCCGCCAGCCCGGCCTCGCCGCCGCCCCTCACGGCACCGCCAACTTTTTTCTCGGCGGGGGGCTCGGCAGCGCGGCGGGGCCGGGCGCTCGGGGCGGTTTTATCGCGTTTTATTTCCCCCCCCCTCCCTCCCCTCTTCGCCGGGGTGGTGTCGCGGGCGAGGCGGCTTCACCTGTCGGGACTGAGCATGCGCGATTGGGAGCGCGATGCAAGACTAGGACGGAGCCGCCGGGCAGCCGCGACTTCGCCGGGCTTGATGCCGCCGCCGCCGCCGCTCCGGACGCCGCTCCCCGTCAGGATCCAGCGCCCGCCCGCGGCTCCCCTCGGCCGGGCGGCGCCTTCCGCGGAGCCGGGGGCTGCGCGGAGCCGGGCATGAGCGGGCGGGCGGCGGCGGGGCCGAGCCGTGCCCCGCTGTCCCCTCAGCGGGGACCGGGCGGGGACAGCGCGGCCGCGCTCCGCTCCTCGGCGGGGCGGCGCCACCCGGCTCTGCCCTGAGGGGTCCGGGGGAGGTGCAGCCGGGGGGAGCCGCGCGGCTGGGGGGCGATGAGGAGGGCGGCGGGGCGGCGGCGGCGGGGCGGCGGGGCGGGGCGGGGGCTCGGCGGGGCTCTGTAGGACGCCGGCGCCCCGCACACCCACCATGGATCTGCTGCCGGTGGGGAACACGAGCCTGGGCTCCCCCAACGAGAGCCTGGCGCCGGCCCCCTCGTCGCCCCTCCTGAAGCCTCCGTCCCCCTACTCGCCCGCCGCCGTGGCCAGCCTGGCGGCGGTGGTGGGCTTCCTCATCGTCTTCACCATCGTGGGCAACGTGCTGGTGGTGATAGCCGTGCTCACCAGCCGGGCGCTGAGAGCCCCCCAGAACCTCTTCCTGGTGTCCCTGGCCAGCGCGGACATCCTGGTGGCTACTCTGGTCATGCCTTTCTCCTTGGCCAACGAGCTTATGAATTACTGGTACTTCGGCAAGGCTTGGTGTAACATTTACCTGGCGCTGGACGTGCTGTTCTGCACCTCCTCCATCGTCCACCTGTGTGCCATCAGTCTCGACAGGTATTGGTCGGTCACGCAGGCGGTGGAGTACAACCTCAAACGGACCCCCCGGCGGATCAAGGCCATCATCCTCACTGTCTGGCTCATTTCAGCTGTCATCTCCTTCCCACCTTTGATCTCCATGTACCGGGACCCCGAAGGAGATGTCTTTCCCCAGTGCAAGCTCAATGATGAGACATGGTACATCCTTTCTTCTTGCATTGGCTCTTTCTTTGCCCCCTGCCTCATCATGGTGTTGGTCTATATCCGCATCTACCGCGTGGCCAAGCTAAGGACCAGGACCCTCTCTGAGAAGCGTACAATGCCAGAGGGGTCCTCCCAGACTGAGAATGGCTTGAGCCGTGCTGCTGGGGGCTGCACATCCCTGAGGATGCAGCTGGGAGAGAATGGACATTATTCAGTGCACCACTGGCGTAAAGCCTCTGAGCTGGAGGACATTGAGCTGGAGGAGAGCAGCACCTCAGAGAGCAGGCGGAGGCGGAGCCGGGAGGAGCATCCCCGCAAAAGCAGCAAGAGCCAGTCCTTCTCCTACTCATATTCCTCCAAGCACTCTAGTAGCCGTCTGTCCCGCTCTAGCAACCGCTCCATGGAATTCTTCTCATACCGCCGTCGCCGGAAGCGTAGCAGCATCTGCCGTAAGAAGGTCACCCAGGCCCGGGAGAAACGTTTCACTTTTGTGCTGGCCGTGGTCATGGGGGTCTTTGTAGTTTGCTGGTTCCCTTTCTTCTTCAGCTACAGCCTCTATGGTATTTGCCGGGAGGCATGTGAGGTCCCTGAGACTCTCTTCAAGTTCTTCTTCTGGATTGGGTATTGCAATAGCTCCCTCAACCCAGTCATCTACACCATCTTCAACCAGGACTTCCGCAGGTCCTTTAAACACATTCTCTTTAAGAAGAAGAAGAAGAACTTCCGGCATTGAGCTGGAGGAATGGATTTGCCTTGAGCAGAAGTGGAGTTAAAAGAGAAAGAAAAGGCTCTGTGCTGAAAAAGAAGGGAGGGAAGAGGACATGGGGATCGGGCAGATTGAGTAGGACGAGGGTTCGTCCCCTTGGTGGTGCAGAGTGGTGGTGTGGGGTATGGGGATGGTGTTGGAGAGGCTGAGTGCATTCACGGTGGTGCGGAACGGCGACATGGTGCTGGAGCAGCTGTGCTGGGGTGCAGATAGGTAAGCAGAGCGGGGAGGGATTGTCTTTGAGCCCTAACAGAAGGCACAGGGAATCCACAGAGGAAAATGGGTTAAGACACTGAGTTTGGCAGGCATTGAGCTTATAGGGGCTCTGGATTTATATGGGAAAACAAGCAGAGGCATCAAGAGGAAAAGATTAAGTGGTGGAATAGCAGATCAGAGTATTTATAAACAGAGCGGCTGAGGCCTGTGGTGGGCTTGTCCCACTAAGAAATTGGCTTTTGCTGCTTATTTGGGGAAAAGTGCTAGGTACCAGGCACTGGCAGTCTTTTCAGTTATGAAAGGATTTAAATGTTTGCCAAAAAAACCCTAAAGAACAATCCAAACTCTTTTCTAAATAAACCTTTGTACTGTTAAAACCTTCTGAATGATGATTTTACACAGGGCTTAAGTCAAGCATGGGGTTTTCTTTTTTTTTTTTTTTTTGTTTTCTTCTTTTTTTTTTTTTTTTTTTTTTTTCTGAGGGGTCTTTTCATATAAAGTTGGGGATGGGAAATGTTTTTCCTATCTTCCTTTAATTTTTGATGTGTCACTGGGACAAACCTGGGAGTCTTGTATATTTTCATGAAATAAGAAAAAGAGCACATGCATCCCATGACCTTATTTCCCCCTGTTGGATTGCCAGGCAGTAAATTTGTACTCCATCAGTCTCAGATCAGTGGACTAAGCACCTTACTATCCTGCAGCAGGTAGCTTGTTTAAGACAAGGATTCTTTCCTAAACCAACTTACATTAAAACAAAATCATTTTGGTGAACAGAACTAACATTTTCTGAGGTAAAAGAAAAATGACAAATTTCCAGTTAGCTCAACTTGCATGTTCTCTGGGGAGCTTTCTGCCCTCAAAAGCCTGATCTCAGGGGCTGGATGGGTGCTGCTCTCATTCTCAGACAGGCAGTCAGAGGCACTCTGCTATGCAGATTTTCAGAGGAAGAGCAATCACCACACCACTTTAAAGGTCTTTAAATCCTTCATATTTATGGTCTTATAGCAACTAAATCGTTTATACACACACACACAGATATATATATATAAATGAGGAGCATACATTGCAGATCGTCAATGATTTGTGTGAACACATCTCAAAATGAAGGTGCAGCTGTTCCAAACCTTTAAAATTAATTCTGCCTTTTCTCCCTTTTCCTGTTTGCATTTTTTGGGGGATGAGGGGTGGAAAAATGTTTGAATAGTTATTATTAAAGCAAGCTGCATTTCCCAGGGATTTATTAAATGTCATAAACTGTAATGAAGAGAATGAGAGACAGGGGCTGGTGTCTGTACATTCCTCACTGAATGCATACTGAGTGTGTAAGACTCAGCTGAACATTTACATCCCTTCTCCAGCTGTGTTGCTGCAAGGTGTGTATTCTGTTTGCAGGGGTAAATACTGCTCCATTTTGTTATGTGTATCACTCCTTCCATAGGCAGTACAATTTGGCATCTGCCTCAAAAGAACCTTTCCATGGTAAACAGCTCTTTGAAAAATAGAACAAAATCTAATCTAATACAGCAGGCTGCTTGAAACAGCTACATCAAATTTATACCTGGGAATCATTAGATACACCCTTCTTTAATCCCTCTCTTCTGTCTGAAAAGTGTCTGTAGCCTCTTTTCTCTTGAAATCTCTATGGCAGAAGTGGAAATGATAGAGCAATCACTTTGCTTGTTTCATCAGTTTTTCATTCATTTCACTTAAACCTGGAAAAGCAAGTTGTCGGTGGTTACTATTCTGGTGTTAATTGAATAAACAGTTTAACTTCAGGGCCAACTCAAGTGGGAGTTCTGCCTAAGTAAGGATGAATGCACCAAATGCATCTGAAGTTAGCTTGGTTTCACTAAAGAAACAACAGACACTTTCAGAGTCTTAAACCCATAACTTATTGGATACTTGGAAATAAGGCTTGGAGCTGTAAAAGGAATTGAGCTTTGCTTAGACATATGCACTTAAAGAAGGCATATTAAAACTTATTTTCAGCAGTGTCCTTTTGTAAATTGCAAATGTTTTGGTACAAGCATGTAGCTGAAACAGACAAATATGAGAAAAAGTAGTGACTGACCGAGAGGAGGAAACTATAAGCCATTTTCTCTTTTGTAAAATGGAGAATTCTTTTTAATCTGACATCAAGAAGAGCTGAGACAAGCTCAGATTGTTTGTAAGTAATGACGTAGCTAAAAAGTTCAGGTTTGTCTAATCTGAATAAACTATATAATTGCCAGAGCAACCAAAGCAACATATGGTACATAGCTACTACCTCTGAGCTACTTGACGGCTTCATTAGAGATACCCATTCCTACCGAGATAAGGGTCTGTTTTTGTCACTTAAAGCTCATTCAGAGTGATTTCCCGGTCTGCAGACACACAACAGTTTCACTGTTGCACTGCTTTTGAAATACGATTTGTTGCCTGTAAGAACAATCTTTCCCCTTTGTTTTTCCTCAGAAAAATCAAGGAGTCTATGGAAATGAAATTTAATCAACAGATTTAAGAGGAGGTGAAGTGTGTAAGGAATGGCTGATGTGCCTTAAAAGTAATTTCTTTGCTATAAAATTATTCTGTAATTATCATAAACATAAAGGAAATAATGCTTCTATTTTTCTTTTGCCTTTCAAAATGCCTAAAAAGGGATTGATGCAGATACTGAACATCTATGTACAGCAGCGTACTTAAAAACAGGGCATTTTCTGTGGTTTTAATTTGTTTCTCGTCACAGTTACTCATATGATTCAATGCCTCCAGAGGATCTTATTTCTTCTGAGCTAGTTAAAAAGTAGTATTCATCAATAAAGATGTGCAGTATACACCCCTTTTAAGTGCATTTCCCTCCAAATTAGTGAATACAGAGGATTTCTATAAATATTGTTTTTAATGTAACTACTGAATATGCTTCAAGGAAGTAAAATGGGGCTGATTTATTTTTTTAATTAGTGTTCTATTATTACTTGTAATAGCTGAAGACTGGAATTTGTTTGTAACATGTCATGTGTTGTTAACATTTCATAAAAAGTTATCAGCTCTGCAATTCACACTGTGGTTGTGCTTCCACTGTAAGTTGGCTAATAGCATTTCCAGGAAAAGTACAGTCAATGAAGGATTTACTAAAAAAGAGGAGAAGATATTTTATGTTCTGAATGTGTCCAATTGTATCTCTGATCATATCTGATAAGCTGGTTGAAACACTCAGTCTTTTTTCTCTACTATTGTGGAAGAACAAAATGTTACTATAAAGCCATATTGATTTTAACAAGCACCTGATCTTTAACTGTTCATTTGCGTATTTCTCCAAGAAGAATATTTTCTGTCAGTCTCAAGTGAGAAGCTAATGTTTCATTTTCAAAACCAATTTTCTGAACAGTACCACTATTGGTTGGTTATTGAAATATCGAACAATACAACTTAGCTTGGGTAAGATCTCAATGCTGCTGTCTTTCAACTCTCTTCTGTGGGAGTTTTGGATGAGTAAGACCTGCAGAATCAGCCTGTTCAAGGCTTGGGGCAGATGGAAGATTCCTTATATATAGGAGATATGACAGGATCACAGCTTTAAATTATTGTTTAAAATAAGAATCAGGCCCTTGTTGTTCTGTGTGATCTCTCTTCAGAAGAGTCATGTTGCTCCAAGAACATTGACAGTTTCTGGGAGGTAAAACTGAGATGAAAGACTGCAATGCTAACAGCTTTACACACACTGGGCTTTATCACCCTTTGTGAGTAATCCCAGAAACTTCAGTAGAGTTTACTTGTGAATGAGGGAACTACTCAGTGTGGGCAACGATGTTAGGAGCTTCCTTCCTTAGACGTTGCTCTTTTTTTCAAGTAAATGTGCCTGAGGAATATAAGTAAACATATGTTTGTAAATGTACAGCTGATGGAAAGCAGTCCTCTCTGCTTCACATACTGTTCAAATCCATTGACGGCGTGGGTCGGGATTTCTCATTACAACAGAGCAACAAACCATACTGTATGTTCAGGATGAGTTGTATGGAGAGTATTGAGGCCGCACCTCGAGTACTGTGTTCAGTTTTGGGCCCCTCGCTACAAGAAGGACATGGAGGTGCTTGAGCGGGTGCAGAGAAGGGCGACGAAGCTGGTGAGGGGCCTGGAGAACAAGTCCTACGAGGAGCGGCTGAGGGAGCTGGGCTTGTTCAGCCTGGAGAAGAGGAGGCTCAGGGGTGACCTTATCGCTCTCTATAGGTACCTCAAGGGAGGCTGTAGCGAGGTGGGGGTTGGCCTGTTCTCCCACATGCCTGGTGACAGGACGAGGGGGAATGGGCTTAAGTTGAGCCAGGGGAGTTTTAGGTTAGATGTTAGGAAGAATTTCTTCACTGAAAGGGTTGTTAGACATTGGAACAGGCTGCCCAGGGAAGTGGTGGAGTCACCATCCCTGGAAGTCTTCAAAAGACGTTTAGATGTAGAGCTTAGGGATATGGTTTAGTGGAGGGCTGTTAGCGTTAGGTTGGAGGTTGGACTCGATGACCTTGAGGTCTCTTCCAACCTAGAAATTCTGTGATTCTGTGATTCTGTGATATTTTTCTGATTGCATCTGTTTTTCAGAGAAGAAAACTGATGGTCTGTGGAAGTTGGTATTAGTTAGACCAGCATCTATTAAGTAGAAGGATTTTTTAGGGCATGTCAGTAAAATCATGCACTCCAGAATACTCTAGCTTTAATGTATAACTACAGACAAGGAAGGATTGCCTACAATTTGTGCAAAGTGAAGGCAGATGCTATCTGCGAGTTTGTTTTCACACTCACTCATTGTGATCTTGTTGAGCAGAAGGCAGCTAGAGGCTCTAGACTTTGGAGTGCAATGTGTTAGAGTAATTAAATACCCAGAGCACCAGAGGAATTAGTATTTGCTTTCCCTCTTTGTACCTTAGGCAAACAAACTGGAGGCTTTTTCTTTGCACATTAGCCAGTGCTCATTTACCTTCCAGATCTGTGGGTCAACTAGGCCATATAAAAGATGCTGTAGGAGGAGGAGATTGTTCACTTTAGTGTTCAAAACCTAGCTTAAGTTTGTCCTCTGTCCTTGAAACTAAGTCAAAATACAACTCGGCATGTGGACCCCAAGGGCCATGTATCATAATAATGCTGTACTGAATTCAGTCTACTTTTCACAGAAAGTATTGTTTTTTACTATATACCTCTGCTTTGGGACACAAACGAAGAGTCTGTCATTTAAGGCATGTGAGAAAGGGGTAATTAGCAGTTTGAAGAGTGCATTGTGAAATTTCTCCAGGTCACATTCTGGCTTTAATTTTGTAGCTTGCCAATCACTTTGAACTCCA
Organism: Netta rufina; assembly: GCF_964035555.1. Lineage (NCBI taxonomy): Eukaryota > Metazoa > Chordata > Aves > Anseriformes > Anatidae > Netta > Netta rufina. The sequence goes on along the minus strand of NC_140127.1, from coordinate 67,027,805 downwards.
AGGAAAGACTTAAGGAGGTACATGACATGGAAGTAGCAGAAATACTGCTTCTCAAGGAAGCAGAAAGTGTTCAGGTCTCTCAGAGAATTTACCAGATCCTCCCATAGGGTGATAACTCTGTTACTGTTTTTAATAGGAAAGGCTGGGGTATCTTGGGCTCAGAGTGACCGTCATGCTTGGTCTGAATTTAAGTGAAACCTGTAGTTGGTGCACTGCCTTTTTTTAAGTTACGTCCTTAAGAATATTACCGGAGACAATATAAGTAATTTCTCTGTCATGTCCTTCACCACAGTATCCCAAATGTTTAAATGATTTTTAATTCAACTGCACAACAGTTAATAATGTAAAGAAAGATTTCCAGTATATTACAGAAAAAAGAAAAAAAAAAAAAAAAAGAAAGAAAAAGAAAGAAAGAAAAGAAAAGAAAAAAAAAAGTGTAGTTATGGAAGATACTAGGAACTGAAACCTGGTCTCCTAGTCCTAGGTTGCTTTTTTTCCCCCCTGATCCTTTTTATTTTTTTTTCTTTCCTGGAAAACAAATTCAAGCAAAACTGCAGTTTGTTTTTAACTGACTGCATTAATGGTACTGTTTTTACTAGTAAAAAAGAGCTGTTCTGTCAATAAATGGCATTCTACTATAAAGCAATTTACTATGCTTCTCTGAAAAATCTAATGAAAAGTAAAGCAGCACTTAATTCAATTTGTCTATATGTACCTCTTCTAACAAAAATGTTTTATGAAAGGTCCTGAATGTAAAGTACACAAATCAAATGTAGCTGCCTGTTTCATCAAAATCAATTAGTTTTAAGTGTTTCAGCATTTTTGAGAACAGCAGTCATTCATTTTCTGTGATACTCTTTCTTGATAGCTCTCTGCTGACAGAGAAAGCTGTACACTATTGGCAACAGGTAAAAATGAGGATTTGTATTTCCCTCCATTACCTCTGTTACATTATTTCTAATAAATTAAAAAGCAGGCCACAAGTAGTTTTTCTGGTGTGATGTCTAGCAAATGGCATGGGCCATAAAAACCTGCCTGGTTCTGGAATGTATGGCACACTCATACAGAGGCAAACCTGAGGTTGTAGGGACATGCTTCCTTTTTTTTTTTTTTTGTTCTTGGTGCCATTGACCCAAAATCTAAGATGATTTCAAGGGGGGAACAGTTTCAGCACAGCATCCCTTTCAACTCAGTCCACTGGAGAAAGAAATTAATACTGAGGTCTCCCACTTCCTCACCAAGTGCTTTCACCAATAGACTATTTATAAAGGTGATGCAGCTGAAATGCTTTTCCTTTAGGCACATAAATGTTTTATTTAATCCAGCTCTTTGTTTCTCAGTAGACTAACGCTCTCGTTCCACAAGGACATTCTCTGTCTGGAAAGCAAATACATGTCAAACATTGGGAAGAATATGAGAAATCCTGAAAAGAAACCCATCACTCCAGCTAAATTATGAAAGAAAAGGCAAAAGCTGAATTAAGGAAAAGGCTTAATCTTGTCTGTGTTGGGGATGTCCTCTCTGAGAGCTTCTCAGGTGAGCCTCTCACTGGATTTTGGTGCAAGCAGGGTATGGAGCTGTTCAGCTGGAGCTCTTGAAGGAACAGAGAGGCACAATTTCAGGTGTCCAGCAAAGGTTAGAATAGTAAAATGTGAGCCTCTTGAGTCACTCCACACATAGCAGGAGAGAAGTCTCACTTTGTCTTTCTGTTCCCTGTTTGCAGCCTTTAAAGCAGTCCCTGCGTGCAATCTGAGTGCAATACACAGCAGACTCTTGCCGAGCCTTTGCTTTGTATGCCTCAGTGTCTGATCTACAAAGGGTAGTTAGTGCTTGCCCTCCTCCCAGGTCTTCTTGGAGGATTCCCCAGCAGACTACCTGCGAGGTGCTTCCATGCTGTGTTACACTGTATGGAAGTACTTCAAGTGGAAGCATGCAAGGGGTGATGTTAAAAGTCCTTGACTGCAAGCCATACTGTATTATTCTTGGAGAGTTTTATCCCTGATAAATGTGTGCGTGCAGAGTTCTGACATGTCCATAAATGTGCATTCCCTAAGATAGGTATTGATATTTCAATATTATTATTATTTTAATGTTAGCTGCAATCTCTTTCAGTGATTAAAGGGAGACTTTAAGTCAGTCCATCAGACTGCTAGTTTTGAGTTGCCACGTGGTATGTCAGCGGTGCATGATGTGCTGTTTTAAAAACACAGTTAACAACAGATTAAAGATTAAAGATTCTTGAATGGCTTTTTTTTTTTTTTTTTTTTTTTTTTTCCTTTCAGAAAAATACCAGGCTGATGAAATCAGATCTTTCCTTAAAGAATGTTTTGTCCCATATAAATATATATATTGTCCCATATATATATATATATATGTTTTGCCCCATATAAAATGGGAACCAGGAATCTTGAATCAGCTCCTGCTGGTCTGACTGCTAGGTGGCTTGTCTGGCCAGCTCCTGGGCAGGCTGCTGGGGAAGGAGCCAGAAAGCCGAGACTTCCAGGCTCCTGGAGGCTGGGCACTCAGCGCTGAGCTCCATTATCACTGTATCTAAATACTTCATAACCTTTGTTATGCTCAGTCTGTCAATGCCTTTATGCATAATAGACGGACTACCATGCCCTTTTTGCTGATGAGAAACCAAAAGATTAATGGCATCGAGGTAGGTAAATCTCAACAAGCTTCTACTTTATGTGGACCTTTCATTGTGAATCCACTATTGACTCAGATCCCTGCAAAACTCCAACGTTTATGAAGTTCTGCCTGTGCTTTAGAGATCTGCTTCTGGCTCTGTGAATGTTGCATGCCCACAGAACTTGCACATGAATCCTGCTAGGATACACAAACCAAGTGTTTCTCTCTTTGCTTGCCTCCATCTGGGGGCAGACCATTCCATTTGGCTTTTACAGAATAAGAAAAAAAACTAATTTGTGAGGAGACACTAGCATCACTCTTTTCTAAGGACTTTTTTTTTTTTTGAAGTCACAAATGTTGGATTCATACTCACACTTTGATATGCCTATTTTTCCTGTGTATTGAACAAGTACCCTCAGGGCATAACTCCAACCTATGATTTATACTGAAAAGGGGTGGACCTTTTCTGTATTCCAGAAGTACTACTGAAAAAAAAAAAAAAAAAAAAAAAGAAAAGAAAAGAAAGGAAGAAAAAAAATCTGACCCACAATGGCAAAAAGCTAGGCACTGAAATAACCAAACTCATTTATGGGTCAAGGCTCAAACTGAGGCAGTGAATCAGAGAGAGAGACAGGCATCTTACATCTCTCTCATTTGTTTTGGGATCTGCCAGGTGTGTTGGGATATAATATGGATCACTGAATCATTCTTTTCTCATATTTTGAAAGTCAATTCCCTTGACATTACTGAACCTATGTCTTCAGAAAGCCAAAAATTACTTACAGCCCAATGAAATATAAATATTATAGAGTCAAGAAATAACATACATTACTATAACATTAGGCAGGATGGACCCCCTAACAGGCAACATACCTTTTGGGAACTAATATTTTGGGCTACTGAGAAACTCTGCATATATTTTTCAGGTAAAATGATCACCAAAGTGGGAAATCATGAGACCTTGAATGCCAGTTGAACATTTTGTACTTAGAAGGCTTCCTGACAGTATTTACCACCCTCAGAAGAGCCAGTCAATTTCCATCAAACTCAGTGGGAGACTTTTTGTAACTAAGGGAAGGGTTTTTCCCTACATATGGTATTAAAGTAGCAAAGTAGGTAGAAGCAATTTTAAAAAGTAGTCATGCATGGTAAATGCTGAAGGAGGAGAAACCTGTCTGTTCCTGAAGAAAGAGTTCAGCTGCTGTTCATTCTTACATAATTCTGCCATCTCCAGCTTGGGATAGCTGATAGTCACATAGGTCAAGGCTGCCCTTGGGTTACCATGTTTTCAAAAATTGTCACAACTTTTGTGTGTATTAACTAGATTTTTGTTGTGGTAACAGTTACTATTATTGATGGAAACAACTTTTTTTTTTTTTTTCTTTTTCTTCTTCCTCTCCCTTTTTTTCAGAGGAGAAACAAACAGACAAAAAGACAGGACAAGAATAACTGTTCCCTTTCTATTTTGGCAATGTGAAAATAAACATTAGGAATAAAAATAGTAAACATAGTCATTAGGACTTGTGAACGTACATTAACTATTTCATTCTGTGATTAATCGAGCACAAATCAATTAACTCAATGCACTTGCTTATCCCTTATTATATATGTCACAATAAAAAATCTCAGTTGCCCAGAGAGGCTGTGCTGCCTGTGTCCATAGAGGCTTTCAAGACCTGACTGGATAATGCCCTGCATAACCTGGCTTGGGTTCATATCAGGAGACTGGATTAGAGATACCCTGAGTTCCCTTGCAAACTGAACTAGGATTGTAGGAAAGCTAGGATTGTAAGAAATACGTGCTCCCACTAATAAACAAAAGGAAAGTACTTATAACTGGATAGCATCAAAATAATAGCCTATATATAGAAAGACACACATGCGTTGCTATAAGTGGGCAAACTTTGCTCATCTTTTCCTTAGGCTGTTTGGACCTTTAGGACTCTAAAACTTTGTATCTGCCATGTGCAAATGAACACTTTGTGCAAATCTAACACTTTTTTTTTTTCTTTTTTTTTTTTTTTTTTTTTTGTGGGTCCAGGGCAAAACCTTTTCTTATTTATTTAGAATTAATTTAATAACTATTGACACCTATAGCATGTTTCCTTTTCCGCCTCTGCATCAATCCTTAACAGAGTAGAAGCGCATACACATATAAAACTATTTTACAGGTATTTTCATTAGAACTCAAGACCAAAAAAAATTTTTTTTCCTAAATACAAGACACTATGTTTATGTCCAGAAAGTCAAATATGTCTTTGTGATCTACTTTGTCTGAATTGATGTAGAATATAAATCATAAAGCACCAAGTCATGATTTATATAATTTCTGTCATGAGTAGGAAAAATAACAAGGAGATAACCATGTTTCCATACTCAACTGAAGACATAAATGCTGACTAATGGGAATCTCTGATCATGGCATTTGTTGCTTCATTTCTCATTCATTTCTTCATGGAAAGTAACTGACCATACTGCTGACATAAGTGGCATTTCAGAGGATCACGTGCTAGCTGCTGAAGTCATGGATATGTTTTCACATCCAGAGTTGTAAATCCTTTTATTCTTTTCAAAATATAAGTAATGTTTCCCTGCAGTTACAATGCAGATGCTCTTGTAGGTTATGGCAGCATAGTTGTATATTACATGTAAGTTATGAGACTGATACTAAATATATTGCAAAGCTGAAAAAGGTTCTTAATAAATATTTATAATCCTTGATTTAGTTTACAGGAATGCAACATAAAGTATCCATCTGCTCTGTGTCCAATCCAGAAAGAAATAGGATAATAGGATTCCCAGGGTCAGATCTACAGCAGGAGGAGAGGAGAGCCTTGCTGCAGTCCTAGTTGATGGACTCCCCTTCAGCTGAAGCCCACCAGAGTGAGGAAATGGGAAATCAACAAAAACATGATCCATGAACTACATCTGTTCCTCACTAGACCCTTTTATGGGATCAACAGGGTAGAGGTCCCATTGCTACTGTTGTTCAATGGTACTGTTCTTTTTAGTTATCAAACCCAAACTCTTCTTTCTGCCCTCCTCTACTATTATTTATATAGTTTCAGGGGTGCTTGGAAATAGTCATGGCCCCGCCTAGGTTCAGAAACTTCAGAAAACTATTGAAGGTCCTCCTCTGTCCATGTGAGGACTCAGAAACACTTTAAAAAGCCAACAGTTTTATTTAGGTTTTGATACTATTCAGATATAATAATAATGCCAGTTTTAGACCCAAAACTTAAAATTCTGTTTTATAAAAAGTTACCAGCAGAGGCACTATTCAGGCCTGAACAAGGACTCATGTTTAGTTTCATTCCTGGTCTCCAGCCTAGTATGCTATGCACTTTGAAACTGTCATATAATCTGTATTGTTATAGGATATGAACAATTTTACTTAGCTCATAAATAACTCTGAAAGTTATGGACAAAAAATGTGCTATAGAAGCCCTAGACCATTACTATTAGAAATATCTGTAATAAAAAACTTGAGAGTAGTCACTGAGGTATTATTTGTTAAGGAATTCGCTGGTCCTCTGCTTCTCTTTTAAATGCTTGAAAATTAAATGTTGTAATATGCATAGTCAGTGTCTACTTTTATATCTAACTTTCATAGCTTCCCCAAACTTGTACACTGAAGTAACTGTAAGAACTTTGAGTTTGTTGTTCTTTTACATATCTACAGAAGGTATTACAAAACTGATTATTTAATGTAGCTAATGGACAAAAACAAACAAACAAAAACAAACAAACAAACAACAAAAAAAAGATTTTTAAAGGAAACCTTGCCTTACATTTTCCTGCTTAGCTTAAGTTAATATTACTCATAAATACTCAGTGCAAATCCTCTTGCTGGCTGGGGTACAGCACTGGGATGAAGGCATTAATCTCGTGGGGAGCTGTGATTCTGGGATCAATGTATACATTGAGACTTCGATGTTTCTAAGGCAGCTCTTGCTCTGGAGTTTCTTATGTGCAAGCTCGGTGCCTGGAAGCATGATTCCTGCTCAGGATACAAATAATGACAAATTGTCTGAATGTGGAAAAAACTCTGGAATGATAAATGTCAATGTTTTGTCTACATATATCCAGAAAGCTGCACTCGTGAGGTTTCTAAATCAGTGTGCTCTGTTTGTGTTCTTTGAAGTTATTTTTATAACTATTTCCCAAGCAGTTGCACATCCTACAATGAGAACTACATATGCCCCAAGATTAAAATATCAGAAATAAGCCATTTTTAAACTATGAAAGCTCTAAACAAATGTTGAGCACTTTCTTTATATGCTAGCTAAAAATTCAACTCAAATAATAAAATAAATAATTGGATTTTGGATAAATACTACATATTATATATATTTAGCATTTTAAAAATGTAAGTTGATCCCTTAGGTTGACTTAATGTATAACTAAATTTACCAGATGTTTTTAAAGCTTTTGTCTTAAAGTTCAATTTTTATTCCTTTTTTAAGGAGCAATGACACGCACACATACGCAGGTAAATAGTTCCATGAATAGCCTCAGGGTTTCTTGGCAAGAATGTAATTGTCTATGCACTGGCTGTAACTGAATTGCCTTCCTTAATAATGAGATATTGGTTTTATAGGCCCCTGACTGCTCCCCCTTAATACCCATTAGTTATTTTTTTACCTTTTTAATGTCCTTTTCTCTTTTTCTTCCTCCATCTTTCTTATGTTTCTTCCCTTTTCCACATCCCCGCTGCAAAAGTGCAGTGAATACAAGAAAATAAAGCAACAAAATGACTGTAAGCTGCCATTTACAGACTCCTATTTTCAAATAGAAGGTCCTGCAGTGCAATTGCTTTAAATGATGGTAGAGCTCAGAAAATCAAGCAAGCTCTCTCCTATCTTTCACAATGACACCTCCCTGAGGTAAAAAAGATTCTGCTGTCTTGTAATCTTTTAGGTCCAGAGACCTATAATATTGAAAAATAGTGATTTTGTTGTTGTTGTTGTATTTTTTATTTATTTTTTAAGTATAGTTGGGAATAATTTTCAGTAACATTTTAGAAAGAGCAGAGGGGGTACCTATTCTGCAGTGTCCAACAGGTGGCTGCTAGTCCATGGACCTCATCTTCTGAATGGTGTCTAGGAGAAACCAACCCATTAAATAAACATCATTTCATCAGTAGCGAAGTGAATTGCTCTATTGCAGACGATTTGGGTTTTCCTCTAGTGTTTTAGAGAAGTTTTAGTTCTGTGCTGGAAACCAGTATGTGACATTTCAACTCCCAGAACAGATGACAAAATTATTGTCTAGGTCTACTGGGCTATTAGAATCTATGTGTTATGGTGTTGCTGGAATTATGACTGCAGTATATGTTGTCCAGTAGAAATAAATATATCAAATAAAGTATCAAAATAAAATCAAATAGATAAATACTGAAGAATTCATATCTCCAGCCTTCTTTTACCACAGAGTAGCCTCACAGTATTGATTAGTAAATCCTGTGAACTGTGGAGGAGAAAGTATCATTCATTCATGAAATGAAAGTAAACTGACACTGAGCAATTATCTTGAAAGGGCCAACTACTCATAATTCCTCTAGAAATAATCCATCATTATATTTGAACTTGGATTCTGGGGCTCAGAGGGAGAAAAGGGAAGGAGTTCTTCTCCGTATGGTAACACAGAGTTTATTTTAACACGCTCACTAATGTCTTCAGCTGCCTTAACAGCTGATGCCTCCTCTGCATGAGAGCTGTACACCAAAGCTGATAGAGGGTTTTGCTGGAAGGGAATGCACAGACTTTCATGATAGGTAGTAGCAGATTTCAAAGATGCAGAAAGCTGTTGCAAAGGACAGGAACAGGACTGGGTGGGTTGCATTGAGATATTACCCAGCTGAATAAAAAACACAGCTGAGACAAATTAGCTAATGATGCTGTCTGGCATGACCAGGCAAGACATCCCCTGAGATAAGAGACAGGCTTCTACTGCAACACCTGGATCTTGAGCAGACTTGAGAGCTGGGGATGGTGTTATTAGTCTGGTCAGTGGAAGGAAAGAAACCAGCTACTCCTGAAGTTGTCAAGAATGAGGTTCTTTGCTTTGCGTATGGGTTCTTTTTCTATATTTCCCTGAGCTATGAAACATTTACTCTCCTAGGACTGACTTGGTTATGTATATCTGTATGCTAGCAAATGGATAAGACTTTCCTCTAAGCCACCCCACAGGCTATATTAAGTATTCAAAGACATTTGAATAATTAAAAAAAGCCCAAGCACCTAATTAACGAATATGAACCCCTTTTTATACCAGTAGCTACCTAGCAGAACTAGAGCTAGCTTTCAATATAATTTTGCCTTTCTTTCAATTTTTTTTTGGTGTTATAACATTTTCAGATTTTTCAAATGGGTAACACTGAGGTTGGGACAAACTCTTCCAAGTCATATGATTTAAAGCCCTTTTTTTCCCCTCAATTTTTATTCCTTTATACCTGTGTTCATTCTTCTGTATTTTATTTTATTTTTGTATTTTTTGATGGAGAAATGTAAAAAAAAAAAAAAAATAGAATTTCAGACTATTTTTTCTTGAATAGGTTCTTAAAATCCAAACAAGAGAAACAGAGAAAAATTCAGATGAGTTACTGAGTAATAAATCACTTGTTGCAGAGGTATGTTTTTTTTTTTTTTTTTTTTTTCCCCAAGATATCATTAGTTTCCATGCTACTGTGATTCCCATTTGAGCATGTAGGAGATGATGTGGGTAGACAATAGCCATATTTCTGCCTCTGGTTTTATTCTTTTCTAAGAGTAAATTTTGTAATGCTTCTGTCAGAAACTAGATTTCATAAATGTTAACTAAATAAACTGCAGTGTTCCAAGGGGAAGATTGCCCAAACACGACTACAATTTAGCAGTTGCTTGTTCATACTATGAGCACTGAATATTTTTAGAAAGAGCCACTCCATTAGCATGGCAGAAAACTCAAGTTTGGAATTCAGGTGTCTTCAATCTAGAGTAAAGAGAATAACTCTTGACAACTTTTTAAAATCTTGGTTCCTTGCATCTGATTCCAAGTAAAAAACACTACATTAAATCTTCATGCTAGGATTATAACCAATTTCTATTATTGTGGTTTTGTAGCTGTTAAATCACTTTATGGAATCTTTTGTTGTCATAAAATAATACTTTTTTTTTTTTTTTTTATTCAGTCTCTGCCATCAACACTTTTTGCTTTCATAATGTGTTCTATCAATAAAGCATTTACTATCATTCAATCAGTGTAAACTCTGTTCAGGCTCATTTACTGTACATTTCTTGATGAAAAATTTGTGACAGCTCTAAAACCAACTGATCAGGGAGTTGATTTTTTAATCACATGCATGGGTGAAAGTATTTTACTAAAAAAGGAGATATGGAAAATAAGTAGATCATTATTACTGAAGCAGAGATTGTTTTATATTTTTATCTTCTAAAAAGCAGCTGAGAAGATCATTATTAAGAAGAGAATGTTATTTTTCAGAAGGATTTGGGGCAGTAACAGCTAGTGAGGCATTTTTATTAACTTCAAGAGGGAATGCCTGTTACATAATATTAAAGCAACCATTTCAGGTCACAAAATTCAGAGCTAGATGTGGAGGATAAAGCATTCATGAGGACACATATTCAGAAATTTGGTTTAGAAACTTGTACAAAATTGACATTTCCAGATTTCTTGTGTTCTGTATAGACATTAATGAGTACTTTTGCTTGAATAAAGTGTATACATTTAATACATACATTTACTACATGATGCAAAATACTTTCACCTTGCCTTGGTCGGTATGGAAATATTTATTACTGAAAATAGATTTATATTGAAATCCATTATGAGATTTCAAGCTACAGTAATAAAATATTTGTTTTAGGGGGAAAGGTAGTCCCCTCCCCCCCCCAAAAAAAAATCCACAGAAATTTTGTTCTCAGGGCAGGATGTATAGAACAGTTTTCCTTCTTGTATTAAGGGCAGGAAAGTTAAACTTCATTTACAATAGTGAATGCATGTTTCAAGCTAAGCTAATTGAATTTCATCTACTTGTTCGCCAGTAGTCATGACACTTTTATTTCTTTCTGTTTCATCTTCTCCCCAGTAGGCTTTGCTTATTGGCACAGATGGATTCTGATATCAAAGGCAATTTCCAGTTGGCTTTAGGACAACTGTTATTTAATTGTTCCCTTTAACTGCCTTTCTCTGTCACCAGAAGCTTCTGAAAGTCTTGTATATAAAAAAAAAAAAAAAAAAAAAAAAAAAAAAAAAAAAAGCTGTTGGCCTGCTGGGATATTTCTTTGGAGCTATACTAGTAACAAATTTCACCTAGTAAATTCCACTCTCACTGCAGCATCTTACATTTCTCCATACCTTTTCTAGTGGCTCATTTTATAAAGATTTTACAAACTAGCATCTATACCCTGGCCAAATCTAATTACCAGCACGTTGCAAGTAAGCAGCAAGTTGCACGTTGCTGCAGCAACACCTACTTTTCCCCTGGGCTACTGAGGAGATCTACTGGAAAGGGGCTTGTGGCCTGGCAATGAAAGTGAAGGCTTTCAAAGGAAGCAGTTTCCATGACTGAAGAGGTCATTGCACCTCCTCGTGTCACCACTTCCCATGGAAAAAGGGCAAGCACTGGATGGGACCATGGGGCAGCCTTCAGCTTTCTGGCATTTTCAGAGATGGTTGCTTGGGGAGGTAAGTTGATCTTTGAAAAGGGAGCAGAAAATGAAAAGGGGCTTTCAAAGTATGCCTACATGATGTCTGTGGAGGACTGTCTCTGTCCACACTCATGCTGGATTGAGGAAGGAAGGCTGGTTCTAGCCATGGTGGCAGGACATGAGCCTGTTTGTCTCCTGCCACATCGAAGCAAACCTGTGAGCACATCAGGAATCTCCATACCATGTTCCCAGCATGGGGCAAATGTGTCCTCAGTCATAATGTACAGACTGAACTGCTTCAGGGACATTGCTCCTTCTGTTGGGATGCATTGTACTTATGCTGGTAGGAACAGGTGTGTGCTGTCAACTATGCCATTGTAAAAAACGTTGTTTGAGTAGCTGGTGGCAATGAAAGAAGAGACGGTTTGTAATCCTACCTCCTTTCCTAGCCAGACAGGTCTTGGAAACTTTTTTTTTAATATTTGACAAATTAAATAAAGAATATGCTGAAGACAAATTTACTTCTTTCCCAATTAGTGGATCAAAATCGGCTTTAGCTTTCTGAGGGTCAAGAGGGCGTGAAGAGGCTTCAAAGTAGGTTTAGATGTGTCCTGTAGAATATGACAGCAGCATTTCTTTGTGTACCATAATTATTAAAGAACTGTTGATTGACAGAGAGGTGTGTGCATTTGAGCTTCAGAGCAGTACAGTGTGTAAATAGGTGAGTAGTACACTGAAATATTGTTGCATTCAGCTGAAAAGCTGCAGGGATAATTGATCTTGACTGAAAAGGAAATGGAAACTTGAGCAGGAGGGATAATTTGGGGTTATCACATTAATAAAAGGAAAAGAAGGTGCAGACTTAGGTTATTTCTTTGAATATTATTTCACACGCTTACAGCAACTTATATTTGACAAGCCATCAAAGATGCCAGAGACAAAGTTCTCTGCATTTCTAAGCACACAATGTGCTTAGAAACTAAATTCTTTTTCTGTAAGATCATGTGTCCTTTCTAAGCAAAGGCAATGCAAAGAGCTGTCTGTAGGAAATATCCCCAACAAGAGCTCTGTTCTGAACCTTTTTTGCATCTGAGTTTTATTTATGTCATGTGCTCTTGTGTGCATGTTTCCTGCTAGTTCAAGAGTGCATAATCAATCCCACAGAAGATGCACTCCTAGGCCATGAAGTGAGATTCAATCAAGGATACACTTCTGGTGCATTTAAATGGTCCTTAAGTAATATTTATTTTTATGCTGACATATATGTAATCCTAGTAAACCCCTCAATCATGCTCTAAATATAAAGCTGTAAGCAAAATTATCCTACAGACAAATAAACTTAAGGATTTAAATTTTAAAACAGGAAACTTTTATGCTGATGCAGTAGTAACACTCATGGATATAGTCAGGGGCATCATTCATTGACAGCCAGCTCTGTGAAGTGGCTTGGCATCACAGTACTCCAATCTGTACTGTGCTGAACTCCAGTGTAACTCATAAACCCTCACATCAAGTCATCATCTCCCTTACATATTCCATGAGAGCAAAGAGCACATGTAATGAAAATGGGAGTCTGCAAAAGCACATGCAAAGCTGTTGGAAAAATCCTTAGCAGGAAGTGGAAAGACATTTTCTCAGGGTACTGAGCAGCTAATTGGGCTTCGGGAGAGCACCTCTCTTTCCTTGGTATTTACAGGAAAGGTCAATTTCCTGTGATGAAATAAATTCGGGGTAGAAACTGTGCTTTCTTTTCTGGTTGCTCAGGTTCACTGCAGTAGTTTGACCCCTATTTCTCATGACTTTGCTCTGACAACGGTTCTGCAGGGCAATCTGACAGTACAGTGTCTCTGTCATTCACAGGTGGTAACTCTTTTATTCCAACTCCCCCCATATGGGGAATAATTTAAATACCAATTTGTCCAGAGTAAAGAGTGAGTGCAACCCGGAACCTCCAGTGTTACAGCATTCACAAACAGAAAGGGGAAACCTGACCTTCAGTCCTGCACTCTTTAATACTTAGGCTGAAGCAGGAAGAAAGCCACACTTTCTGTGGCCCAACAAGCATGTAATTTTATTCAGCAGGGAACAGTTTTGACAAAAACAAATAAGAGGCAGGCAGGAACACACACACGCAGAGAGCTTTTAGCAAGGCTGTCAGTCATGCAGCAGGTAGACTCCAAGGGTAGAAGAGTGATCATCCACAGCCCTGAAGAGAGGGTGGGAGGAGGGAGATATTAATATATTCCCATACATTTTGTGAATAATGACTGTGGCCCCAGATCTGACTGGATTGAATTTACCATGAAAAGTGCAAAGCTTGTTTGACCGAACAGACTGCACAGCGGATTTCACCAGCAGTCTGATGGCATGTCCAAGAGACCCTTTCTGAATGATTTGTCCCACTGTTGCTTTTATAAATAAGCCAATATAATTATAAAATAAGCCAAATTATTATTATTCTCAATAATATAAATAATATTATTGAGAATATCAAGCTGTACTGCCAGTTCCATCTCTCTATATTGTTCACCTTGCAAATGGGATTGCTTGTGTATATTAAAAGAAACTTTATTAAGTATATATATATATGATCACTTATGGTGATCATGTTACTGCTACTGTTTCTATCTATTGAATGAGGTAATGAAGTAAGGAAATGAAACATTCTTTGGTTTTGAGATTGCTAGTGAATTATGCAGACAGATCATTTTCCCATCTTAAATCTAAATAATTCAGTTGCCATAGGATCAAAGTATGTGTTACACTGCCCTCAGTTTTCCACGCATTGATTCATCCTTATTCCCCTTAGCACATTTTCTCTTTGACTTGATAATGCTCATAAAAGCTGTTGGCAGTGAGTGTGGTCAGCATCCAGATTGCTCATTATCACGCTTATTGTTCTAAGCCTTATGTTTGCCTCCTCCTCTTGTAACCATTTCCATTTGAGAAGTAAAACCTTATCCTGTGTGTGAATCTGTGCAAGCACTCAGGAGAAAGGCAAAACTGTTGCATTTGTGCTGTACCATACAAAAGCAAATACTGCAAAATATTTTTTGTGGTTGTTGTTCATAACTTAAATTTGTGAAGTAAAATATGATAGCATAAATACAGATTCAGTCACCAGTGATATTTGTACTTAACTTTCTCTGCTATATCAGAGCAACCACATTCTGCTAGAAAAATGAGACTTCTCAGAGTGAGTGTCTGGTTTAGTGACAGTATTTGAGGGCCAGTGGTGTTAAACTAATGAACTTGGGTGTTACAAGCCAAGGACCTTTTTGTTCATTGCTGCACTTTTCACACAGCATCACTCTACTGAAGCCTGATGAGTTGCCCCAGGTTAAGAGTGGCACAAGTCTGGTTCTCCAGTTACACAAGTCAGGTTCTCCAGTTACTTGCTAGCAGAGAGAGAGCAGTCTTCCCCGTGTCAGTCTATAATTGTATTTTTTAGACACTGTACATTTATAGAGAGCTCCACATGGAAGGACACACTCGGAGTCATTCCTGGTAGTTTTGAATTTTTTTAGTAATGTATTCCAAAAGGCTCTTTGTGCCAGAGTCTTTCAAGCAGTTCCTTTAATCACCTTATACTATCCTTATGCACATGGATATATACTATTAAATCTCTTTTTATCCTCTTTTCCTTAACAAAGAATTATTTTCTATATTTATCTTGTCTAACAATGAAGTCCCAACTATATGGAAGTGTCTTGTTTCTTTCACATTAAACATAAATAGCAATAAAAATAGTCTTTTCTATGACTAGTTCACCCAGCTCTAAACTAAGTTACTTGAATAAACATTGTTTTGCTATTTTAATGCAGTTTTAAATGGTTTTCACAGTGAATGATTTATTTTATTTTATTTTATTTTATTTTATTTTATTTATTACTTTTTTTTTTTTCTACTAATTGTAAAACTGATGAGAATATTCCTTGTTACACAGAAAATTTCTATTTCACAATTTGCTTTGGGTAGAAACTTACAATTCTCTAATTCAGCTTATTTTAAGATGTACCTAAAATTCTTCCAGAAGAAAGAAAAGTGAGACTAGAGCAGATGGCCATTTTTATCAGAACAAAATTTTTGTCAGATCACAATACATTTAATGACACAGCTCTATTTTTAGGTCTCACACTTGTTTTTGTTTGATTAAAAATATTAAAATTTAAATCTCAATTAATGAAATTGAAAATTGCCAGTTCTACTCAGAAGCAAAAGTTCTCAGCCTTCCTTGACTTCACACATCTGTTGGCTTTACCACTGAGTCACCTTGTTTTATCAATTGGTTGTAAAGGATGGTTAATAATGTTCTGCAGTCATCTGAAAGAAAATCATGTTGCAGAGAAATCTAAGGGACTTGGGCACATCAGTGGTATTGCCACAGTAAATGTACTGAGTTGACAATTGTATTGTTATGTTTTCTGGGACTTGTAACACTGAAATTCAAATCCCTGAGATATGCACATAAGTGCTGCAAGGGGGACAATAAAATGGTAATATTGTTGAGAAAGGAAAAGGAGAAACTCTCAGCTTCACGTGCAACTTGGTATCATCACAAGTACTTCTGTCTTACAAGGAGTCTTTGAAGCTTGACTGACGGTAGAGTGTTTTCTGCTTTATATTCACATAGAGAATATCCTTTCTCAGCTCAGAAGTCACGTAGCCCATTGAGGAGATATGAGTGCCCAGGTTCAAATGGTTTGTCAAAATCAGAGCTGTTTTCTGATTTAATACAATTTGGTTTGGAGGGTTAATTCTGTTTTTTTTTTTGTTTGTTTGTTTGTTTGTTTTTGTTTTTGTTTTTGTTTTTTTTTTTGTTTTTTTTTTTTGTGTTTTTTTTTTTTTTGTTTTTTTTTTTTGTTTTTCTCTTTTTTTTTCTTTTTTTCCCCAAATATATAATTGAATTCATACTAGGAAAAAACACTCTTTTTTTTGTACATTAAACACTAGCTATTTATGGTTTGCACAGAGAAAACCATAAAACCAAGGAAAGAAAAAAGACTTCAAAAGATTGTTTAGACCACATCTCTGAATTGGTGCAGCATAATAGCTCCTGCATCAGCTCTCACAGATGCTTGCCTAACCTCTTCTTGAAAGCACTCAATGGCACATTGTCCTGATTTGGACTCTTTCCTCCCTACCAGTTACAAAGTTTTCCCCAGTTTCCAGCCAGAATCTTCTCTGTTCCAAATTAAATCTATTTCACTTTGTTCCTCCCAGCAGGCACGCAAGACAATTGATCTCTATCCTCTTTCTGTTCAAACAAGTAAGACTGGAAAACATTTCACATAAACATGCACATTCTTCTGAGAAACCTTTCTGATTCATTGTTTCTCTTTTGAATGGGAAGCTGGACTGCTGTGACTGGTGATTTTGAGATCTTACAAGAGTTGCAATCTACTCTAATTTGTAAATAAGATTTCAAATTTCAGAAACAAACAAACAAAAACTAAATGCAACTGAGGTATCACACATCAGGCACCTTCCCTTCTGCTTCCTTGAAACATAGCTTTCAATTACATAAATAATGAAACAAAGTCATACTGCAGTGCAGCTATTTCACTCCATGTTGTGGTATTAGTCCAGCAGGCAGCTAAGCACCACATAGCCATTCACTCACTCCCCCTGCAGAGGGATGGGGGAGAGAAACAGAAGGAAAAAAAAAGTAAAACTTGTAGGTTGAGATAAGGACAGTTCAATAGGAAAGAAAAGGGGAAAAATATTGCACAAAACAAGTGATGCACAACACAATTGTTCACCATCAGCCAACTGAACAATGGTAGCACCCAATGGCCAAGTCCCCCTGGTTCTATTGTTGAACATGATGTCCTATGGTATGGGACATCCTTTTGGTCAGCCTGGGCCAGCTGTCATGGTTCTGTCCCCTCTGAGTTCCCTGTGTACCCCCAGCCTCCTCAAAAGCAGGACAG
The DNA here is from genome assembly GCF_964035555.1 of Netta rufina. Classification (NCBI taxonomy): domain Eukaryota; kingdom Metazoa; phylum Chordata; class Aves; order Anseriformes; family Anatidae; genus Netta; species Netta rufina. Next base: position 67,010,587 of record NC_140127.1, on the reverse strand, counting down.
CATAAGCTGAAACATCCTTGACTTAGTGTAAGCACTGCTCAGCAAGAACTAAAACACAACTGTGTTACCAGCATTATTCTCATTATAAATCCAAAACACAGCACAACACCAGCTAATAGGAAGCAAATTAACTCTATCCCAGCTGAAGCTAGGACGCTTCAGAATATGCTCCATGCTGTTCAAAGCCTGTACAATGCAACATTACTTCCTCTACCAGCATCTCCTACATATCTTTAACCCCTGGAGGAGAGGGCATCTTGTTTATAAAGGTCAATGCCACCACGTGAAATCAAAAGAGCTGGGATGCCATGGTTTGTTCAAGCCACCACACTGGGAGGATAGAACAATTGGTTGGAGGCATCTGGTAGAGTTTCTTATTCCTTTTGTTGTGCCTTTAAATATGTGCACTGAAGTAGATGATCTGGGAGTAAAAGTGATTCACACTGATTTGATTTGATTAGAAAATGCCAACAACCACAAGGAGATTCTGCTACACATTGCACTATAATTCTCATAATGCAACCTTCCGTTTCAGATAATTGAGTATTTCATATTTAGTGGCTAGGTTCTGAAATTATCAAGTCTTTTCCTATGTTCAACCTTATACATCAGGTCATACAGGGCCTGATGACAAGATGACTAAGGTATCTATAGGCTTTTATGCAAATCACTACACTAACGTAAGTCTGCTCTTTCTTACAAGACTACAAATCCCATGAAGATGGCTCCTTCTGTACCCATCCGGTTCTACTGGTGATGCAAGACAGTCAGGTAGAGAACTGTGCCAAGGGAGAGTACTTGTGTCCCATTTAAGGTGCAACAGGAGACACAATGACTCAAGATCAGAGAGTAACTCTTTCTTTTTTTTTTTTTTTTTTTTTTCCATTTTTTTGATCTAATCACTGTATAGATAGTAACAATCTCTCATTTCTTGAGTAGGACTCATTGATTTGTTTGTAAAACAGGTGCACACCTGGAATGAGTCTTGTTTGGGTGTCCATGGGAAGTGTTGTCTGTGGGATCACCTCTATGAGAAAAGACTAGATGGTGTGCTATGCCAGACACAGACAGTTCCAGACAGTTTTGCAATGGACCCATCAAAGGACACAGCTAAGCTCATCAACCAAACCGGAGGCTCCACTTGGAAACTGTATTTAAGAAAGTGCAAGATGCTATATAACAGAGAGAAGAATGAGGAAAAAAGTGTATGAAATAACCCTGCAAATGTGAAAGTCAGGAAAGAAGGAGTGGGAGGAGGTGCTTCAGGTGCTGGAGCAGAGATTTGCCTACAGCCCAGGGTAATACCATGGTAAGACTTAAAGCTTCTCCCCTTAAGTCCATGGAGAGGACCATGCCAGAGCAGATATCCACACTGCAGCCCATGGAGAACCCCCACACTGGTACAAAGTTGACCCTGGGAAAAAATGGTGATGAGGGGAAAGTGGTGTTTTAATTTTGCTTTCATTTCTCACTACCCAAAACAATCAAACTTGCATTAAATTAAATTAGTTTTCCCCAGCTTAAGTCTGTTTTTTCCACTACAGTAATTGGTAAGTGATCTCCCTGTTTTTATCTTGACCCATAAACTTTCTTTTCTTACGTTATCCCCTCTCCCTGTTGATTAGGGAGAGTGAAAGAATGGTTGGGTGGGTGTCTGGCAGCCAACCAGGTTAAAACCACCACAGAATCATTTCATGCAGTGTTTGTAAAATAATACGTATCAGTATTTTTGAAGCTAGAATGAGTCATTATAAACTTTTGATCCTCAGGATTGGATCACAAGCATTTGTGCATGCTATCACTTAATTTTTTTTTTTACTTACCATGACTTCTAAAAAGTTTCTGAATTCCAAGGTATTTTATATGTGACTGGGACATCACTCTCCTGATCTCTGTACATTGTTATCCTTTGATCATATCACAGGTAGGCTTAGTAACACCACTTATTTGAGGGTTCACAACAACTTGGATTAAATATTCCTGGCTTCAGTTGCTTATAACATTGATACATTTCTGCTTTTGAGATACATGATTTCTGTGGTGTATGTATATTTTTAGAAAATATAAACTACAGTATTTCTATCATTTCAGAAAATGAAGTAATGGAAAAATGTTATTTTGTCCATCACAAAAATAAAATCATTCAGAAACAAGAGTCCTTAAAAAGGTGTACTAAGTATCACAGACAGGTCCTGCCAGCCCTGCTTTGGCACTACCTCTGCTCTTCTTTGTTTTATCAGGATACACATTCACTCCCTAGCCTCATATCTAACTTCTAGAGGAAGTAATATTTTCTTATGATTGAGTGGAAACCAGGAGCTCTGTTCATTTATTGGTGCTGCATCAGAACAATTATCTTTTTAAATGATTACTGTATCTCTATTCCCTACATTTATTTTAAAACAGCTATTTCCTTCTCCCCATTTTTTATCTGACCTGACAATTACATATGTATCAGGGCTGAAATGCCATCTGCGTGTTTGTGGAATGCTTATTCTACTAGGGCTATGCCTTAAAATTGAGTACTTTTGATATTGTCATAAAAATATAATCTGGAATATCTATCGAGACCTTTAAAATTAGGCAACAGATCTTGGTGCTTTAAGGATTTACATACTTTCCTAAGCAGGTTTAATCTCCATGAAGAAGCAGGAAAAAAAGAACATTTTTGCATCTGTAACAATTCTGTAAAAATGACAGTATGATATGTCTGGATAGACAAAGAGAGTAATATGAAAGGATGTGCACTGGTGTTTTTCAGAGCTATATCACAAAATCCATGAAGGTGGCATGAAGCGGTAGTTGCCACTAGTACTAGTATCTATCTTCTTCCCTTGTAACACTACAGGATCTGATACAGTGGGGATCTTTTTCCATCTCTCATCATGACACTGCACCCAGAACTATCAGATTTGACATTTTATATTGCACATTTGCAGATAGGGAAAAATTATAATGTTATTTATAATTTTATATATAATTTATATATAATTTATATATTTATTATAATGCTATATATATATTGTATATTTATAATATTAATTATAAAAAGTTGGAAAAAAAAATGATAACAGGACTTTGCTTGGATGAGATCTCTGGTTAGTTTCAGACTTCATAACCTACATGAGGATGTGGAACACAGATGGAACATCTAAAGAAATCTTAGTCATTGTTAGCATTACACATCCTTCTGTAAGCACAGGAGAATATGTCATCACAGCTTGAAACATAGGACCTTCATGGATAAGCTAAATTACATATTTTGCCAGTTAATGTAAGAATCCAGGCTCTGTTTTATGAACTCTACCTTAAAGGTCAAATAATCATGCATTTATATATGTGTTCTAGTATGGCCAATGCACAACTACAGAGCACCACACTCATTATTTATTTATTTTCCTGGGTATGGGGAGTACTAGACGAATGAAGGATAAAGTCAATAGAATGGATGTATGGGTTTAATCACATCATCTGTTTCTAACGTTTAACCATACCCAATTTGCTTAGTGTATGGCTATTTATAGGCTGTCAGACATTACCATAAGGGTGCAGTAATGAAGAGAGGCTTCTCTAAGTTCTGGTAATTGCCTTCTTGGCTTAAATATTTAGTGCAATGTTTGTCCATGCCATTATGTTTCATTATTTAAGTATACTGGTGCTTTTACCACCTGGTTCTCTGTGGTGAATGTAGTGATTGACATTTTCTTGGAATGGTGACATCAAATGAGACCATTATCTTTTCTAGGGTCAGGAGTTCGAAGAGAAGACAATCTGAAAAGTGCTCTAGAAGTGTTACGAGAATGATATGAGTTCTGAAAAATTGTCTTTATCATAAAGACATAATGGAAAACAGTCTATTTAGTCAATTCAAAAGGTTAATAGATGAAGATCAAAATCAAGTGATCAATCTAGTTGTGGAAGGATTATGACTGTTTAATGCAGAACAGAGTGTTTCAAAATTTAGAGGATGAACATTCTATATGTTCAAATAGAATCTACATTCAAATAGAATCTGCACAGAAAACTTTTAAGTGAGGATAGCTAATAGTTGGAGCAACCTATTAAGTAATGAGACAGATCTTCCAATCAACTTAGAGTGCTTTTTTAATAGAGTGATTATAACATAATGTTACAGTCTTGATGCAGAAATGATTGGTGAAGGTCTTTCATCTGTATTATGCAGTAGAGTCAGACTAGACTGTCATAACAGCCTTTACTGTCTGTAGAAACGTATGCATATATCATTTAATCCTGGATAAGGGCAGATGTTAGTGGCATAACATCTCCTCTAGACCCTTTCAATCAGAATCTTGCCTCTGCATTCTCCCTTACGTTGTATGTGAGCAGTGAGAATGGTGTTCTTCATGGAATAAATAAATATAAAAATAAAAGCAGTCAAGAACCTCCTCTTCATAAAAGTCTTGGGACATATTATGAGAAAAGTTAAAAATATAAAAATTGAAACTTTAAACTAGTTGTTTTAAGTGCTGAGTGCACAAAAATTAAACAGGCTGCCCTCAGGGAGGTTTCAGTATGAGGAGCAATCTTTTGAGTCATCTAAGGTAAGAAAGGGATCTTAAAGAACACACCTTGTCCATTTCTCAGCCCCCAAAAAAGAATCACCATGAACCATTTGTGATTAAAAACCCTATCTAAACGCTCTTATTAAGGGAGATTCTACCACTAAGGCTGTTAAAACATTCAAAAATTGTAAGAAATTCTTTGTTTGTTTGTCCTAACATAGATGGTCTTTGCAGCAGACTGTTTCTTCTGGGTTGTTACTAACAGACAAACCAAATAATGATTCCAATACTAAATACAAGAAATTTACATTAAATAACAGTGAAGCCAAGGTGAAGGCACATACACATAATGAAGGTGAAGGTAAGGAAATATTGTGAAGATTTTTTTTTGATCTTCTGTGGAGATTTGTAATGTTTGACCCCACAGCAACTTGATGATGTAATTTCTAAAATTCAGATTCTAATTATTCTGTCCTCTCCGTTAGATAGGAAAATTATCAGTTTACCTTCTATTGAACATCTCATAGATATAAATACTCTGAAATGGGGAAAAAAACATAACTTAGATTTTGAGGTGCAGATGAATGAGGGTGCCCCAATGCAAAAGGGCTCAGTTTAATAACTTTCAAGCTTTTATGAGAATAAACCTATATATTTATTATTTTTCTCCAGTCTCTGAAACCTACTAGCTCTCAATTTGAAGCTAACTACTGAAGTGGAAACCTTCATAGCCAAGGGGAGGATACCTGGGATCAGTGTTGAAGCTGAGTAGAGAGCCTTCTGGGAAGGCAGCTTGAGAAATACATCTAGTTTTGGGTTAAGTTTGTCCAGTATTTTTAAAGCTTTCCAAAGAAGAGATATGGCTAGTCTTTCTGACAATGAGGATATGATTGCTTTGAACTATGTATGTAAAAGCTGATTTATGCCCATTGCTTAGAAAAAAAGGTTAGAAATCAAATCAATGTATTTTGGAAACAAAAATGTAAGTGCTTTTACTTGTCATTCTTGTGACCTTTTATGTCAAACATGCAATGGCAGGACACTGCTAAGAGCTAGTATCACTTAAGCCTTCACAGTTGTTAACCAAGATGACAGTTTGAAGAGAGTCAGACAAACAAGCAGTGGCTTCTGTATGACAAGATGGCACTAAATGCTTTCCATTAAGGACGTAAGAATGCAAGCATGTGCAAGAAGAAGAAATCCAAACTTGTGTAGCACGGATGTAGTGGAAAGAAAGGAAGGAAGAAATAATGTGTAAAGAGCATCTTTGTCTCAGAAACTGCCACAAAGAAAAAAAATGAGATTACTTCAACCCTTACAAGTGAGCGTTGCTGGAAATGAGCAGCAGAGATGAAAGAAAGCAGTGGTTTGATCACAAGGTACCTAGTGAATATTCTTTCATATGTTTTCTTATCATTCTTTCACCCCCTCTGTAATTCTCTCATCTACTACTATATGATTTCTATTTTAGGTCTTAGCCTGATTATGTCTTTCTGCACGGTCAAGCTTCTCTCACTGCTGTGTATAGCTAAGGTTTAGGTCTCTAATGATAGGCATTAGACCATTAAAGCAGAATCTCATCTATACTATTCTTACTCAAAGAAATTCATTCTGATACCAAGGCTTTGAAAATTATTCACATGGTCTTAAGCACATTTGGGATTGAAACTGACAGGCTTTACACCACAAGGCTGAAAATGTATCAGTCACTTTCAGAAAAAAAAAAAAGAAAAAAAAAAAGCCTGAAATTAGATACCAAATGATAGGTTTTTGTGAATGATAAGGGAAAAGAGATGGGATTGGGTCAGCAAGAAATTAAGTGTTTAAACCACCCAGGATGATTAATGAGGTCCTCTCAGTGTTTAAACATACTAGGTATGTGTACTGTGTGATGCTTTTAACATTTCTGAAAGACCAAACTCTTAGGAAAGCCAAGCTAAACTTTCCTTTCTATCAGCTAATGGATTTCCTTTACTGTCTCATTCCTATCATCCCATAGCTCTAGCAATGAGTAACAGTGAGATGGTTTGGCTCAGATCCTACCTGAAATCTTCAAGTAATTCAAAATATTTGGTCTTTTGGGGGAAGTCTGGAAGATATCAAGCATTTTGTCTCCTGTGGTTCTAGTCATTTTTAATGTCACCCTTAAAACCTAAGTGGTGGGTGAGATGATACGGTTATATTATTTGACTTCAAGAGATAGAAGATATTAAGGGCACCTTAGCTTAAACAGCACTTCTCTTTATGCTCAAACATTAAAAGGCCCTGAAAGCACCCTTAGGAAGGATAATACTGCTTATGTTTTTGTCCTAATGAAATCAAGTGAAGCTTTCAGACCTCACTGAAGGATGCTGGCCTCGCTTTCAAAGAATTTAGAGACTGTAATTTGTGATTATTTCCACCAACTTGGTAACATACTTATCCAAACTCTAAGAATTGCACTTTTGTATTGATTGTGACTTTCTTTTTGTGAAGTTGGAATGGATTTAGTACTACAAAAACACCATGATGGAAGTGGTTAATTCAATTTTTAAGTTGCAGGGCAGCATTCAAAGATAGCTTTTATTCCTTAGGTAAGTTGACAAATTTAATTTAGGGTTTCTGGTTCGGGGACATGTTTTTGTGATTCCTGCTATTCCTTTTGTATTATGCTTTCCAATCCCTAGTATTCTGCTAAGAATACTAGCTAAGAGTTAAAGAAGCTAAGAGTTAAGAAGCTAAAAAGTTTGCTATATTCCTTAGTCTTTGTATATTGGAAGGGGTGAGAGAAGGGGAGAGAGGTAGACAGACAAGCAGAGAAACTATCAAAGGGAACAATCCCACTGGCTAAGTGCACTGAACTACTAAAACACGGATGCTTGTGTGGTGATCTTTCCCTTTAAGAGTGGTGAAAATTTGAATTAAATCTGCTGAAGACAGTAAAAGAGAGAGAAATTTCTGTGACGCACTGAACTGGATGGCAGGTGTTATAAACAGATTTGCTGTTAACTCCAATGCTGGGAGCGAGGTACTCTTCCAGGTTGATCTGTGTTTCAAAATCCTTTTTGCTGTGAAGCTACAAACTACCACATTGCATAAAATTTGGTCTTCCAGCCACCTTTTTCTTTTACAGTTGAGCATTTCTGATACCACCAAATAGAAGCCTTTCTTATGTATATGTATGTAAAGCACATGTACTTTATGAGACATTTTGCTTTACACTTGCATATCGTTATATTGTACACATAGTCAGTAATATTCTAAATAGTCCCAAGGAAATCAGGCAATCAAGTACCATCTCTCTTTTAGAGGAAAACAGAACATCTGAAGCCATAAGACATCAGGGGATCCACAAATCCAGAAAATGATACTCATTTAGTCTTTGATGGAACAAAACAATGTGGGACAAAAAACACCCTCCACTAACCCCCCAAAAAAGTTTCAACAATCAAAAAAGCAATTTAAGAAAATGTTCATCAAAATTGTCTCATTTTTGACCAGCTGTCTCACTACTGTCTGCATTCATTGATATACCACCAGCAAAAGCAAACTGATCAACCCCAGGGCTAGACAGAAACAGTACTGACTACTTTTGAACCTATTCCTCTCTGAGTGAAATCTTGTTGATTTAAGATTTCTACTATGTATTCTTTCAGATAGGATTTCTCTGCCCAGATCTTGAATATCTAATTAATGTTTATATCTTAGTACTACCTACTTCTAGCAGATAGTATTAGCTTAGAATTAGCTCCAGATAGAAGAGTGCATTGAATGTGAAAATTCATCTTTTACCTACTGACAAGGGCACACACTTGCAAATTGATCCATTCCAGTGGCCTTTGCAACATAACACAAATCAAGACAAACTCCTGCCTCTCTGTACCAGGTTTCAGTCTATGAAGCCTGAGCATCTTCTTTCTGCAGTCAATGTGAAAGCTACCATTAGCTTCACTGAAGCAAGGCTCAACTCATGTGCTTAAATAGAGGGGTGCTTTCATTTCTATGCATTCCTGATGCATGGAACTTTTCCAACACACTTCATAGGGGAATACAAACACAGATCCTGTACTGTTACCTTGGTGCAACATATCAACCCATCTACTAAAACCAACACATCCTTCTCTTTATAATAAACTTGATTGAGCAACTGATATAAATATTCAAAATATTTGCTTTTCATAGCTCTTCTAGCTTCAAGTTTATGATAAAGTAAATTGAAGATTATGCAGCAAGGTCTGCATTTACAACATGAAATTTATTTGTTTTCCTACTAATGCAAACACTAAAAGTGTCTAAAACTGAAAGCAACTCGGTGTAACACTAGGGCTAAGCAAGCTCAACACTTGAATGCATTTTGGTGAGCTGGGACTCCTGCGTTCACAAATTTCCTGTATGATCTCTGATGTACCAAGTTCTGTACACACTGAGAGGAGCAGAGGATTTGCTGTAATACCAAAGTGTGGCAGGATAAATAGAGCTATTAGCAGCTGTAAAGGCAGAAGCCTGTAATAATTGCTCTGTTCCTTTGTTTATTTAGTTGGAAAACAGTGTCTGTGATATTTGCCTGCTTCTTATGGGGGTGTGAGGCTTAACTAATCAGAATAGGCAAAGTGGTTTGTTCGTTTGTTTGTTTGTTTGTTTTGCTTGAGGGTATTTTGCACACAAAACATTTTTTCCTTTTGGTCTTCTGAAATTATTAATTATACTATAAAAGCATCAAATGGCATAAGTAGGAATTTTGTTCGAGTGCAAAGTCATCTGGACAACGCACACACCAAAGCCAGTCTACATCTCAGTAATTTCACACAAGATAAAAGAAATGTGCAGAGGAAGGAGCAAAGAAGCTCTAATATAATCATGCATTTCTACAATGGGTCTAGAGCAGTACTAACTAGCTGTTTCAGTTGCTTTAGATATGTAGTTTTCCCTGTACATTAGTAAATTTGGAGGTTGATTTTTCACCTTTCCAGACCTTCTACATTTCACAGAATCACAGAATCACAGAATTTCTAGGTTGGAAGAGACCTCAAGGTCATCGAGTCCAACCTCCAACCTAACGCTAACAGCCCTCCACTAAACCATATCCCTAAGCTCTACATCTAAACGTCTTTTGAAGACTTCCAGGGATGGTGACTCCACCACTTCCCTGGGCAGCCTGTTCCAATGTCTAACAACCCTTTCAGTGAAGAAGTTCTTCCTAACATCTGACCTAAAACTCCCCTGGCTCAACTTAAGCCCATTCCCCCTCGTCCTGTCACCAGGCACGTGGGAGAACAGGCCAACCCCCACCTCGCTACAGCCTCCCTTGAGGTACCTAAAAAGAGCGATAAGGTCACCCCTGAGCCTCCTCTTCTCCAGGCTGAACAAGCCCAGCTCCCTCAGCCGCTCCTCGTAGGACTTGTTCTCCAGGCCCCTCACCAGCTTCGTCGCCCTTCTCTGCACCCGCTCAAGCACCTCGATGTCCTTCTTGTAGCGAGGGGCCCAAAACTGAACACAGTACTCGAGGTGCGGCCTCACCAGAGCTGAGTACAGGGGGACGATCACCTCCCTCGCCCTGCTGGTCACGCTGTTCCTGATACAAGCCAGGATGCCGTTGGCCTTCTTGGCCACCTGAGCACACTGCTGGCTCATATTCAGCTGACTATCCACCATCACTCCCAGGTCCTTCTCTGCCTGGCAGCTCTCCAACCATTCCTCTCCCAGTCTGTAGCTCTGCTTGGGGTTATTGCGCCCCAGGTGCAGGACCCGGCACTTGGCCTTGTTGAACTTCATGCAGTTGACCTCAGCCCATCGGTGCAGCCTATCCAGATCCTCCTGCAGAGCTTTCCTACCCTCGAGCAGATCGACACACGCACCTAACTTGGTGTCATCTGCGAACTTACTGAGGGTGCACTCGATGCCCTCGTCCAGATCATCGATGAAGATATTAAAGAGGACCGGCCCCAGCACCGAGCCCTGGGGGACGCCACTAGTGACTGGCCTCCAACTGGACTTGGCTCCATTCACCACGACTCTTTGGGCCCGGCTATCCAGCCAGTTTCTAACCCAGCGAAGCGTGCGCCAGTCCAAGCCAAGAGCAGCCAGTTTCTTGAGGAGAATGCTGTGGGAGACGGTGTCAAAAGCCTTGCTGAAGTCAAGGTAGACCACATCCACAGCCTTTCCCTCATCCACCCAGCGCGTCACTCTGTCATAGAAGGAGATCAGGTTCGTCAGGCATGACCTGCCTTTCATAAAGCCATGCTGACTGGGCCTGATCGCCTGCTTCCCCTGCAAGTGCTGCATGATGACTCTCAGGAGGATCTGCTCCATGAGCTTTCCTGGCACTGAGGTCAAACTGACAGGCCTGTAGTTTCCCGGGTCTGTCCTCCGGCCCTTCTTGTAGATGGGCGTCACGTTTGCTAGCCGCCAGTCGATTGGAACCTCCCCTGATAGCCAGGACTGTTGATAAATGATGGAAAGTGGCTTTGCCAGCTCCTCTGCCAGTTCCCTCAGTACCCTTGGGTGGATCCCATCCGGCCCCATCGACTTGTGCACATCTAAGTGCCGTAGCAGGTCACCAACCAGTTCTTCATGGATAATGAGGGCCACATCCTGCTCCCCATCGCCTTCCACCAGCTCAGGGTACTGAGTATCCAGAGAACATCCGGTATTGCCGCTAAAGACTGAGGCAAAGAAGGCATTGAGCACCTCCGCCTTTTCCTCATCTCTTGTAACTAAGTTTCCCCCCGCATCCAGTAAAGGATGGAGATTCTCCTTAGTCCTCCTTTTTGTGTTGATGTATTTATAGAAACGTTTTTTGTTATCTTTAACGGCAGTAGCCAGATTGAGCTCCAGATGAGCTTTGGCCTTCCTAATTTTGTCCCTGCACAGCCTCGCTACTTCTTTAAAGTCCTCCTTAGTGGCCTGCCCACTTTTCCAAAGCTTATAAACCCTCTTTTTCCTCCTAAGATCAAGCCACAATTCTCTGTTGAGCCAGGCCGGTCTTCTTCCCCGCCAGCTCGTCTTTGGGCACGTGGGGACAGACCGTTCCTGCGCCATTAAGACTTCCCTCTTGAAGAGCGCCCAGCCTTCCTGGACCCCTCTGCCCTTCAGAACCACCTCCCAAGGGACTCCACCAACCAGTGTCCTGAGCAGCTCAAAGTCAGCCCTTCGAAAGTCCAATACAGCGGTTTTACTGGTCCCCTTCCTGGCCTCGCCAAGAATAGTGAACTCCACCATTGCGTGGTCACTCTGCCCAAGACAGCTCCCGACGATCACGTCCTCCACCAGTCCTTCTCTGTTTGTGAAGAGAAGGTCTAGCGGGGCACCACCCCTGGTAGGTTCACTAACCAGCTGCGTCAGGAAGCTATCTTCCACGCTCTCCAGAAACCTCTTAGACTGCTTTCTCAGGGCTGTGTTGTGCTTCCAGGATATGTCAGGGAAGTTGAAGTCCCCCACGAGTACAAGAGCTGATGATTTTGCAACCTCTGTCAGCTGCCTGTAGAATTCCTCATCCGTCTCCTCATCCTGGTTCGGCGGTCTATAGCAGACCCCGACCAGGACACTAGCCTTGTTGTCCCTGCCGATCCTAACCCAAAGGGACTCGACCTTGTCATTCCCAACCTCGAGTTCTACAACCTCGAAAGACTCTCTAATATAGAGAGCCACACCACCACCCCTTCTATGCTGCCTGTCCCTTCTATAGAGCTTATAGCCAGGCATTGCAGCACTCCAGTCATGAGACTGGTCCCACCACGTCTCCGTGATGGCAACCAAGTCGTAGCCTGCCTGCCGCACGATGGCTTCCAGCTCCTCCTGTTTGTTACCCATGCTGCGTGCATTGGTGTAGATGCACTTCAGCTGGGCCATAGCCTTATCCTCCAGCCTTGCCATTGTTCCCCCTGGCACAGCCCCAGCAATCCTAGCCTCAGCCCCATCCCCCTTCCTACCTAGTTTAAAGCCCTCTCAATGAGCCCTGCCAGTTCCTGGCCCAGGATCCTTTTTCCCCTAAAAGATAGGGACCCGTCTGCGGCCATCAGGCCAGGTGCTGAGTAAAGTGCCCCATGATCAAAAAACCCAAGATTTCTGCGTTGGCACCAGACCCGGAGCCACGTGTTTAACAGGTGGGCTTTCCGTGTCCTCTCTGAACCCCTCCCTGCCACCATAGGGATGGACGAAAACACCACCTGCACTCCCGCTCCATCCACTAACCGACCCAGTCCCCTAAAGTCCCTTTTGATAGCCTTGAGGCTTCTCTCTTCGATGTTATCACTGCCCGCCTGGACTATCAAAAGGGGGTAATAGTCAGAGGGGCGTACCAGGTTAGGAAGCTTCCTGGCAACGTCCCTGACCCTGGCCCCAGGGAGACAGCAGACTTCCCTACGGGTAGGGTCAGGCCGACAAATAGGGCCCTCTGTTCCCCTAAGAATCAAAATTTAAAGATAAAGAAAGATTTAAATCTTTCTATTATTACTTACCTCTGTTTTTGGTCCAAATTGTTGAATGCTTCTTTTTATTTCTCACTTCATCAACATTGAGTTATCTACACCAACTTTACAAACAAATCTATGGACATCTTTATCACCTTGGTCACTTTATTAAACATGAGGTTTTAATCCCACAATTATACTTCCATTCAGTAGTCTCTTGTCAGTAAAACCAACACTATAATACCTGCAGAAAAATGTGCTGTATTAAATTCTTGTTTAGGAATTTAGCATTGATTTTGCATCCTGACATATGGCTGAAAACTACAAGCCTCCTACTTTGTTAATGAAGGTCACGAAGCAAAACACTATTACCGAAAAATTAATTTTCTTATGACTATAATTAAGATTTATGATACAAATGCCTGGATTTCGGCTCTGTTTTATTACTAACTTATTAATATAATACTGCATCACTGTGATTAGAGAAAATGAAGATTTTCATTTTCACGATTAGCAAACAGAAGGCACTTGATTTGCATTTCTTTTATCACCTTTATATAATTTTCTTCTCTGTTGTTGGAGTGGAATATTTCATATTAATATTTTCTATTTTTCATTCATTGAGAATACTTAGCATCTCATTACAGTTGAAGAAACAGGAAATAAACTTTCATTTCTAATTTGATCAGAGGAAAGAGTATGAAATGTTTTATGGATATTTTTATTTATTTATTTATTTATTTATTTATTTTTCTTGAAAAAGGAGAGAAGCTTCCAGTTATGTTTTGCCTGTCTTTTTCAAATTGCATAATTTTACCGTTGCAGACTAAAACCCAATAGACATTGACAACTAGTTTTCAATATATGGTCTGTAACATTTTCAAATTACAACTGAGAAAAGCAAATTTGTTTTCTGCAGATTTAAATTAACCATTCACGTGTCTGCACTGCTATTACAAATTTTGCTGGATATTTTGGAACCCCAGGAAGACTACACATCAGTGATGTGAACAGACTTAGTGCTACATGTTCAAAGGTTGGGCTGAAAACCTTCAGTTGAGTAAAATCAATCAGTTTCATCATTGCATTTGACAGAACCAAGATTGTAAATTTTGTATGCATTATTTTATTATTAAAATAAACAAACAAACAAACATATGAAGGAGATGACAGAAGTAAAAAAATGAAGTCTTCCTGTTGCTTAGTAAGCAGAGGTTGTGTTGATTACTTCAAATTATTTCTGAGAATGGCAGGGAGGAATCCTTAGTGCAGGATCTTAGTCCAGCCCAGTCCATCACTTTGCCACTAGCAGCACATGTTCTCTATCAAAAGCTTCAAATCTCTATACCTGATGAAAAAACAAAATGTCTGTAACTAAAACTCAGACTTTTCAGCCTGGTTTGGGAAGATGGCAATTAAGGAAGTGGTAAGTGCCAAATATCCTTTATATTTCATAAAAGAGGTTTAGGAAGCCTTCAGTGAAGCCCTGCAGAATGGAGTGTTATAGAGAAGAGGGTAAGCTTTTTATCTTCTTCACAGTGAGATGAAGACATCAAGCTGGTAAGTAGAAGCCAAGGAAACATCTAAGCCAACATGCACACAGATTTACAATAAACTTGAGGGACAAAAATGCCAAAATATTTCTGCACCCAGCAGCATGTAACAAAACCCTAGGTTCACGCAGCTTCAGATACACTTCCCAAGCAAAATAAATAAATAAATAGATAGATAGATACATACATACATACATACTTTCATACATACATATATAAATAAGTCAGAAAATCTGATTGCAATATCAGTGAAAGTCACAGAATCACAGAATCATCTAGGTTGGAAGAGACCTTCAAGATCACCTAGTCCAACCTCTGACCTGATACTAACCAGTCCTCCACTAAACCATGTCACTAAGTTCTACATCTAAATGTCTTTTAAAGACCTTCAGGGATGGTGACTCAACCACTTCCCTGGACAGCCCATTCCAATGCCTCACAACCCTTTCGGTAAAAAAAGTTTTTTCTAATATCCAGCCTAAAACTCCCCTAGCACAACTTTAGCCCATTCCCCCTCATCCTGTTGCCAGGCACGTTGGAGAATAACCAATCCCCACCTCGTTACAGCCTCCTTTAAAGTACCTATAGAGAGCAATAAGGTTGCCCCTGAGCCTCCTCTGAACAAGCCTCCTTCTCCAGGCTGAACAATCCCAGCTTCCTCAGCTGCTCCTCATAAGACTTGTTCTCCAGACCACTCACCAACTTCGTTGCCTTTCTCTGGACTCTCGAGAACCTCCATGTCCTTCTTGTAGTGACGGGCCCAAAACTGAACACAGTACTCAAGGTGCAGCCTCTTCAAAGCCAAGTACAGGGGGACAATCACTTCCTGCTGGCCACACTGCTTTTTATACAAGCCAGGATGCTGTTGGCCTTGGCCACCTGAGCACACTGCTGGCTCACATTCAGCCAACTATCAACCAATACTCCCAGGTCCTTCTCTGCCAGGCAGCTTTCCAACCACTCATCTCCCAGCCTGTAGCTCTGCTTGGGGTTGTTGTGCGCCCCAGGTGCAGGACCCGGCACTTGGCCTTGTTGAACTTCATACAGTTAGCCTCAGCCCAAGTGAAGCATTACTGGACCTGGTTCTCACCAATGTGGATGAACTCATTAGAGAGTGTAAGACTGGAGGCAGTCTGGGCTGCAGCAACCATGCTACTGTAGAGTTGTGCTCTACAGTTGATCACTGTACTGTGATCTCAAGGAATATGGGCCTGGCAAAGAGCAAAGTCAGGATCCTGAACTTTAAAAGAGTCAATTTCCATCCATATAAGGACCTAGCAAATGAGTTCCCCTGAGACATAGTCCTCAGGGACAGAGGAACTGATCAGAGCTGGAAACTCTTTAAGGACTCTTTTCTTAGAATTCAAGGGCTCTCCATCCCTGTGCATAAGAAAGCAAGCAGGGAAGGCTGGAAACTGGCATGGCTGAGCAAAGATCTGCTGGTGAAATTGACAGATTTACCTGTTTCTTCCAGACAGTGATAATCATGTGTATTCCACCAGGCCTCTCACTGCTATGACAAACTAGATTACATCTCAGGACAAGCTCTGGGCCAGTGAGTGGACAAAATACCATTTAAATCAATGGACTTGCATCTATTTACAAACCTTTAATATAACAAAAGATTATTCTTTACCCATTTAGCCCTAGAAAAAATAACCACAGTATGAGGGAACTTCTACTGGCTCAGGTTCTTATTGTAATCTAAAGTCAGAGTAGAATCCTAGACACCCAATTGATTGCTTCAGTGCAGTAACAGCTAGTATATTCAGGCCATCAGTCTTGCAATAATTGTGTTCAGTTTTTAAGTGCTTGTAATTTAACACTAGCAGAGCCAGGAAAACAAATATCTCTGATTTCTGTGAGAGGTTCCAGGACATTTCAGACACACCATCCACAAATACCTCACAAGTGTTAACAAATGATATATTGTTCCACATGCAGTAGCAAGATGGCTTGAGAAGAGATGTTAAAAATGTAAATTGCAGATCCCAGGACTGCAGCCTGGGAGAACTAATACTTGGAAATGTTCTCACTTTTCACATCACTAACATCAGTTCTTGGTACTGCCTTTAGATGAAGAATTTAAAAGAACATATACCTGAAGAACAATATGAGAAAACATGAGCACAGACAGCATTGACAGAAGTGAC
Organism: Netta rufina; assembly: GCF_964035555.1. Lineage (NCBI taxonomy): Eukaryota > Metazoa > Chordata > Aves > Anseriformes > Anatidae > Netta > Netta rufina. The sequence goes on along the minus strand of NC_140127.1, from coordinate 66,993,971 downwards.
AGACAGAAGTTGGCTGGTCTCCTATATTCTGTGCCATGCACAGATTAAATTCTCTCATAAGCAAAAAAAGGAGGGTATTTTATGGATGTATGTTTGCAGTTGGAATTTGATCCTTTACTTCTCTTGCATACATTACTTAGAGTCCAGTAACTTCCCTAGAAAGCTTCAGAAAACAGGAGGTAATTTCCACCCATGCAAATGCATAATTACATGCCATGATTTTTAAGCCTGTGGCGCAATTATTATTCTTTGTAAGGAAGAGTATGATATGACTCATTATCTTTGAGCTTGCAGAGTCTGCAACAGCATGAAAGCCACTGTATAAAACTCAAGAGATAGCTACAGCATTTAGGTGGTAAATTGTACAGTTGAATGAGTACATAAAAATACTTTTTGAAGTAAGATTTTGCAAGAAGCATTAAGGTCATTCAATTACATTTTGGGGAAATAACAATCTAATTACATTCATCCCAGAATGTTTATCTAACATTGTATCATAACCCATAAAATTCATTTGGTTTCAATCTACGTAGTATGGAAATCTAGATAATATTATTTCTTTTCAAATAGGCATGATCTGAGCATCTGGACAGCCAATTTAATTTTATGATGTTCTGTGTGATAAAGCAAGAAATTTTCAGGATGCATAAGGGCTGTAATATGTTGGTCCACATACTTTTAATGATTTTTTTTTTCTTTCACATATTATTCACTACAAATTGATGGCTCAGATTGGTTGTGTGAATCCTGCAACATTCACTGTTGCACTTGTTCTCTCCGAGACAGGGTTCAAAATAATGATTTTTTTGGAGATCTGTGCACAAATTATTAATAATGAAGTATTTGAAGCAAACTCTGGGATACTAAAGATTTTTTTCAGACAATGCTATCTCCTATTGAACTGCATAGTCAGATCCTTCTCTGATGAATTGATTAAATGATTTTAGATGAAATGAACAACCTATTTTCTGCTGTTATGCTGTTGTCCTTTCATGGTGACCTCCAGCTACGAGAGTGGATGTCACCTGACTTGCTTTGGTCCTGAGGATGGGTGAATAAACAGCAGCCATAGGTTCAACTCCATTTTCTAGCTGTTTTAGAGAAAAGTCAGCTAATTTTTTGCCAGATGAATGCCATAATCTCTTTGCTGTTGAGTCTCTCCCATCCTAATTCTCTTCAGACAAATCAATGTGTCATTATATCCTGCAAGAGAGGGGACAAGTGAACCCTACCGCAGAAGAAGTGGTAGCCTTCTGAATAAAGAAGTGCCACTTGGGGTATAGGTTCACTTCCCCTAGGCAAGGGAGGAAATTGAGCAAAGGCTTCATTTCAGCCAAAATTATTCAGAGAATTCCACCCACATTTGCAAATATAGGATTCAACAAAATCACTTCACTCCTTCCTGCTCCATTACCGTGAGGTGCTATGAGAACATCTTTTCAAACTCTCTGGCATCCCACACCTTTTGCAAGGTATTGAGTAATGCCACTCCAGATGAGTGTCATGCAGGCAGAACACCTTTCTTTCCATGCTGATGTTGCCTCTGGCGATAACATATCACTCAAACAGTGTGATGGCTGGCTGTAGCATAGAAGCCTATAAAAAATACCTTCTAACTAGTGATATATTCACATTAAATATTGAGAGGCTGTCTCTGGGTAAATAATAAATTAGTTAATTTTACCCATGTACTTAGCAACTAAGGATATTATGCTATTTCTTAATTTTTAAGAAACATAAACATAAAAGAAATATGTAATTAAAATCAGTCAGATAAATTTGTCAGTCTTAAAATTAGCATAGTAAACAAACTTTTAGTTGTAAATTCATAGATTATTGTAAGTAATTAAACCCCCAATTATATAATAAGCAGTTTACATAGCAGTGTTTCATTGCTGAGGCAAGCAATAATGCCAGGAATTTTCTTGAGTCACATCTGAAGTATTAATGTAAATAAGATGTTAAAAAGATGATTTTCTATTGAAAAATATTTACTTAGATAATAGATAGATGTAGTACCACATTCATGTTCACATTTTGTTTTTCATAGGACTGCTCTCAGAAAACTTGTCAAAGTTAATATAAAATATTCCCCCATCTGGCTCCTAATAATACCATGCTAAGCCTGTGTAATTAATTCTTGTTGATATATGGGGTAGTATATATAGCTTACAGTAATGAAAAATGACTTGCATGAGAATGTCATTGTAAATGCTTCCTTTGGATGATTCAGGTTGTAATGAGCATGCTGTTGTGCAGCAGCACATGCAAAATATCTCCACCCACAATAACGGAGATGTTTGGCTAGAACTACTCTGACCATAAAACTGCTCAGGTTGCTTAGGTAAATAGCAGTAGCTACAACTGGGACCATCAGAAGGTATAGACCCCTCAAAACTACATATGTTTTAAATTTCATTTTCAGAAGGTTAATTAAGGCAGAGAATATCAGTTAAAAACAAACAAAACAAACCAACAAACAAACAAACAAAAACCCTGTGAGAATAACAGTAAAAATGCCAGAAATCAGCAAAACAGGAGTTAAGATAAAATTACTACCATATCTTTCACTCTTTTATTCAGAAAATGTGGCACGCTTTTGAAGACCATTCTTCTATCTTTCAGCATCTCTGCACAGGCAGCTGTAAAAAAATCACTTTCAGACGTAACCAGGGCTCATTCCTCATGTCCTGCTTGACTATATATCTACAGAGAGAACCTGGTTGATAGTCTCTTTATTGAAACTAGTCGGACTTGGTCACATAGACTAGTAGACTACTAGCATTCTTTCTGATTTTTAACTGGGTTCAGTAAGGTCTCTGCCTCACTTAAATGAAGGCAGATAACAGGCTTTCAAAAACAGTAGAAAGCACATACAAATCTCTCTCATTGACCTCTCTGTCAATGTAGACTCACTCAGGTTGCAGACTAAATATTTGTAAACCTGCGGTGATCCTTGTTCTGTTAGTCTACCTTGTGTATCTGATGGGATCAGCACCACATGGAGAAAATGCACAATCATGCGACTCTATCCAATATCACACTGTATCCACAGTTCAGGATAAATTCAAGTGACATAAGCAACTTTCATGTTTGTCATTTTACTGTATTTCCTAAGCTTTCTCTTAAGGGAAAAGGAATAAGAAAGTTGCTTTTTCAGGTACTGTTTTATGACTCAGAAACATGTTAGCACAAACAGCTGCCATTGCAGCTGGAGAATCGACTGCATTAACCAGGAGGCTCTCAAAAGGAGGACAGAACTGGCCACAGGGTAAAGAGAGACTTCACACACTGCCCTTTTTCAGGTATGCTTAAAATTTTGGGAGGCAAAAACTTGCAGGGGCCTTGATAGGTAAGAAAGTGCAATAGGTTTTTGGCCCTGGAGTCTCATAGGGATATTTCTTGTCCACAAAGGGATCTCAAAGGGTTGTAAACCACTGAAGTATATATAACATTCAATACTGTATTGAAAGTTGAACTTCCATAGTCTGAGCTTATTCTAGAAAATAGTACACCTATTATTAACATATGAGGTATAAGTATCTTGCAAAGAGAAAGCTGAAAGAATACTATATACAAAAGTTCTCACTAACTCATTATAGATTGAGACCATCATTAATAAAAGTATATGCAGCTATGGTGGTATCCCTCTCAGATTATTAGATAACAGTCCTCAGGATGACCCTTTGCACATTCTGGATATTGTCATCTTTAAAACTACAAACTGAATCACCACATATAATACAAAGACATTTTGAATCTTCTGTATGTTCAGTAATCACTGCCTCTGTGGTAAAATCAAAAACTAACACCAAATACAGCCAAGATTTACTCCAGATCAAATCCAATACATTTAACTGATACTGCAAAAACTAAAACTCTTGTGTCCTCTTGTTCTCTCTCTTTTTTTTTTTTTTTCTTTTTTTTTTTTTTTTTCCTTCCAAAAGAATGCTTTAAGGATTGCATTATTTTGCAATATATTTAGACATATTTATGCATGGCTCTCATAGCAAGATCTGGAGTTGATATAAACACAACAAGCTCCCAAAGATCTACTTCTCTGTCTAGTATTTCATCTATTCATATTAGATTATCAAATATATTTTGAATGATAAAGAAGCATCTAAGTGAAGTTGGCATCATGGTGAAGTCCTACAGCTTCTTTGCTGCTAGGAGTAATAAATTAAATATTCCAGTTTATTGTTTATGAATGTTAATAAACATTGCGAGAGATGAGAAACAGAGATTGAGGATTGTTCTCTCACTAAATTAAAACAAACAAAAATGAGCACACTTCCATAGAAACTGAGTCAGTTTATAGAAAATAAATATTGTCTACTTGAAATATAATTTATATAGATTTATTATATGGAAGTAGGTGTGTTTTTTTTCATGTTACTATTCAGTTAACCACTTCTTTCATTCCCCCAGCAAGAAAAGATAATAGAAACATTTGAACGTCCTGTTCAGATACAGTCCAAATCTATACAAATGATATGAGAGAAATTTGACCATTCAGGAACACTGTGACCAAGGTGTAAGACCTCCTGCTCTTCATGAGCATGTCAGATTCAAAGGCATTGGTCTGCACCAGTATCTTTACCCAAACCTTCCTCCTCCCAGTTCTTCAGTGCTTGACGCTCCAATTACCTGTGTTACAAGGCTCCCACTCAATGAGTGGGTGGACTTGAACGTTGAGGAGAGAAAGTCGTGCATGTTTGGAAAGTTTCAACGTTCCCAGCAAGCCCTTCCTGTGAGAAAACGCGTACTATTTAAATATCAGACAGTAATAGTAGGGAAGTGTTCCCATGTGCAAAATGCCATGAGAAGTCAAGATCTATTTTGGAGTAAAGAAATTATGGGTTGTCTTCACTGGGTAGACAAAGACAAATTCTAACAGCTCCACAGAGCCCAAAATATACATAACAAATTAAAATTATATTGTATTGGAAAGTAGCTTGACACAGGATTTTGAAAAGGCTTTGTCACTCAGACAATGCTGAATGGATTGAGTTTGCAGAAGGTGTAAAGTTAATACAAAACTAAATAGAGAAATTGATCAGGTCTTGGTCTCAGTTCTAAAGATGGAAATGGCAGCAGATTTTCCAAATTCTTATTTTCTGCTGAATTTAAGTGCTCAGAAAAGGATTTGGCCATGGTGTTAGAGCCACCTTAATGTACAAGAAGGACAATATAGTTTTCTACCATTTTTCTGTATTTATTTTAAGGAAAAAAAAAACAACACAGTCAGTATAGTTTTGCAGTCTTTTCTGATGACATATTTTGTCAAAAAACAAAATAAATATTAATAATGAAATACTTATGAAATATTGCTGAAATACTAATATTCAAAACAAATATTTTCAGACTAAATCTCATTCCAGCTTGCTGTTCGGTAATTGCTTGTATGCTCCTCACTAGTCAGATGCTGTTGTACACTAGTTTTATGCTTGTTTTTTGTTTGTTTGCTTATTTAATAGGTCTGAATGTATTGCAAGTACAAGGAAAGGTTGTTCAACCTGCCCTCTGAGGACACCAGATTATTGTCCTAAAAATTCTCTCCGACAGTAAGTAGCTAAACATTATCTATTAACTTCAGGCTTTCTCTTTCTTGCCTGATTATTTATAAAGTTTTTATCTTTCTCAAAAACACAAATTCAGGATAACTGTTGTATTTAGGCTGAACACCAAATCCAAAAATATTTCTTTGTATAAACAGACTATTTTAGCTTTATTGTATGAAGAAAAAAAGAAAAAGTCAGTACAGTCATCTACATGCCAAAGTTTTGAATTTAACTTTAGTGTTAAAACATGAATGTGGATACTTCATCTTAGTTTAAAACCATTTCCTCTGAGATTTTGATGACTGTAAATGCAAATTTAGGTCAAACAAAATATGTGGCTGTTAGATGATTTAACAGAATCATTATGATACAGATTGCTGTGGGATACAACACATTCCTTATCATAAGCTTTAATCCCTTATGTGTGCTCACCATCTGCCAGGACTCACAAAATTCTCACACATCTGTTGATCACTGACCAATTTATGTTTTCATGCAAGTGGAAATATGTACTACAAGGGGCTCTTACAAGTCCTGCAGCTCACCCTGCATTCTCCACACATGCAGAATGAATCTGTCACATGCAGTGACTTCAGCAGACACACACAAAATAAAAGTATAACAAACCAAAATAAAAAAGTTTTAGGCCAGACACTGAATTAATGAATATCCCACCACCACCACAGAATCATTTTCACCACACCATAGCAACTTGCTAATGAGCCAATAATGGAAGTAATAGTTGATAAATATTCAGTTTGGAATCCTTACTACTGCAATTGTTATAGATGCGGATAAATTTCATATGACAATCTCTTTGTGTTACATTCTGTGATTTTTTTTGTTTGTTTGTTTGAACTCTCTTCTTTAGCAATAACAAAAGAAGAGATCAATTATCTTGAAAGCATCTTAAAATTATTCACTAACAACACTATAGATTATTTTTCCATGTGCTAAGGATTTGATTATATGTCCACCAGTTAGTGTGAACACTTTGGAAAAGAATGAAAGACATGCTATGCTACAACAATTTTGAGGGTTGATCTTGAATATTCAAGTGCTTATTACAATATATTGTTTAGAACTGTCTGAGATAATTTTGATGGATGTTCACAGAAGCATGAGAAAATTACTGGAAAGAGTCCAGCTGAAACAAATAATACAAGATTCTTTAAATGTGTAGCACTGAATTCAATTCCAAGACTGAAATGTTTCTGAAACATGTGCACACACCCACTCACCCTTAAAGGAACATTAATAAGCACCTCTATCCTAGCTGACAGCAGCCAAACAGTCTCAATTGCAAACCACCCCCAATTACATTAACAGAAACATGAGTAATCCATACTAAAGAATGCATATGAGTCAGTAATGATGTGAATTTATACAGTGGCTCCCTAAAATAGTGACCTTTAGTTCATGTACTAAGTTTGCTACGTCCATTATAATTTTGTTTTAAATCCACAGTCCCATTGTTATAGTTCAACCTTGTCAGCCTAGACAGTGCATGACTATGTCAGTGCTACAAAATCCAGAACCAGCAGAACTCTATTTTTGATCAGAGTATTCAATTTTACATAACATTAGAAGTTTTTAACCACACGGGCACTGCAGATTAAAACACATCAATATAATACAGGATAATTGTATAAACACCATTAACCTTAGCTAGGAATGGTGAAAGATGAGGTGAAGGTATATAAGAAGCTATTTTAATAGCTTCTTTTAATAGCTCTTGGGTCAATGTCTGCAACATGCCCTGCTAGAGCTGAAAACATGTCATCCAACCCCTTATGTAAAATCTGTTTTAAAGAATGAGGGATTTTGACTTTGCTACTACATTACAAAGATTGAAAGAAACTTCTCTTTTTATTTATGGCAGCTTTGTACCTATTTGTTCTTGAAATAACATCTGAAAATACATGTAGGTCTTTTCTATGCCTATTATTGCAAACTACAAGTACCTGATTTCTTTGTGGGATTAATTCCTCATAGCATGACCTGCAATTTGGTTTTCAGCATGTTACTCACAGCTGAGTAGTTCTTTCTGTACTGTATTTTGATTCTCTGTCTATTGATAAAACTTCAATTTCTGTTACCAGAATATTTTGTTAGCACACACATACTAGACTTTCAGTGAAAATATCAAATAATATCCTTGAGACTTCATCCATTCTTCCTTATAACTGTCATTTTCTTCTTCAGCCTGTTCCTTGCTCAACATTTGCACTGTTCCTCAGCTGTCCAAAATATTTAGTGGACAATTCTGAAATTGTTGTGGTACCTGATTTTATATAATCACGTCAAAAAGGAATAAATTGCAAATTTGTAACATCTGCAGAAGAAACTGAATTAGGAGGAATTACAAGCAGTACTGAGACTGAAGAAATAGAATGATCTCCTATTCAGTTCCCATGCAAGCATCTCGTGAATGAACAGATTTACAATATTTGGAGTGAAGTTGCTCTGAAACTCTGAATATTAAAATATCACAGTGAAAGTTGCTGAGGACTTGAATCAATCTCTACCAATTCACTGTTCACCGACATTTCATGTGCCTACACAAAAATACCCTTGTATACAAACAAAATAATGAAAAACTCTTTGGGCACTTAGGGGAAAAAAAAAATAAGAGAGAGAGAGAGAGAGAAAAGAGAGAAAGAGAGGAAAAAAATAAAAAGAAAAAAGATTCATAACTGTAAATAGAGGAATAGAGGTTCCAGGTAGCACTAGGACTTATGGGATTGCTCAGACTATTCTCCATAAAATATGCTGGCCGGCTCACCTTGCATGTAAACCACAAATCACAGCTTCCCACTGACAGTCTTTTTCCTGAGATGCACTTGACACAGAAAATGGCTTAGTCCTCTCGGGCTAGTCCTAAACCTTTAAAGTCCTTTAAAGCTGCCAGGCTGCATCCTGACATGCTGAACTGCACAGTCACGAGTAAGCAGAAAAACAACTGGTGAGGCAGCAGTTGCTGCAAAATGACTAACCAAGATCCCTGGCTGTGTAAGCTCATATATAGAGTAGCTTTGAAAATAGCCTACCATATTAAGAGATATCTTATGTCCTGGTTTCAGTTAGCACAGAATTAATTTTCTTCCTAGTAGCTGGTGGAATGCTGTGTTTTGGCTTAGAATGAGAAGAGTGCTGATAACACCCCGATGCTTTAATTGTTGCAGAGCAGTGCTTATACTAAGCCAAGGACATCTCAGCCTTTGCTCTGTCCTGCCAACAGGCAGGCTGGGGGGTGCAGTAAGAGCTGGGAGGGGACAGACCCAGGACAGGTGACCCAAACTAGCCAAAGGGGTATTCCATACCATCTGACGTCATGCTAAACAATATATAGGGGTGGCTAGCCGGGGGGAGGGGGCCGGACTGCTCGGGGTTAGGCTGGGCATCGGTCAGCGGGTGGTGAGCAATTGCATTGTGCATCACTTGTTTGTACATACTATTATTACTTTCGTATTATCCCCATTGTATCATCATTATTATTATTGTTGTTATTATTTTTGTTATTTTTTTTTTCCTGTCTTATTAAACTGTCTTTATCTCAACTCACGGGCTTCACTTTCCATTTCTCTCCCCCGTCCCAGAGAGGGAGGGGGGAGGGTGAGCGAACGGCTGCGTGGTGTTTAGCTGCCGGTCGGGTTAAACCACGACATCTTACTGGACTATTTCTGAAATAATCCACACATTTCATATCGCAGCTTCAGTTCCAGTATCTGAAGTTCCTTCTTTGAAAATATTTTGAATTAAAGGCAAAGCTGGCAAAGTAAATACTGCTAAACTCAACTCAATCTTTCATATTCCATAATTGGAAAGTTAAAATATATCTCTTTTGAAAAATCTGAAAGAGTTAATTAATTTTGCCAAGCAATTATTTTGTTAAATCATTTTATAGATAATGCCCCTTTTTATTAGTAGTAATTATAGTGTACTACCATTCCTCTCAATAACAATATCATTATTTTATTATATAAATGTTTTGCATATGACTGGGAGGAAGTTCATTTGTTTGTTTAAAAAAAATGATTTTAACATCTGACTCAATAAATGTATTTTCTTTATGAAATTGAAATACCAGTCATTACATCCCATGATAACAAGTAATTTAGAGTTAATTGAAATGAGAGTTTTCATTTTGTTTTTGCACTAATAGTCCTCAAATTATAACTAAAACTTAGGTCAACTTTGATACAACAATGCCTCAATAGTATGCTTTCTTTCTTGAGGAATCCTAAATATCCATATATGCTTGGCCTTGCACCAAATGTCTCCCTGTTGTCCATTTTGTCCTGATTAGGACTGAACACCTGCTCTTCTCATTGCTTGTCATGTGAACTGTGTGTACCCTGCACTTTTCAGTATCAAACCCTCAAAGGACTACTGGGTATAAGGACTTAAAAACAGCACAGTCTCTTTAGGCTAAGACTCAGCCAAACTAGCATCATTTTGGTATTATACATCATGGGAAAATGTAATTACTTAGGGGAAAAAAAAAAAAAAAATCTTCAGCTACCAAGGACATCCAAACAGTACGGAAGTCAGACTTTTTGCTTATATTCATAGTAGCTGCTGCTTTCTGAATTCAGTGCCCACCAGAAAACTTTTCTTGGGAAATAAATGTTTTCACCCTATTGGCTCCTCTTTTCAGAAGAATGTCATAGAATTTTCCAGATTATAAACAGAGGATGCCTTTCTGATGACCCTGTTTACATCAGAAACAGTGTTTTTGCCTATTTCTGGACTCCTTCTGAGCATGAAGGAATTCTGGCTTGTTCATAGTGATGGAGGTTCCCCCATTCTCAATTCTGGTCCTCACAGGAGTGAAATATGATGGAAAAATTGTGTCACCTCCATGTAGTGCTTCTTCTGTTTTAGGGACAGCTCTGTTCCTTTCTATGGTAGCCTTTGGTCGAATAAAAAGGTTAACTATGCTCCTCCTGACACAAATCTACATGCAGTAATTGAAATGAGAGATGTATTATGGCACACTACTTCTTCACCAAGTTTATACATAGAACTGCTTACATCAACTGAATTCTAATAGGAGGGAGACAAAAATCTCAAAGTCACTTACAACCTCCTTAAAAATCAGCAGCCAGACAGGAGACATAAAACGCAGGAGGAGTCAGGCCTGTGTTAGGGGATCTGTAAAGATGTTTCTACCTTTTGAGATGTGGTACTAAAAAACAGGTAGCAAGGGATAATGGATTCATTTTTTTTCTTTGATGAGATTTAGGTCATTCCTCCCTCTTTTGTTTTCTGGTTCATGGCTCTCTTCTCAAGCCTTTTACCAGAACCAGATCTCCACTAGCATAGATATTAATTGGAGCAGGAAAGGTGGTGCCTGGCAAAAGTCATAAAGGATTTGGTCAAGTAAAGGGCTAGACAAAGTCTTGCAAAAGGAACAATATGAACATAGCAGAAGTCAAGATGTCCAGACAACCTTCACTTCTCTCATTTTTGAAAAGGTCTGTAAACTATGAGGGGATTTCTACCAAAGGTAGAAAAGGTAGGTGATGGCCTGTGAATACTCGCATGAATCTCGTGCAGAAGAAGCTAAGTATGGTTGAGGCAAACTTGACTTGAGCTGAACTCAGGAGCTGTCATTGCTAAAACAGGCCAGAAACATATAAAAAACAACAAACAAACAAACAAACAAAAAAACGTAATTGGCTCCTAGTGGGTTACTGAAAACACCATCTCTGATACAAAAAATATTGTGCTTCAAAAGGTCTATGCAGTCTGTCTGATGCAGTTCTTGGCACTGTCTCAAATGCGTGTGGAAATTCATCTTGTAATATAGACCTGTCTCTTTAGAAAATTAGCCATGTAAAATTTTCTACAACCATTTTCTTTGTCAAAATGTTGCCTTTAGTGAAAAACAGAATGCAGTAACAAAATTCACAAGTTAAAAAGAAAAAAAAAAAAAAGAGGAAGGCAAGGCAAGGCAAGGCAAGGCAAGGCAAGGCAAGGAAAGGATGCAAAAATGTACGAATAGAACAGCAAAAGAAGCTTTAGGAGCATATTCTCAGCTGTGCTCATCAGGGTACTTGTATTGATATACCAGCATTTAATTCTGTGTGAGGTCCTACACAAACAAAATGGAGGAAAACCTCCTTGCCCAGAGCAACAAGTCATTTTGGAAAAAACAAAAACAAAAAACAAAAACAAACAAAAAAAAAAAAAAAAAAAGGAGAGGAAGTTAACTGCCTGCCTTTCATAGCAATAAAGAAGATTTGATGGCAGAGGGTATCAAAAGGACCTGCAACAAGCCCAGAAGCTGAATCCTAATTTCAGGATCCTTCCAGCAAGCAAGGACAAACCAGGCCAGGGTAAAAAACTGCCTTTTTCATTCCTGAAGATAAGTTTTAAGAAAAGAATAAACATGGTCAAAGCTTAAAAATATCCCTTTGACTTGCTATGAAAAGGAAACGAAGTCCTCCAAAGGTCAAGGAAGGAAGGAAGGAAGGAAGCACAATAAGTTAAGTAAGTAGGATAAATCCACCATAGTAGGATAAATACAAGGTCAAAGAGTTACATGGAAGGAAAGGTCAGGTAGTGATAAAAAAACAGTATACATGGCAGTGGCTGAGACAGTGACCTCAAAAAATATATGTGTCAAGGAAAGGAACTTAGGCAGAAAAGACAGCCACAGCAGCTGTTCTGGAGAGAAGGTAAAAAAAAAAAAAAAAAAAAAAAAAAAAAGACCTGGAGAAAAACATGCATCTTTCTATATGATTTCCCACATCTTAATGCCAGAGCCTATAGCCTGGGCCAGCTCAGCCTGGGCCTAGCTCAGCCATTTAGAAGAAACAAACAAACAAACAAACAAACAAACAAAAAAGGAAAACAACAACATCAAAAACAAATACACAAAAATAAACCACTCTGCTTTCAAGAGTTCTGTAAAGCCAAGCTTTTCTTTTCTGTAAAGACAAGAAAAGAACGTCAACTCATCCACTCCAGTTGAGGTATCTAGCACAACCACCAGCACTCAGCTTTTTAAACTTATTTATAGAGAAGTGTGCATCACTTGCCTTCAAAGAGCAACTTTGAAAGATTCTCATCAGAGAGATTAGATTCTCATCAGCCCTTTGATAGCCTCATCACCTACTTTTAGGAAAATGAGCATCCTGACTTAGGTGCTTTGTTAAAACTGTAACCACAGTACTTCATTATGTGATGACAACCAATGAATTCCTACTGCTTTAAGATACAATGTGTAGAGCCATTTTATCAGTGTCTGATATTTTAAAGTATGATCTCAGGTCTAGTTAGAGGACACTGGAGTTTTGGCTGTGGTTTAGATATTTTAAGACACAGAAAATGCATCCAAAAAAAAAAAAAAATATATATATATATATATTAAACCCACTGCTCTTTCAAAAGCCTGAAGATGTCCAAAGATTCAGTCAGAGTCCTTTTGGCATTTTTTGGTGATAATGTAGCTGAAGCACCTGTCTTTGTTGGGAAGAAAATGTGCAACATAAACACAAGTGACCGGGCCACCATAGCAATGGATAGTCTAAAGATTTCTAATGTTTTTCCATTATCCAACATGTCATATTGCAGGCCATGTTCTCCAGCAGGATAAAAAGAGCACACAAGCAGTTTCATATTTTCCAGTTGCAAAATGACCAAATTGACCTAGCAGGATTTCATAAACATCAACTGATTTTAAGCATGTAGTTATTTTAAAAGGTCTCATACTGCATAAAGCTTTTCTTCAGAAGTAAGTAGCCTCTGGAACAGATGCTGCATATTCTGCCACCTCACTGGCACAGATGTTTATTTTTCAGAGCCCTTGGAGAGGCTCCCTGTTACAGGGTAAGGGTAGGGAACACTGTGATAAGAAAAATCAAGTGACTTTTTCACTTCTCCTACCAGATTTACCTAAGGAAAATTGATAATAAACAATTTGTACCTTCTAGGGAAAGCGTTGCACTCACTGATGTTCCTTTCTTCAAAGACCCTAAGAAACAGATTTAAAAGGACTCATCTTTGCATTTTGTGTTCTATAATATCTTTGGAAAGCATGGACGCAGTAACCAGACCACCAAAGATCACTATAGGTAATCTCAAATAACTTCTGTTCACACACTCTGTCTTTCAGTCTGTAGACGGCTCCTCTCAGGGAGTCAAGGCAGCAAGACGACTAAAGCACTGCCCTAAAACTGCTTTTATTTCTAATTTCTAACATACTGCAACTTATTTTGCATCACTCTTTAGAACAGGAGAAATTCGTTAACCCTGTCTTCCCAAGTAAAGTTGGTGTTTGAGAGGTGACTGATGTCAAGGAGGCATGTTTGCATTAGAGGGACAATATGGACCTGTATCCAAACTTCTGTGAGGTTGGTGCGAGTAAGTAAAGTTTAGCACCTATTAAAAAATTCAGAACATCTCCAACTATCTTTCTGATGAAACTCTTGTATTTGCAAAGCAGCAAATTTGATCTTATTTAATAAAAGCTTTGGCTGCTACCAAAAGTTTTCCTTGCTTTTTCTTCCTAACATTACCATTAATACATTTGCATTTCCCTTTAATGGATTTTCTCTAATAAGGAAATTAATATGAGCTCAGTTTTCTTAGCCAATCCATAGATTTCAGTTCAAGAATTATGTGCCGTTTCAAAAATGGATTTAATTCTCTGCTGAAACCATATTGTGTAACTTCTCAGTAAACCCACAGAAAAAGTATGATTCAGTTAAGAGAATTATATATGAATGCTGGTTTATGTTTTTGTTTTGTTTTGTTTTCCCAGAAACTTAATTTTTTGCACTTTTCTAGCTTGTTTCTAATTGAAGACTACATGCTGAATCACAATTCAGCAGTACAGTGCAACCAATTGATCAAATAGCAATTTTTATATCCTTTTATAAAGTAGGACATAAAAGAATGAAAATTCCTTCTAAGTCTTGTCTTTGAACTCTTATTCCTCTGGCTTTCCCTTTATCTATTATATCCTTGCTATCCTTACTTGGAACTTTGAAAGACAATTTATATTTAATCTTTTTTTTTTTTTTTTTTTTTTTTTTTCCAAGCCAACTTTACTTAAACTGTTTTTAAAGCCTTTACAGAATGGTTTTGCCAAAATTAAACCTAAATGGGCTTTCTCCCTATGCTCCTTTCCTTTCCTTTCCTTTCCTTTCCTTTCCTTTCCTTTCCTTTCCTTTCCTTTCCTTTCCTTTCCTTTCCTTTCCTTTCCTTTCCTTTCCTTTCCTTTCCTTTCCTTTCCTTTCCTTTCCTTTCCTTTCCTTTCCTTTCCTTTCCTTTCCTTTCCTTTCCTTTCCTTTCCCTTTCCTTTCCCTTTCCTTTCCCTCAAAACCATCAGGAGTCAAAATGCATACAACTTCAATATGTATTTTCTTATGCACCTGGAAGGGTGAAATTGTTGTGCTACTATGTTAAGCCTCTATTGTATTTTTACTTGTCTTTTAAATATTTTTCCTTCTTTGATGACATATACATCACTTTTGCCTCAGTGTTGAGGAGTCAGAATATCATATCCATACAGGTTAATGGGACCCAGTCTTGCTCCAGTCTAATATTGTGTTGGCATTGCCTCTGTTTTGCATATTTTTTCCTCAATCTGCCTAACTTGACAGTGCCAAGGCTACTGACACAAACCAGATCTTCCCAGCCAAGAGGAAGTGAGGACAACTCTTTCCAGAGTTTGTTCCCACTCATTCATTTGCCGGTCAGGTTCCTTATGGTACACAAGTCATTTCTTTCCCATCACAGGGCAAATCAAAGACATACTGGTCTCTAGTAGGTGATAATGGTAGATTTTGAAATCATCTAAAGCATTTTTTCTAATCACTTGGTTTTCTCTTGAAAAACCCACCCGTCCTGATTGGGATGTCAAAAGCCAGTTCCTCCAACATATTCTTCTGTAGGAAGTCTTTCAGCCAAGTCCTCAAATGTACATAACATTCAGAGGTTGATTGTAATGAAAATTACAGGTGCTCAGCACAATTTCAGCATTTGACCTTTTATTGGGAAGGTCAGAGGACTGTCTGTTATCAGCAGAAGAGCCTAAACCTTTGCTGCAAGTGGATGCCAGCACAGAGTTGCTTAAAAGCTTTCTTCAAAAGTTAAGTCTAATTTGTAGGCAGATACCTTGTAGGCCTTTGTTTTATAAAAGGCTTTTCTGAAGTTCATGGCTGTGAAGTACCAGAATGTCTATGCCCTTGTACAACACTGGTTCTGAGAAGCTGTTTGAAGAGCACCTGGTTGGCCTTGGTTTGATCTACCTTAGATGCTTTCAACAGCAGTCAGCTTTCAGCTCTCACTAGTGCATCTTACCCGCTTTTTCTGTTCCCTGCAGCAGTACAGTAAGTACAGATATACTGCAAATTCTTACTTCTATGCCTCAGATTTTAGTGTTCGAAGACCTGATTTTGTCAGAGGATTTCTCTGAAAAAAGCTTCCCTGAGCTGTAACAGGTATATGAGTACATACAAAGGGACACAGAACCAGCCCTTCCCTAAATAACTAAGTGAATTACTAGGAGATTAGATCTGCATATAAAGCAAAAGCAAAAGCAAAAAATGTACACAAACAAGAAGTTTCTTTCTTAATGTAAGACACAATAGGGATATCTTAAACCCATTATATGCTGTAGCTCATAGAAATTATATTCTGCAACTGTATCTTTTCAAACATGAATTGTAGCAGTCTGTTAGCCTATATGGTGGCACTGGTAAGTACTTACCACAGACTTTGATGCAGAAATTTCTATCAACATTAATATAGGCTGCTGTCCAAAAATGATGGCATTATATACCTTCAGTTCTTTTTAAATCTAGCGCAACTTTAGACGCACATTAAATCCTAAGTACGTGCCTAAGTGTTTTTCTGGATCAAGGCCATAAACAGACCCTTGAAATCAGTGTGGAGAAGAGCCACATAAATATATGGTTGACTGACCAGAGTCTGAGGAACAAGAAATATGGTATTTCCTGTGAATGCATCTCTAATCAAGCTTAATTATGGAAGCATTTTTTTGGCCAGTCTCACACTGATCATACAAACACACTCGATACAAAACATGTTGGCACACCCTGCATGACATTCTCTGTCCTTTGAGGTTTAGATAGTAGAATATTCCTTTCACAGAGATATAAACTAAATAAGGACACCCTTCTTCAGCAAAATTTATTTACTTTTTCCCTTTTAAAAAGATAAAGCATGGAAGAAAATAAGAAGAGAGCTCCCTTGTCTGAACCAGAAGAAGAGCTAATAGAATGCTTTTGAGATGACAAATAGGATTACCATATTAATCATATTTCACATAATATTATTATCTCAATTTTTCTACTTTACAAAAAAGCCTAAGCGAGAGACAGGGACGCTTCTCTTAGCAACAGCAGTGCTTATCTTTATGATATTACAGACTCGGAAGTCTGCACATTGACAGCAGACTTCTTAAATTGGTCAAGAGTGCTATGAAAAGTAACTTGAGAGCATATAATTGAACTGATAGCAACAGAGTACAACAGAGAAGGAAAAACTACCAGAAGGCAGATTCACTACTCGTAGATTTTTTCCCATGGTAGTGAGCAGAGTTTAAGTTAAACCACCTAAGCGATGCTATTTTCAGGCAATGGAAGTTAAGCTGTGATCACTATATCTGCTATGAATAGTCATGAAATGTGAACACACAAAAGCTTTTTCTTCAAACTGCAATGAAATGGAAGAATGAAGAAAAAAAAAATATGTCTATATATATATATATATATATTTTTTTTTTACTGGAATGAGATTCACTCCTGACTTAATCTGCTGGTTTGGCATTATACTATGTGACACCCGCACCCCACACTGCCCAAATTTTGAATATGTAGTTGAAGATCTGTAGCAATTCTTCTGCTGTAGTTCATTTCCAACTTGAATAATTAAAGAAATAAATAGGTTAAATGTGAAGAAAAGCAATGTGATCTTATATACATTCATGATGACATTTAGTTCTTATTGAAAATATAACTCAGTTTAAGTATCTCAGTATATATTGGGTATTGTAACATGACTTTTCCTGCCTTCCTTTTGACATTATTTTTGAGGCACTTGCCAAAATCATGCTGACTTCAACTTTGGACACAGAAAAGTTTCCTTCAATTAGGAAAATCCTTAACTGAGGGATATTTAGCATATATCCTGGCACAAAAGTGAACACCTCACACCCCTATCTGCAGCCACATATTTTCCTGTTTCTCCTGTGTATTCTCCTATCAGGTGGGAGACACAAGTTTAAAAGTTGTCTGACAACATTGTGTAAGTTACCTCTTTTCTCCAGTTTTTCAGATTCATTTGGCTTTGTGGACTCTTCTTTTCACACTTATAAATTTAAGCTCTTTATTCCCTACATGGATTGATCCAGGCCTGCACACAGCCTTCTGGAAAGTTGTTTATAAGTACTGTTGGATCCATCTACGACCACAGAAGGAAACCAAAGAACGTGAATACGAGTTAAGTTTGACCCTCACCCGCTCTAAGACCCAAAAGTTTACTGAGAAGGATATAAACGTTTTCTGGCACCTTCTGCTAAGGAAGAGAAAAAAGTATGATCAATCTGCACACAAAAGGTAAATGGACTATAATCTAAACAAACTATTTTCTTCCACCTGTTGCTAAGGAACAGAAAAAGGGAGGAGAGGAGGAAAGGAGAGAGAAAGAAATTAGTGGAGTTTCATTTCCAGCAAGACCAATGCCACTGTTACAGACACAACACATAAACTGGAATAAATCACAGCCATGTGTAACTTGAGTTTGATTCTCCTGTTGATGAAACAATTACACAGAAGCATTTCCTTTCATAAGAGGATAAAATTGCCCCTTTCTGCTGAAGTCTACAGAAGACAGAATGATTTAATAGCTGTTGGAGAGGATCCAGATCTTGGCTAAATTGCAAAGGAAATAAAATCTACTTGTGTGCACGTATGCACAAGTTTGTACCACACAAGAAAATGAGATGATTTAAAACATTCCTTTTTCAAAGGAGAGACCAGCTACC
The DNA here is from genome assembly GCF_964035555.1 of Netta rufina. NCBI lineage: Eukaryota > Metazoa > Chordata > Aves > Anseriformes > Anatidae > Netta > Netta rufina. The sequence continues at coordinate 66,975,383 of NC_140127.1, read as the reverse complement.
TCAGAGTCAATTTGTAATCTGTAGTCAGCTACGTCCAAGATGTGTTGATGATGTGGCTGATTAATTAAGAAAAATGTATGCTACCTTTGTTGTAATAAATAACTCCAACTGATCTTGCATTAATAAGATGCACCATTTTACTCACTGCCATCAGCATTTCATTAACACTGAAAAAGCCAAACCAAAACAAAACAACAAAAATGTCCCATTATTTTGATGAATGAAATACCCACTGCTAGATTTGTAGTCAGGAGGAACTTTTATTCCTCAAAATCAGAGTAGTTGTGACCACAGGAGCTTTCCTCTGCAGATCTGGATTTAACAAATTCCTGTTACCTCAAAGACATAGAACACTGGGAAAGCTTAATGACTTTCTAAATGTACTTTAGTTTCAGGATGTTCTTTTAGTCCAGGTCTTTGAATGGTTATTTCTTGAAATGGTTCCTGCTACTGCTGCCATGATTACAGCTATACTGACATTTCCATTAAGAACTTGCTTAGAATTTGACTGTTCTAATTTAAATTTTGCTAGATTAGGGAATATATCTTCTGCCCACACTAGTGGGTTTTATGTGTATGTTAACACCTTAGATATTAGTTCTTTTTGGTAGCTCAAGCCTGTCAAATTGTCTCATCTTTCATTTTCAAATAATGACTTGTCATTCTCCTGATTTGAAAAATAAACTAAAAATCACTTTAATTTAGAAAGCATTAATTGTGAAAATGGTATTATACTGTAGATATTTCCCTACAGGCTAAAACTGATCCTGTAATTGAACGTGAAAATACAATTAATATACCTTTGTGTGAGCTATTTTTCAAATGCATTAGTTTACTAATCATCAGCAAGCCAGACTTTGAAATGTTTAATTGCCATGGGGACAAATTCTAGTTTCAGTTACAGTTACATAAATTCAAAATAATTCCAGTGAAGTCCCATGTGGCCAAAAGCATAACTGAATCTATAATAGCCATACTTCAAACAAGTCTTAGGATCTATCATAGCTGAAGTCTCAATATAATAACATGCCATCATGAATAAATATTTATAGTCATAGAGACACAGTCTCTGAGTGGTTGAGGTTGGAAGGGTACTCTGGAGATCATCTAGTTCAACCCCCCTGGAAAAGCAAAGTCACATAGAGCACTTTGCACAGGATCACAACCAGGTGGGTTATGAATATTTCCAAGGAAGGAGACTCCATTCCAGGCAAGGAGACTCCACAGAATCTCCAGGCAAACTGTTCCAGTGCCCTGTCATTCCCACAGAAAATAAGTTTTTTCTCATATACAGATGGAACTTTCTGTGTTTCAGCTTATGTCCATTTCCTTTTATCCTGTTGCTGGGCAGTACTGAAAAGAGTCTGTTCCCACCCTCTTAACAACTGCCTTAAGATATTTTAATACAAATTCCCCCTTCTTGTATAAAAGAAGTGAATTATTCTCTTTTCCAGGCTAAACAGGCCCAGCACTCTCAGCCTCTCCTCGTAGGAGAGATGCTCCAGTCCCTTGATCACCTTTGTAGCCCCCTGCTGGACTGTCTCCAGTGGTCTCTCTTGTATGGGAGAGCCCAGAACTAGACAGAGCACTCCAGATGCAGCCTTACCAGAACTGAGTAGAGCAGAAGGATAACCTCCCTCAACTTGCTGGCGGTGCTTTCCTATTACACCCCAAGACACTATTGGCCTTCTTGGCCACAAAGGAACAATGCTGTCTCATGGGCAACTTGTTGTCCACCAGACAAGTCTCTTCTCTACAGAGCTGCTTTCCAGCAAGTCAACCCCCATCCTGTACTGGTGCACAGGGTTAGTCCTCCCTACATGTAGGGACATTGCACTTGTTTTTGTTGAACTTCATGAGGTTCCTCTCCATCTCTTCAGCCTGTCCAATTATCTCTGAATGGCAGCAAAACCCTCTGGCCACTCCTCCCAGTCTTGTTTCATCAGCAAACTTGCTGAGGATGCACTCTGTCCCTTAATCCAGGTCACTGATGAATAAATTTAAAGGGACTGGACCCAGTACTGACCCCTGGGGGACACCACTAGCTACAGACCTCCAGACTCTGCACTACTGATCACAACCTTCTGAGACCTGCCATTCAGTCAGTTCTTAATCATTGTTCATACTTCCTGAGCTTACCTATGATGAAGAACTCCTGAAGTCCAGCCTTGCAATCCTACTTGTTGCCCTACTTCCTCCATGCAGGATCCTAAACTCTGTGGTCTTCTGGTCACAGCAGCCAGGTCTGCCCCCAGCCTTCACACCTCCAGCCAGTCCTTCCTTGTTTGTCAATACAAGGTCCATCAGCACATATCTCCTCATGGATCCACCACCTGTGTCAAAAAGGTACCACCAATGCTCTGCATTAAGGCAAAACTGCTAAGATTGAGTTCTAATAAAAGAGCTATGAATCCATATGTAGCCCAGTTCACATGTTTTAAAGGTAGCTCAGCTACCTTCATCAGAGCCTGTGATAATGACATACTGAGAGAGATGAGTTCACGGGTTGGGAGGGAAATAATGGTAGGGTAGATCACAGTCCAGCATGAAAAAGGGCACTTGAAACTAATTTGAAGAGAAATATAGGAGCTGCTCAGGGTCATGAAACTCAATGTGACATCTGGCAGGATGTCTCATACACTGAGAGGATTCCTGCCTACGTCAGAAGGATAAGATCACAGTTTTCAGCCGCCTATGGCAATATACATATACACATACATGTATATATATTATATATAGTTTGTTTGCCTTGGTTAGGAAATTGGTAAAGAGGCTTCACATGTAATTGTATGAAATGGGCAAGACTATGTTTTCACCTGCATCTAACTGTCCTTACAACAGATGTAGTCTTGTAGAAGTCTGACTTTATTTATTTACATTAATGTAATTCCCAAATTAGGCCCATTGACTCAAAAGGTCTTCTGCCCCCAAAATAAAACAATCTCAAAGCTAGGGGTTGTAGACACAAAACCGGAATTTTTCATCTGGATAAGGGAAACTCCATTTCCTTCTAAAGCCATGTGATTATATAAATAATATTTTTCAAAATTTAGTTTATGCTTGACCATCTAATAGGTCTTAGACTGGGAGGAGAAAGAGACACTGGATCTCTTTCTCATGACTCCATTTCATTATTAGTCTTAAAGGTCAAGTCGAGTGTCTTGTATATTTTAATCTTAAAATATATTTGGGATAAATTTCATCTTGTTTGGAAAGGAGACAGAAATACTTTGCCAAGAGATTTGTTTTCAGGAGCTACAAGTTCTAGTCTGAGCTAATAAAAAAAGAACCATTGGTTCTGATTCATGGCCAGTGGAGAACAACCAAAAAAACCATCTTATTGACTAACAATGTTTGCCTAAAATGGCTTGTACATTTCATGCCTCCACAGGGTTTTGCATTGGCTCCTCAGAACCCTGCAAAATTTCTAGATACTCTAGACATGCTGTGGCTATCTACTTCCACATTTCCCAAACATCCCCCCAATTGAGCTCAATCTTTATCAAGATACTTCAACACTTCTACTATTAATCCCTGGAATATAACATTATCAGAGATAGTATTCTATTTCTACTGTACATTTGATATTTTATACTACTTTTTACTTGAATGTGAACATTGTTATCCTCATTAGAACTGTATATATGTCACCTAAGTACATGATCCTTAAATAAGCACAACGTACTCATAGTTTCATTATTGGCATGACTACATATTCATCACTGAGAATATTTCAGTTTGAGAGACTTGTACACAAATCACTGATGATATAGTCTTCCCACTACAATGTTGTGTATTACATGATAACATCTTTAATTGCTTGCTTTGTTATTATTAATTTTTTTTAGTACTATGCTCCATCTTGCAATAAAAGGAGCAAACTCGTTTGTAAATTATATCCAAGAATTTTTTGCAACAGCAACAGTTTAGGAAAATACATTTGTAAATACATAAACTAAATATGTAATTCTTTATTTTAATAATGTAAGCGGTAGGGAGTGAGTAATCAGTCTACTTTAACTTGTATATTCTTGATAATGACATTTTTTTTTTCCTTTTTTTTTTTTTTTTCTTTTTGGTTAGTGCCATGTGTCTTCAATGTAGAAATGTTCCATGTTTTATAAATCATTGATTTGGTTTCATAAGTTAACTGTGTTTTCCACCAGAATGGTGTCCTGAATCAGGAAAGTATTCTAGGGATATAAGAGATTTAAATGTCTTCTTAGAAGACACACTAGAACTGCACTTTGAGGACTATCCTAGGAGATCTAAGACTTAATAAAGAAAAATCTTGTGACTTCAGTAAAAGGTTTAACAAACTTGTATTTAGAAGCATACTCTATCAAGGGGTTTTTAGAAAAAAAAATATTTAATTTAATATAATTTGCTAATGCTTTAACCTGAAGGCATAGATACTGTTTAAACCAAATACAGTTTGCTATAGTTCAAAATGTTTAGGTATATCTATTTATATGATTCTTTTGCAAAATGTCCTCTCTCACATTAATACATTTTAAGGTGAATTCTTCTTCAAGTTATGATTAGTGTTTTGGCATTAAACTGAAATTTTCATTCCAGTGTCTGATGCTTACATTACTTTTTGTCTTTAGAAATATTAAGCAATATAACTATAGAAAGAAGACTTTGAAGAGGAAACTCCATAGGCAGGAATTTGTTGTATAACTTTCCATTCTTTACTGGGAATCACTGGGGCACAGATGTTATGTTAGCTAACTTAGTATACCTTAGCCATGATTCAGATCAAAATTTGTCCTTAATTGTGAAGATTGTGCTTTGGATAGGAAGCATACATTGAGAAGGACCATCCTAGGCAGCATCATGAGACTTTGGACAGCATTGGAACATCCATTTCATTTTTAAAATAAAAGAGTTTTTCTAAAGGCAAGAAAAACAAAGTCCTGATGTTTGAAATCTATTTGAGGAGAAAGAAAAAGCAAAGCTGGATTAAAGCATGCCAGCTTTCTATCAGCTTTGCAATTTAATTCACTATGCACTCCTAGCTTTTTCTCTTTGTCTGGTGCCTGTGAGATGACCTTGAAGAGGTCATGTGGCTTCTCTTTGCCTCCAATTGCTCCATCTAAATTATTCTTTGAGAAGAGGGTCTCTTCTTCTATTCAAGCCTTACAGGTAAAGATAAAAGACATTTTTCTTTCCATCTTTCTTTCTAGTCAGTTTTACTTCAGTGCATTCAGTTGCACAAGTTCTGCTCTACTAGATATTTAACCAGATTCACAATAAGCTAGCTGTTCACAAAGTAGATTTAAAAAAAAAAAAAAAAAAAAAAGATAACATTGCTCCTTGTATATTTTGAATTTTGCCTTCTCTTTCTCTTCCTCCCACTCCCTTCTGTTTATCTTTCATACTTCATGTGTTAATTTTGCTACATGAATTCTTCCTGTCCTTTTCCCTTTTCTTTCCTTCACCTTTCTAGTTTTTTTCTCTTTTCCTTTCCCTTGACAAGACCTCATTCAATCGACTCTCAGGCTGTCATTGGTAAAACTCCTACTTATTTAGGCCCTCTTCTCCACCTGATCATCACTGCTCGGCTACCTGGTAGTCACATATTTTGTATTTCCTACTCTGCTTATCTTGGGTCTCACAGATTTGCACTATTTCTGCAGAAACACCTTTCCTCAGCCAGGGTTACAGGTTTGCTTTGACAGCCAGTCTTTGCACAACACAAGCCATAACGTCCCTGATTAAGACTACAAGGTTATCTTTGCAAACTCCTCCCAAGTCTATGTCATTGTTTCCCTCCCCCTATAGCTAACACCATGTGCCAAGAGCTGTCTGAGCTGTATCACTCCACTGCCAATAATAAGTGATCTTTAACAAAGATAAAAGCACAGCTATATAGATTATATATATATAAACACACACAAACGCATACCGTTTTCGGACTGAAAAGGAAGACTCTATTTACAGAAGTTTAATCTAATCACATGCTCATGTCTGTATATGTGCACATCCTTCCCATACCATGGATAAATAGAAACTGAGAACTAAGTGCCACAACAAGCAGCTCTAAATTTTGTTCCCTCTTTCATTTTTTTCTCATCTTCAATGTCTTAGACTACATGCTGTTCCATAAGGTGAAAGTCTTCATTTCACTTTTGTATTGAGTAGGGAAGAAAAAAGACATTTCCTTTCCTACTTTCATCAGAAGTCTCAGTCTGCTTATTTACATAGGGTCCACTCTAACAGTTGGAAGCAATTTCATCAACAAGCTAAAATTCTGGTTCCGTTAACATGGCCATCACTTTAATCTGCCTTACTGAGAATTTGCTGGCTACTGATAACCTGAAAGGGCTTACATGTTTCCACAGATGTACAAGCTATCATAATGACTATACAGTAAAGGGACAGCTTTCTGGGACCTAGCCAAAAAAAAGGAGAAATAAAAAAAATCATCTTTTTATCTTTCTCTTGCTCCACTTTGAATTCTACTGAGCTATCCTGAAACAGGATATCTCAACTGCCCCATCAACATTTGGCAGAAGCTGTCTGTCAAATCCCTTTGATTTTTCATGCTCCAAAGACTGCCTGTACTGCTGAACTGCCCTGTGTATTTGTTTGTTTGTTTGTTTGTTTGTTTTGTTTGTTTGTTTGTTTGTTTGTTTCCCAGTCATCATGTGTTGGAAGCAAACTTCTGCACAGATAATCTGATCAGTTATAACCATCTCAAATAAAGAGCTGGGGTTTCAGGAAACTGTCTTCTTACTTGAGACAATTTGCCCAAGAAGTTTACCATGCTGCTGTAGCTGCTGTTACAGAAGTGCCATGTGGCAGCAATGGCATGCTGAATGGGGAAGATTGGCAGAAAGAGGAAGCAGAAACTATGTAAGTGCTGAGGACCTCTCTTAAATGACTCTATTAAGTGCTGAGGACCTCTAGCTTCAACATGTCCTTTTGAAGGAAATGATGTATCTGCAGAGGAAGAGGGCTGCTGACAAGTCTTGAATTTTTGGTAAAAACACTGTCCTTCAACCCAAAGAATTCCTAAAGCAGTGAGGAATCAAGGGAAAAAAAAAAAAAAAAAGAAAAAAAAAAGACTTTCTGTGTTTGGGCTATTTGTTTTTCTTTAGAGGTGGTCTGAAATGGGTTATCAAAAGGTTTCTTTCATCCATTTCTTGAATGTTAAACCATATAACAGCATTGTCTCTAGCGCGAAACATTTAGGAGAACATGTGTGAGAATGCAGAGAGCCTGGGGGATTTGCTCTTTGCAAAGAAACCATCTGAAAGTGGCTCTAAACATAGTTTCTGCCAGGCAACTTGACCCAAGAGGTCACAATCAACCTCTGCTGGCTTGAAATACTGCTCAATCTTCAAGAAATTTTGAAGCACAAAAGTTCAGAGATTCAACAATAACAACAACACATTTCATAGAATCATAGAAGGCCTTAAATTGGAAGGGACTGTAAAGATCGTCTAATTCTAACCCCCTGCCATGAACAGGATGCCACACACTAGGTCAGGCTGTCCGGGGCCCCATCCAACCTGGTCTTGAACACCTCCGGGGATGGGACATCCACAGCTTCTCTGGGCAGCCTGTGCCAACTCTGTGAAAAATTGTGCCTCACCACCTCTGAGAAAATAATTTATTCCTTGTATCTAATCAATATCTCCCCTCTCTTCATTTAAAACCATTGCCCTTTGTCCTGTCATTCTCTGTCCAAGTAAAAAATTACTCTCCACCTTTTTTTTTGTAAACCCATTCAAATATTGAAAGGCCATAAGGTCACCCTGGAGCCTTCTCTTCTTCAGGCCAAACATCCCCAGACTGAAGTGGCTTAGCAACTCCATCAAACAGTTTCCTCAGGACCCTGGGATGCATGGCATCAGGCCCCCTAAACTGGTACCTTTCCACTTTCATCAGGTGGTCTTAAACCTGCTCTTTGCTTACAGTGGGAGGGACTTTGTTCCCCCAGTCCGTATCTATGGGTTCAGGGAAAGGAGAGCCATGGGAAGTCTGACTAGCAGTGAAGACTGAGGCAAAGAAGTTATTGAATAACAGCCTTTTCTGCATCTGTTGTTACCAGTTCTCCCTTCTCATTATTTCATAGATCTGGATAGGCTGCACCGATGGGCTGAGGTCAGATCTGGATAGGCTGCACCGATGGGCTAAGGTCAACTGCATGAAGTTCAACAAGGCCAAGTGCCGGGTCCTGCACCTGGGGCGCAATAACCCCAAGCAGAGCTACAGACTGGGAGAGGAATGGTTGGAGAGCTGCCAGGCAGAGAAGGACCTGGGAGTGATGGTGGATAGTTGGCTGAATATGAGCCAGCAGTGTGCTCAGGTGGCCAAGAAGGCCAACGGCATCCTGGCTTGTATCAGGAACAGTGTGACCAGCAGGGCTAGGGAGGTGATCGTCCCCCTGTACTCAGCTCTGGTGAGGCCGCACCTCGAGTACTGTGTTCAGTTTTGGGCCCCTCGCTACAAGAAGGACATCGAGGTGCTTGAGCGGGTGCAGAGAAGGGCGACGAAGCTGGTGAGGGGCCTGGAGAACAAGTCCTACGAGGAGCGGCTGAGGGAGCTGGGCTTGTTCAGCCTGGAGAAGAGGAGGCTCAGGGGCGACCTTATCGCTCTTTATAGGTACCTCAAGGGAGGCTGTAGCGAGGTGGGGGTTGGCCTGTTCTCCCACGTGCCTGGTGACAGGACGAGGGGGAATGGGCTTAAGTTGAGCCAGGGGAGTTTTAGGTTAGATGTTAGGAAGAACTTCTTCACGGAAAGGGTTGTGAGGCACTGGAACAGGCTGCCCAGGGAAGTGGTGGAGTCACCATCCCTGGAAGTCTTTAAAAGACGTTTAGATGTAGAGCTTAGGGAAATGGTTTAGTGGGGACTGTTAGCGTTAGGTCAGAGGTTGGACTCGATGACCTTGAGGTCTCTTCCAACCTAGAAAATTCTGTGATTCTGTGATTATCAGAGGAGGAACACTCTCCTTGGCCTTTCTTTTCCAGCCAATGGAAAATTCTTTGCATCCCTTTCCAAGCTCAGGCACATCTGTGCCTTGTTTTTTCTGATCCCATCCCTGCACATCTGGACAACATCCCTGTACTCTGGGCCACATGTCCCTCCTTTCACTGCCCATGCACTTCCACCGTTCCTGTTTCCTGTAGAGAGATCTCAAGCTAAACAACTCCTAGGTCTAGTATAACTCTGTTCCTGTGGCCAGCCTGAAAACAGAAGCTTCATGTGGGTCTATATCCTCATGAGATGCATAGGGAGAATGCTGTTCCCACAACTTTTAATTGTTAATCTCCTAGGCAATCTACAAATTCCCCTCCCTGAAAAAAAATTTAAAGTAAGTATTAAGAGATTTAAAGTAGGTATTAAGAGATAGACACACACAGAAAAAAGATCTGAGCTCTGAGAGGTAGACAGATAATAAGATCTGGGCTGAGGGCAGAGGAAGGGAAACATCAGAGTTAAGGAGAATGTTATTTCTAATGTTCAACATTATTGAGATTGAGTATATGCATTTCAGACTGTTCTTACACATTTGATTACTTGGACTCTGATACAATTATCTTATTACTTATCCATACTTAGAATGGAGTTGAAATAAGTCTGAGGAAATAATAAAATCAATCAAACAAATGTTTCTTTAAAGTTTATGAGCACAGAAGCAGAATGTACTTGCCTGCTTTTTACCATAATGCATAACGATGATGAGAAAACAATTATATTTTACTCACCTCACTAAGAAAAATAACACCCAAAGGATGTGTGTGAATAGGATTTTGCAAAAGTGAAATTAATAAATTAAAGAGTATAACATGAATAGATGCTCTATTTAATAATGCATGTGAAAAAGAAGAATAAGAGCTTGGTTTTATTGTTTCTACAACATATGAAGCAAAGATAAATAATTTCTCAACCTGGGAAAAGAAGATATGCTCTTCTCCCTGAAGGCTGATTCTGCCCTCTCTCATATTTGGAAACAGTTCAGCTGAAGTTGATACTTCATAACCTCTGTGAAAATGACAGTGACTGAAACATGAGGTTTTGCTGGTATCAAACATAATTGCAGCAGCAAGTAGAAATAGTAATTGCACAGAATACATTTCCCTAGGAAAAGCAAACATTTGCATTAGAGTCTGTGGCTGAGTATCTGCGCTTTCACCATCCTTTTTTCTGGGTAGGGTAGGTAGTTTACTTGTAACCTGTAGATAACTGATTACTAAGACTCCCAGGTCACTAATGCCTGCTAGGAGAATCTTTCCTATGTTTCTCTTGTGGGGAGAAAATTATACATATATAAAGGAGACATTAATCCAAAATAGATATGTTCAGCGCACACAGAAACTCTTCTCCCGTCATCCCTAGTTTTGTTCTACAAATGTGTAACACCAATCCCTGTATGAAGAAGATGTCTATGGGAGCTCCACCAGTAATCTGTGTACCCAGGAAGGGCACAGCATTGCAAACAAGAGGTACTGTCTCCCCAATATCCTCAGGCATCAGTCCAATCAGTCCAAGGAAAACCAGAGGTATTTTACTAGGTTCTCCTGGAAAGTGAAGCCAATTTACTACCTTAAAGTCACAATATAAATACATTCAAATTTATTTATATTCAATTTTATACAACTCTGTTGTCATCAAAAGAGCAATCCAAGGATAGCCCATTAAAGGTAAACCCTCTGAGGTTGTTGACCAAACCTCATTTCTGAGCTTGCTGAAAGCTGTAACAATTTTATCTAGTATTTTTCCACTGTGAAAGTGCCAGTGGGAAATGCCAACACATTGAAATAAAATAATTCAGTATGTTGCTCTCTGCTGAATATCACAGACTGAAACTCTGTCTACGATAAATTCACGTGGAAAACAACAACAAAGAAAACATTAACCAAAACTATCAATACTCTCTAACATATCCTTATTGTGAAGCCTATAGTAAAACCAACAGCTTGAACTGAATATATTTTGCAGGTCTAAAAACAGATCTGAATCATAGCAGTCAGTATGTTATATCATCGCTTTACTTTTTATGTCCTTAGATTAGAAAATAATTATGGAAATTTTCAAGTAGTTTCTGCAAATAAGTGTGACAGATACAATGGTTTTGCAGGATCAAACTAGCTCTTTGGCAAAACATACAAGGTCCACAAAGCATGACATAAATTTATTTAAATAAAATTTAACACCATAAATTTTATGTTATTTACTATTTTTCTGATTTTGTTTTCTGAAATTCTGAAGTTCCAGCCACATAAGAGTTTATTTCAATAAAAGGCCACAAATGCTCAGTAGTTTACAATCAATAATTCAGAAAGTACCCATAGACTGCAATTTGTTCACTTGAACTATTCTATGAATTACATATGAATAATGAATACATATGGAAAAAAAAAATCTATATACGTATGCATCTATTTTCTAACACTGAAACATTCAAGCATTCTCAAAGAGATGACAGTTAAGAATAATATTAAGATGCCAGACTGAGATGTAGCAATCCATTCATCTCTGACTGTAAATTATTATTACAAGTTATTACAAGTTATTAAATAACAGACAAAAAGCAATGCAAGTGATTTTCAAAATATTACCTATATTGGCCAAACTCTTGAAAATGAATGCATGAATAGAATTGTCTAGGAGGCTGAATTCAACTTGTTCACTTAAAAGATTTGATCAAGTAATATCAACCTTCATCTGTGGGACTTCAATATCCCATGGCACAAAGACAACATATTGCACAGCTTCACCCATATGGCAAAACACACGTAGCAAGTCAGTTTGGATATGGAAAAAGACAACCAGCAAGTGACTAACCATGACTAGCAATACCTTTTGTTACTGGGAATTTAGGGATGTTGAATTTTATGTCAAATACATGAACGTGCATCTATGGGTGGAGATATCACAGTAGACCATTTGAGAAGAAACAGGATTTAATTTTATTTATTTATTTGTTACTAGTATTATTTTAGGGACAGAGAATGAAAATGGGAACTTCCAGCTATCTCTAATGCCAATCAATTACATCTGCCACATGCCACATCCTGGATCCAGATACAAGAAGTCACAGCAATAATAAAATGATTTGTTTAGGAAAAGCTATTTTTCAATGAATCAAATGCTTAGAGATAGTGCCAGGGTGACAGTAAGTGAAATGACTTATTTTTCTCCCCAAACAGATGTATAAAAACCCATACATAGTGCAAGTTTACTCCCACCACCCTCCCAGGGCATTTCAGGGTGACTGGAAAGCTGTTACTAGCAACCAAACCAGTAACACCCCAATTTCTCTTGCTTGACATCCCTTCTGGAGCCAGTGTTCATCTGTACAAACAAGCTCAGCTTAAATTTAGCTATGGAGACTGCGAAGCATTTGGCTCTGGTTGGCATCATTTTCACTTCACACTTGTGCACTGCAGACATACACAGTTCTGCCTGGGACATGGGTGCTTGAAGTAGAAGAAAAAGAGGTATCTCCACCACCACACCATACAGCAGCTAGCTATGAAGAACTGCAAGTGCAGGTTTAAGACATATAAAAAAAAAAAAAAAAAAAACTTTTGAGACAATATGAAAAAGCTTCAAATAAACATCCAAACCCTGAAAGCTTGTTCCAGCCCATTTTGAATGCTCATGTGGCTGTATGCCAGACTTGGTGTTGACTCCTAGCCCTTACACCCTGACTTGCCACAGAGAAATATAAACAACGGGTGTCTAGTTGCAAGCCCTCATTTCAAAGGGCAGGGACAGAGATTTAAGAATTAAAAACAAATTCATTTTACATAATCTTTGGTGACAGCAGTTCAACTACCTGCAGAGACTGAAGAGGATCTTTCTCTTGTTGGATTAGTTCACAGTGTCAGAAGCCACTTTATTTCTGTCCCTGAGCAGAAGGAAATGAGCCACCCTGACACCACCAATACCAGTTAAGTAAGGCTATGTAGTCCAGTTCCTTCATAGAAGGAAAACTTGGGAGAGATTCTCTCTGCACGAGATAGTTGCATGAATAGCTTTTCTTTTACTTTCTGCTCAGTCTGATATATCATTTCAAAAATGATAGGTTCAGATAGTATATTACAAAACACATCAGATCTCTGCCTAGGTGAATATGATTTTAACACAAATATACAGGATTTATGCCTGTATTAGTAACATCTTTGAATATCATTCCTCTAGATGGCAGCTATGGTGTTATTAAAGTATATCTTGGAAGGAAACAGCTCACTCAGGGTTTTCAGAAGTTGCTTAATTTAACTCCTCTTCACAGTCCTCACATTACATTTGCTGAACGAAGAAAAAAAAATGTTATGAATGTTATTTCAGAATGCTTAAACTGTAATTATGTTTCTTCTTCAATGGCATCACTTCTACGGAGAGCTCACTAGCTGTTAAGCAAACCTCTTTCTTATTTAAATTTAACTCATCACCATTCCCATGACTAACTCTAATTCATAGGATTTCTTCCCAGTCAAGGCATGTTTCCCTCCTTCGCTTGAAGAAAACTGTCTAGGAACAAATATATAAGTAGTTGACTCCTCTTTTGAGGGGTGAAAAGGGTAGTGTTTCTTTGCCTTCATTTTTTAATTTACAATGACATTTCTCTTTGCAGTGTTAATATTCGTCTGTTAGCAAAGACTCAATTCTGCAAGAGCTGGGACAGCCTCTAATTACTGAAGAATAGAAATAAGAACTCAGGGCAGGTTGGGCAGCTCTTTTCTTGCTGTTTCATACTTTATTCCTCAGAGACCAAGAAAAACAAGGATGACACTATCCATGAGGATATACACAGTCTCCTGGTAAGACCAGGAGAGATGTAGTAGCACCTGTCCATTAGTTTTTTAATGGTTTGTATCCCAGTGTATATTTCACACTCATGTTTCACTGTGCGTTCTTACTACAATGTACTTCCCAGTTTAAATCCCACCTTTCCTACCAATTCATAAGTGAAGTTGTAACACACACAGAAGACAACCATGTCAGGTCATGCAGCAGGTCCATCCAGGCCAGAACCTTGTTTTCAGCACTGACCACTGCTTAAGATGATGTGTAAGCCACAGAGAATTAGTAGAGTGCTCCTTTCTCTAACCCTTCTTGCTTTTAGCAGTTAACATCTTCAAAAGCTCCTCGCAGGTAGCATCTCAATTCCTAAACTGTGCACTGCCATTAGATATATTTCTTTATCTCCTTTTATAACATTTTTTTCTTATTATATCCAAAAGTGCAAGAGGAAAAAAAAATCAATACCTGCTGTTGACTAAAATGACATTTGAAAGATTCCTCTAAAACATGTTCCACCCTCTCATCCTCTAATTCACAAGACTTGAACTCTTCACTGAATAGAATTATATATTTGTGAGTTACAAGCACTGAGTTATTTTAGCTTCATGAAATACACAGAAATGTGAACCCTAAATATTTGTGTGACAAGCCAGTGCTAAGCAAGCCATGTCTTCGCCTGCTGTTGACTCACGCCCATGCTGTGCTTCTCTGGTAGTTGCAAATTATGCTGTAGAAAGAGCATAATAAGAAACAGAATTGAGACAACTGAGAAAAGGCTTCAGTTTTATCCTCCTGGAAAGAAAGCACACTCTCCTTAAAAACTTCCGTGACTTTTGTCTCTGAGTATACCTTTAATACATTATGTTGATGTTGTCCAGTGCTAATGAATGAAGTCTGTGCAGTGGGAGAAGAGAAACACACATGAGAAGGAATAAGGAAAGCTCACCTAGGGGAGTATCAGTAAAAGTTCTGAGACACTCGTACAGTACAACACAAAAGTATATGTAATAGTAAGGCAGACTATGCTCTCAGATGTTTAACAATGATAGATACGGTGAGAGTGAAAAAAAATGCATAAACATTACCTGTGAAAAAGACTGTATAATGAGCTCATTGCAATCATGTGCTATTTGATTTGTTGTTTTTAAAACACATCACCTTCTAGTGCTTCACTGTGTCTTTGGCATCACTAACTACCTCGAAATTATAGTAGTGATTTCTAGGAAAAAATAATGAAAGCATTTCCAAATTGTGTTATTTCTCCCAGCCAAAACCTTAATAAGTGAGCCAGTGCTCCAACAGTTTTGCTCATTTTTGCTGGTAAATGCACATAATTTCTCTGTTACACCTATTACCCAATAAACAATTATTTGAATTAGACCAAATTAGACACATTATTCTGATTTTTTTCTCTTTGTTATCTTTGTGATTGTACTGATCATTTGAAAGCTGATTTGAGGCCAGCAGACACCAAACAAATCTCATGCTCCCTCATGCTAAGCTTCTTCTATATTTCAACAATTTACGATGGCCAAATACTTTGAAAAGTACTTGTGACATCAATAACTTCCACTTGAAGGCTTCTATTCACTAGAGCAGAGTCAGAAAGCCCTATTGTAGATGGGAATCAATCTTCTGATGTAGTCACTTAGCAGTTAATATTTTTAAGCACTTTGAAGATGGAAAGCACCATGTAAGTGGTAGGACTACAGCTGTGATTCCATAAAGTATGTTCTGGTGGTAGTTCAGCTTTGGCAGTGCTTTTCTTCTATTCCTAATTTAAAGACTGTCTCTTATCTAGGAAATATATCCTTGGTGTTATAAATGTGTTGCCCTTGGAGGGCAATCCATATAACAGGGAGGTGGAATCAATGATTTCAGCCTGCTGTTGTGCACCATGAAGCTAATTGGTGAAGATACAAACTCTTGAGCATTCTGAAGCTTATTCTTGTCAGTTTAGAAATACTCAGCACCACTTGACATCAAAAGGAATTATGTCCTGTTCAGTCTCATCTCAGCTTTGAATATTTAGGAGACCTGTAAATGCCTTCATGGGGATTGTGCATTTGATTCTCAGATCAAGTAAAAACCTTCTTCAAAGTACTGTGAAAGGCCAAAGAGAAGCACTATAGAGAATGATGAGAGTGTGCAATGGTTCCATTAAAAACATAAAAGTCATGGCACAGAACACAGGCATTATGTCTTTGAAGGTAATTTTCAAAGCAATGGAGAGGTCATTGAGATCACTACAAGCCAAGGCCAGTCAGGTACACTTTTGACTTTGCTGTCTCTTGATATCCTACAAAACCTGTTAAGCATCATCAGAGCATTGCAAAGAATCTGCATGGTTTGAAAGTACCCTGACCTTCTGCTTCCTACAAGGTATAAAATTTCACCCCAAATTTTCTACACTCTCTGAAAGTTTAAAAATAGCAAAAAACATCTGGGAATATTTTCTTCCTGTTTCAAAAGGGAAGTTGATACATATCAGCTGAAGAGACCTGATATCAGAACTGTGAAATGAGACTGACAAAGAGGGAGTCAACACTTGAGACAATGTATGGAAGTGCACTGAGAAATCAGAGTGCACTACAGGGTTGGGGGACACCATCTTTTAATAGAGACTAGTGCTGAGCATGAAAAAATCAAGTGAAGAAGATAAGAAGAAGATAAGATGGGAGAGCTGCCCATCAGCAGCTCTTCCCGAAGCTTGACAAGAAAAAAAGAAAAAGAAAGAAAAAAAAACACTTATTTTGTGATGAAGACAGCAAAAATATTAAAATATTAATGTTAAAAGGGAAATAAACTGGACACTTAAAAGACAACTTTCCAACTGCCTTAGAAGCCTCTGCCCATGACATCCAAGTAACTGAGGTGGAGAAAACAAAGAATGGTATGGTGTCATTGCTCTTCAACCCATTGCTGCCCCACACTGACCTCTGCTCTCTGGTCACTGAAGGAGAAGCAGCAGCTCTTTGATAATGGCCTCATACAGTGGTAGAGACCCTGACACCAAAGAGCCTTCCTGCATTAGGTATGTACATATATATACGTACAGAGAGGCTCCATCCCTATGTGCTTTTAAGTTAAATTTGCAATAACTGAAAGCCAGAATGAAGAAGCACAAGGATAGGAGGCTGAGGCAGCAGTGGTGTAACAAACTGCAGTGGTAGCATCCTTCTCATGCTGTAAGCATACAACACTATGTGATACAACAAATACACCTCTAATAAAGCCTAAAAGTTTCAGTCCATGTGTTCTTTCATTTTCCTCAGCTCTTTTGCACTCATAGTCCTGTGAGAAGATGAAGTTTTGCAAGAGCCAAGTGGTCTCACATTCTCTGGCTCTGAATGAGGTATCAAAAAGCCAGGGCCAATTACTGGGGGCAGAGCCAGAAGGTTATGGGTTGCTGCTTGACCTTATGTAGTTTTAATCTTTTTTTGAGGCAGAATACCAGATTCCATTCATGGTCACTGATTGCACAACTATAGTATTTCAACCACAATGTTTGAGCTATTCCACAGTAGGCAGATCTCCTTTTTGCAGAGACCCCAGTTTTAACTGGCAGCCCTGGAGGATGCACACAGATTGCAGACTACACAACCACATTCTCCACTTGCATTCACTGATTCACTCTTGTCTTTCAGAACTGAGAAGTTCAGAGCAGCAACTCACAGTGAACATGTGATGGAATAAATATGCATACTAAACACATCAGGACAGTCAAAACTAGAAATGCAAAAACATCTTCCTCCACCACACCCTGCTGTGTGTATTGCAGTGACAATAAAAAACACTCTCATTTCAAGAATCAAACTCATGGTGGGATTTGAGACTTCGGTACTCACTCTCAGCTCTTTAGTTATTTTAAGCACTTTTTTTTTTTCCTGTGTCTTCCAAAGAGAGGCATTTGTGAATTGGCTTTGAGAGTACCCATAAAATGCACACCAAAAGAGTGATATGGGAGGTCCGGAAAAGGGCAGGCAGCTCTTGCACCGGTAAGGTAACATCAGTAGCTGAGGCAGCTTCTTCATCTACAGCATTTACTGTAGTGGGTGCACATGTGTCTTTGGGGGTTTATACCGCATGCAAACTCCTAAGACTGGCCATTGCTAGGGAGAGACTATCAAGTGTCCGCTGCTGAGTGCAGTCTTGCAGCTTGGGTACATTTTTCTGTTTGTCTGAATGCAACTTCTACCTCCTATGTTTACATAGCCATTTTATGGAGGAAAGCAAGGGTATTTTTGTTCTGTTTGTAGACAGCATAGTACACTAGGGATTGGGTCAGTTTTTATTTCTTAGTAACCTTACAAAAAGGGCCTCAGATGTCATGCTTATTTTCCAGCATGCTCTAAAGAAAGAGGAAAGTGTGTAATGGAACATTTTTATATTTCATTTGAAGTTTGAGTTTTGCAGTCTGAAAAAAAAAATGATAGTAAAACACCATGGGCTGCATTGAATAAGCATTATTCCCTTACAGTGAGAATTGATATTCTTTAGTTTCATTAAAATATCTCAGAAGTCCTGCAAATATTTCTCTTGCACCAGATAAGAAGGATGCTGTTTTTCCACATTGCTCTGAAGCACAAAATAATACCTATCTGGACTTCCATGCATTTCCTCCCACTGTTGATAAGTCTGTTGAAAATAATACTACTATTTAACAGCAGCAAAGGCCAATAACCATTGATTTAGCCCTATGAGTCTAAAACCTATAATAGAGGTAAAACTCATGGGGCAGGGAGGGGAGTGGGTGTGGAGGGTGGGTGGGAATGTTGCTAGACTAACAAGTATAAACAGAAGTTAAAAGTACAAACAAACAACAAAAATGACACAAGCTTTTCTTTAGGTGTGAAGCAGAAGCTGTCTGGCTAAAGACAAGAAAACTGCTGCTTGAAGTTTCTGTTTATAGCACATAGTATAATGCATATAATGGAATATAATGGAATTTCTGAGAGAATGAAGGGTTTTGGTTAAAATGAAATTCTATTGTGTTAAGGAAACTGAATGATTTGAAGAAATGAACAGGTCAAACCAGATGAGCTAATAAATGCTCTATACTTTGAGGATGTGAAACATGACAGAGAATCCAAGAACAAAGAGCTAATTTTTTGGTTACCACATAAATAAATTCAAGACTAATTCATGGGGAAAAAAAAAAAAAAAAAAGACACACCTAATGTATAAAAGCTAAAAAAGACAAAAAGCAGTTTTTCCTCCTCCACATTGTCATAGGAGAGGAGAGATTGATAGCACCATTATAGCAAACCTCAGGATTGGTAGCTTAGATGTAGGAAAAACAGACACATTTCCGGGCCTGATTCAAGATATAAAGAAGACAGCCTTTTATACTCACTTTTTCTTTTTCTTTTTTCTTTTTTTTCCTATAAAAAAGTAAAGGTAAAGATGTTTTTATGCCTCATTTTGTGGTTAGAAGACAATATTTTTTTTATGTATTTAAATTCTTACTCATTCAAAGTCATGTGCAACACTGGTAAGGGATTAGGACCAGAAAGTTTGACAAGACGTGGTGCAACACCAGAATGTAAATTTAAGAAGAAAGAAAAAAAAAAACAATTTATATAGTCACACTGAATTTTATTCTCAGCCACAAGAGACAATAGCTACTGCATTTTGGTAGGAGAAAAGTATATTTCCATTAAGATCCATGGCTTATTGCATTTGGAGGATATAACTACACAAGCAAATATGGGAATTTACAGACCGCTAGTTTTCTGCCTTGGAACTAAATTCAGATAATCTTAACATGAACTAAGAATGACTCAATAAAAGAGCTAGGCTTGGAAGATGTCTGTCTTCCCCCAAAAGTTATAAACCCATATGTAGTTTGGTGAATAAATTCAATCTTTATCAAACATTTAAGGCCACATCTCTCTCTGAAGGCACCTTAATGACTGTAGCAAAAGGTTCTCCAGGCTTGACTGTCCTCACAGTAAAAAAAAAAAAAAAAAAAAGTCCTTATGTTTATGTTAACTGTCTCATTCTCTTGCCATGTGAGAGAGCTTGCCACTGTGAAGAACCTGGCTACATAGGGAATAAAGGGGATGTCGTTGTGGGAGTCTATTACAGACCGCCTGTCCAGGACGATAGCGCCGATAAATTATTCTTTACAGAACTAAGAGAGGCCTCGAGATTAACTCCCCTTGTCCTTATGGGGGACTTCAACTTGACAGACGTTAACTGGGAGTGCCGCACGGCTGACACGAGCAAGTCCAGGAGGTTCATGAAGCACCTAGATGATAACTTCTTGGTGCAGGTGCTAACGGAGCCAACTAGGAAAGGTGCCCTCCTAGACCTGTTGCTAGAAAACAGAGAGGGTCTGGTGGGAGATGTGGTGATTGGTGGCTGCCTTGGTCATAGCGACCATGAAGTGGTTGAGTTCAAAATTTACGGTGACAGAAGGAAAAGTGCCACCAAAACCTCATCCCTAGATATGGGGAAAGTGGACTTCAGGCTGCTCAGGGAACTAGTCAGCAAGGTCCCCTGGGAAACTGCTCTTGAAGGCCTCGATGTCCACCAGTGCTGGTCACTCTTTAAGCGATGCCTCCTAGAAGCACAAGATCAGGCAATTCCTAAATATCGCAAGTCAGGCAGGCGGGGCAGGAGGCCAGATTGGCTGACAAGGAACATTCTAATGGAGATTAGGCAGAAACAGAGAGTGTTTCGCTACTGGAAGGAGGGCCAGGTGTCATGGAAAGAATACAGGAATGCTGTTCGTGTTTGTAGGGAGAAAATTCGTATGGCCAAAGCACACCTAGAGTTGAAGCTGGCTGTGTCTGTGAGAGAAAATAAAAAGGGTTTTTTTAGATATGTGAATGGAAAAAGGAGAACTAAAGAATACATAGGGCCGCTCCTTGATAGGGAAGGTCTCCTCACAGACAATGACATAGGCAAAGCAGAGACGCTTAACGCCTTCTTTGCCTCTGTCTTCAATGCCGATGATGGGCTTCGGGACCCAGGGTGCCCTGAGCTGGAGGACCGGGACGGTGGGGATGACAAACTCCCAACCGACTCTGAACCTGTGCGGGATTTGCTACTCCACCTGGATCCCTACAAGTCCATGGGTCCGGATGGGATTCATCCCCGGGTGCTGAAAGAGCTGGTGGACGTCATCGCGGAACCTCTCTCAATTATTTTTCAACGATCCTGGGAATTTGGAGAGGTCCCGGTAGACTGGAAGCTGGTAAACGTTGTGCTGATTTTCAAGAAGGGTCAGAAAGAAGACCCTAGCAATTACAGGCCTGTCAGTCTCACGTCAGTGCCTGGTAAAATCATGGAGAAGATGGTTCTTGAACTTATTGAGGCGCACCTGGGGGACAAAGCAGTCATTGGTCCCAGCCAGCATGGGTTTGTGAACGGTAGGTCCTGCCTAACTAACCTGATTTCCTTTTATGATAAGATCACCCGTATGGTGGACCAAGGGAAACCAGCTGAAGTGATTTTTTTGGACTTCAGCAAGGCTTTCGACACGGTTTCCCATAGGATCCTACTGGACAAAATGTCCACCATACAGCTAAATAAAAACATCATACGATGGGTAAGCAATTGGCTAATGGGCAGGGCCCAAAGGGTTATGGTAAATGGGGCTGCGTCAGGCTGGCAGGCGGTCACCAGTGGGGTCCCTCAAGGCTATATTTTAGGGCCGGTACTTTTCAATATTTTTATAAACGATCTGGATGTAGGAATAGAAGGTATTTTGAGCAAGTTTGCTGATGACACCAAACTTGGAGGAGTTGTGGACTCGAATGAGGGTGGAAAGGCCTTGCAGAGGGATCTGGATAGGTTGGAGAGCTGGGCGATCACCAACCGCATGAAGTTCAATAAGAGCAAGTGCCGGGTCCTGCACCTGGGACGGGGAAACCCTGGCTGCACATACAGACTGGGCGATGAGACAATGGAGAGCAGCCTAGAAGAGAGGGATCGGGGGGTTGTGGTAGACAGCAAGTTGAACATGAGCCAGCAGTGTGCCCTGGCAGCCAGGAGGGCCAATCGTGTCCTGGGGTGCATCAAGCATGGCATCGCTAGTAGGTCAAGGGAGGTGATTGTCGCGCTCTACTCTGCGCTGGTGCAGCCTCACCTTGAGTACTGTGTGCAGTTCTGGGCACCACAATATAAAAAGGACATGAAATTGTTGGAGAGTGTCCAGAGGAGGGCTACGAAGATGGTGAAAGGCCTGGAGGGGAAGACGTACGAAGAACGGCTGAGGTCACTGGGCCTGTTTAGCCTGGAGAAGAGGAGGCTGAGGGGAGACCTCATCACAGTCTACAACTTCCTCGTAAGGGGGTGTTGAGAGGCAGGAGACCTTTTCTCCATTAACACCAGTGACAGGACCCGCGGGAACGGGGTTAAGCTGAGGCAGGGGAAATTTAGGCTTGACATCAGGAGGGGGTTCTTCACAGAGAGGGTGGTTGCACACTGGAACAGGCTCCCCAGGGAAGTGGTCACTGCACCGAGCCTGTCTGAATTTAAGAAGAGATTGGACTGTGCACTTAGTCACATGGTCTGAACTTTTGGGTAGACCTGTGCGGTGTCAAGAGTTGGACTTGATGATCCTTAAGGGTCCCTTCCAACTCAGGATATTCTATGATTCTATGATTCTACATCTTCTCAATAATCTTCTTACAGAAAGACTGCTACTGAGTCCCCATAAAGCCTTCTTATTTCCAGGCTGAACAAACCCAGTCCTCTCTGTTTCAGAGACAGAAGATTTTACACATGAGAAGTGCCAGGACAGGGTGCTACAGTATTCTACCTACCATTGGCTCCACGCTGTATATGACTCCTTAACCACTACCCTCTAAACCTGACCATCCAAGCCTGATTACCCAACCAGTTGCCTACCTACCCAGTTGCCTACTCACCCAGATTCTGATGTCCCAGCTCTGACAAAAGAATATATTTGTTAGCATTGCTAACATCAAGGTAAGTTACATTCACTGTCATTGCCTAATCCATAAAACTAGTCACTTTATCACAAAGGCAGTCAGGGCAATCAGGCATGATTTAACCTTGGTGAATCCATTCCATCTATTCCAAACCTTCTCATTCTTCTCTTATCTGTATTCATAGCAGAAAGTTCAGTGCAACACAGATCTGGCAGTGCTGATTGTAGAGCTGTAATAACTAGCTCTCTGCTCATGATTCTAAACTTTCCCAGTTTCTTTCCAAGAAGGCTAGCTCTCTTCTAGCATTTCAGAGAAATCTATCTGACTCATGCCTGTTGAGCCTACTGTGTGGATTGCCTTGGGCTGCCTGGGTCCCTTGGTTTCCCTGTATCTCAGTTATTCATCCAGCAGCACTTCAAAACACCCCATGAAGATGGACTACTATGTTCAGGACTCTGAGGCTTTCTGTTTGCAGTAGTCATAACAATATAAGCAAGGCAGAATCTTATTTCTTTCCCCTCTTCCCTAATTGTAAATGAAGACAACATTAAAATATTTAAGTCCATTTCATTTTGAAATCCATCCACTTTCTGTTATGGTCCCTACTCATAGATATTACAATACCTCAAACAACTGGCTCTGCTTACCTTTGAGACAATGTTTATTTGATGTTTAATGTTTCCCTCAGTCTAAGCCCTTGCCTAGTCACCATGAGAATACCTGACCTACACACACCAAAGCAGACAAGCTACCTTCAAGACTTTAGCTCTCTATTTGTCTTAAAATTGTAACTATTATTCCACATGTCTGAATTTTATAAAATAGGTTTCTTATTTTTTTCCATGGATCAATGTTCAATTCCTTGAAATAATAACAAAAAGAATGAAATGTCTTCTCAACTACAGATGAAAAGAAAGTTATTTGAGAAGACAAAGTATACCATAGCTTTGTAACGACTTTCTGTCTCTATTTTTAGTGTAATATTTGAGACTTCCTAAGACATTATATTATTCAGAAGATGCAAATTAAATCAAAGTTTAAAAGCGTAAATTGGAAAACAGAATTTCAGCTGTAGAAAAGATGAGAGAAAAAGGAAACACTTCCTTACTGTGCCAGTGACAGGGCATTGGGACAGGCTGCCAGAGAGGTGGTGGAGTGAGCCTCCTTGGACATATTCAAAAGCCACCTGGACATGGTCCTGGGCAATCTGCTCTTTGTGGCCCTGCTTGAGAAAAGATGCTGATTTGTGGCAAGAGGTGGATTGACATTTTGACACTTAACACCTAGAGCACAGTCCCCCTCCAGTGACTCTTACGAACCATGGCAGATGAGAAGCTTTAATCTAATGTTTAGCTTTTTTGACTCCTCTTACCATGAGTTGTCTCCTAGCACAAAGTAAGCCAGTCAATCACCCACAAAAATATCTGTTGGGTGGTATCTCTGACCTTGCTCTTCTTATCTATCTTTTCTCTTTTACCACATTGCAAGCTATGCTCAGTCACAACTTAACCTGCACCAGATCTGGCAGCTGCTGGATGCTTCTAAGGACAGATTCAGCTCAGCAGCTGAGCAGAACAAACAAACAAAAAAGATAATGTTTCTACTGGGTTAATGAACTAAACTGGCACACGAGAAGGTGTGACAAGTTCTGGGGTCACTGGAAAGACGGTGGCAGAATCACACAGGTTGGAGCAGAGAAGGACTGAGCAAGTGCTGACAGTCAGATCAGATCAGATAGTAATGAAACAGTGGCCATGTTGTGCTTTCTCACAATGTATTAGTTAACTTGACTTTGGGAGCTTCTCTCCAGGTGATAATGTAGCTTTATTTTATTTTACTGTAAGCCACGAATGCCCCTCAAAGCAAACACCGAGAGGCCTAGAGCTTTGTGTATCAAAGCAAATTTTCAGAGTTATTACTCAGAAGCAAACAATAGGAGCATAACCCCAATTTTAGGACTGTACAAAAGCATAGCTGCTGGTATGCAAAAAAGCAAGTAAATTTAAATAATTAAAAAAAAAATTCACTTTGTTCACCTTTTTTCTTATTGAACTATGACAAAACATATCAGATTGTACTGACAGATAATGAAGGTAAATAAAAACAAACTTTTCCCAAAGATCTCACCAGCCTTTCATTCTAAGAATATGGTCTCATAACAGTTTTACACATTCATATGGGAGGAAACGGCTAAAACATATAGTGATAATGCCCTCTTCAAGATTTCCAGTCATCATGTTCTAGCACCACTGCACACATGCACCACAACCACATGGTCTCTGAAAATCCTATCTCTCCAGGGGCACAAACATAGGAACAGCAGTGCTTGAGTCAACATGCAGATGGAATTTGAAAGCAGCTTCTTACAGTACCCAATTTCAGTTCATCATCAATGCTAGGAAAACACAAAAGCATGGAGGACAAATCCCAACGCTGACACTAGTGGATAATCACCAACTGCTATTTCTTGTCGTCTGAGCTGTATAGAGTACTTACAGAAATATCATATTTTTTATCTCTTAAAAATTTCTGCATTTTGGATTAAAAACTAATAATAATGAGTCAGGTAGACTGATGAAATGCTTTAAATTTTATTATTATTATTGTTATTATTATTTTATTTTATTTTTAAATCCAAGCACATTTACTCAAAGTCTCACACAAAGTCTGTGGTTGAGCAAATGGTTTGAGACAAGTCCTCCCTCAGACAGGCACACTTAACTGCACAGCAGCTTTTATTTGGGCCTGAATAGAATTGATCCCTGGCAGTTATAATGATAGAAGTGCTGACTAAGTGGAAACAAGAAATGCTCTCTGATTTCTGAAGTTTTGGATAGAAAATCTTTTCATCTTCGCACTCTGAAGTAACAGTTTTATTTCTTGTCTTTTTAAAGTAGAGCAGTGATGAGTTCTATGTTTTCAAATCCAAAAAGACCAACCAAGAGAAAATGTATATATGGGCGATAAAAATGTAATCCAGTATTCTCAGAGGCAGGAGATTTTTTCCACCAGGTATTTAATAGATGAGATTTATTCTTACTGCCACATGCATATACAATGATAGTACCAGAAACTGTTTAAGAGGAGAGAGAAGCTTGGGAATGTAAAGCATCCTATGGCTTTATTCTTCCCATCTGGTATCACTATAAGCATGAATTGGAGTTTCTTAAGCTTTAAGTTTCTGCCAAGATCTCAAGGGGATTTATAGCCTGTGATCATATTAGAAAAACAACCAACAACAAAAGGAAGAGGGAAATTATGTCCTTTGCATGCATTAGCTGTTAACTTTATTTACACAATGAATGAAACAGAAGGAATAAATAGACACAGAACAGAGTAAACATTTATTGAAAAAGAATTTGTATCTATATAATAAGATGTGCTACATATTCCATTTGGTTGTACTATGAATAAGTAGTTGAACTGATTATTAATAAAATTAAATCAGACAGTTTGAATCTGCATTTCCCCACAAGAAACAGAACTGGGGAAAAAACAGTACTGTTTATACAAATCAAGCAGACACACTCCTAAAGACCAGACTTCCTACATGTAAAATATCTTCCACAAAAATTGAGAAGTGCACACTGAATATCATGCTATTCTGCAGGAAATTTACAACAAAATTTACAAGACTATAACAAATCTAGAGGCCAAAACACTACTCTACAAACATCTCTTCAAATCAAGTGCTACTGATAATGTTACAGCTTAGACAATGGATCAAAAAGGAGGTGTAGAAAGCAAAGACCTGGGAGAATAAAGGAGCCAACCCATTAAACAAACAAACAAACAAACAAACAAACAAAAAACTTACCGTCTTAGTTACCAGACATTTCCATTCTCTAGCAGAGGAAAGAAAACTAAGAATTCTTTTAGTTGTAGTTAACATCAATAAGACAAGCATACTTCAATTTTTTATTTTTATTTTTATATAGCTTCTTTCCTAGTTCTCAGCCAAAACTATTGGAGGGAAAGGGTCATGGAATTGATGTCCATCAACCCAGCCAGCTATCATAAAAGACTGCACAGCTTCTCATTCTGGTGATTTAGGAAATTCTGTTAGGTGGGAGACATTCTGATTTACAACCTCTACTCCAAACATGCTGTTGTGCAAATGTGAAATATAAATAAAGCAAAACAGAATAGCAACACATCTAAACAGTCCATAACCAAGAAGCTCAAATATCTCTTATTTGGAACTTCAGCTGTTGCCTGTAAGTTGTTCATGAACTCCTCACTCCAAGTTTTCCATCAGATCCTCAGTTCCAAATGCTTGCTGCTTGAGATATGTCTACTGACTATGAAAAAAAAAAAAAAAAAAAAGACAGTTTTGTGAGAACATGTCATTTCTGTCAACACTTGAAAGTGATTCTAGATGAACTCTAAAATCTATTTCCAATTCTATAGTGATTAGAAAAGTTTATTTTTTTTTTAATTTATTTTATTTTTTTCTGATGTGTGTGTTTTACTACCACTTATAAAAGCTGAAGTCAGAAATGGGTTCCACAGAACCAAAGTCTATTTCTTCCAGGCAACATGACTCACTTTTGAGCTCAGACTCTAACTTCCAGCTCAAGCTAGTACTGTGAAACACCCAACAAGACACAAAGAATAATCTAGAGTCAGGACTGCCTGAAAAGCACAACTAAAAGTACTAGGAGTTCCTAGAGGAAACATTACATAGGCACTCAGTGTTTGTTAAAATTAAAAAAAGCAACATCTTAAGATGTTGCATAGGATAATGTTAATGAGTCGAATTAAAATTTTGAACAGGATGTCTTGTTTTTGTCCAGATGGCAACAGGAGTCTCTCTTGTAAGGATCTTTGGATTATGTGAGACTCTTTGAACCACTGCTTTCCCAAACCTTTGTAATCCAACTGGCCCATGGTCCTGCGTAACCATCCCAGCATATGCTGGATTCACTACTACAGATCACTGTAACTAAATGCAGAAGACTATGTTCTAAATGATCATTTTTTCACCTGCAGGAGGAGCTTCTACGCATTTGAAAGCATCTTATCTATTTATTATTTGATCAATTTTGCAGCAGAAGCCTCTAGTGGAGTCGAGTCTGTGGGTGGAAGAACCAGATTGTCCTTCTAGGAGCTTAATCAAAAAACTCAAGTACAGAAATTGACCTAGATACAGTAGAATCTTTCTGGAAGGAGTCTTCAGGTTGTTATGACATTTCCAGCTAGAGATTGTACCAATTAATCAAATAATTTGTTGTGAAGATGAAGTAAGGTGATTGACTGAACAGATAGTAAAGTTGATCCATCTTCTCAAACCTGTCAGTTATCTCAACTGTGCTTGTGGGAAACCCTGGAGCTCTTCAGCCAGCCAAGGAGTTTATGACAGAAGTGTACTGGTTATTCATACAGGCACAGCCTTGGCACTCAGCTTCATTATAACTTAAAGACAAACCTGAGTTTCTTACTTAAAACTCATTTAAGTTTCGTAGCTATTAACACAGGAACAAATTCATTTTTCTCACAATTTCTATTCTCTTCTTAAGAGAATAACTGTACTATTTCTATGCCCTAAATGGGTTATACAGATCAAAAATATTTGTAAACCACTTTTGTTATTATTAAAAGTTGAACTCTGATTTAACTCCACAGTTCTGTAAACAACACAAGAATCATATTTCTAATCCCTCATAGCTGTGTATTAAAAAGTGGTCTAAAAAGGGATGGGAGCCAACTGGGGTGGGAGACCAGCTCAACTTCTCACAGAAATTCTCTGCACTTTGTTTGGGATCAAATATTATGTCTGGTTCTAAAGATTAGTCCTTTTATAATATTCCTTTTCATGCTTACAACAAAAAAAAATGAGTAAGAGATGAAATTTACGAAAAATATTAACCATGTGGCAGTAATTGAGCTGCTTACCTCTATTACATTTGCTGCATCAATCCACATATTTATGAGACTATAAATACTTTTTTCATAGTGTATATGTACATTGCAAGGTAGATTAAAAATGGATTAGAAACCATACTATTTCATAAGAAAGGTTAGAGTACAGTTATGTCTTAATTCCTTTACATTAAACTTAACTTTGACTGTGCCCCATAACCTGAACATGATGAACGACAAGAAATGCCTTTTGGAAGGCTAAGACTGCTCTTGTTCTGATTTTCTGGTGTAACTTTTGCTTGCCATTGCAGTTCAAAAGTAGCTTCACATTCTTTACCTTGCGCAAAATGCAGTAATGATGTAGAAAAGTATCTCAGTAGGTGACACACTTGCCTCCTCTTTATTCTGATATTGATGGCACATGGGGGCATACATGCCCATACTTTGCCCATGTACTGTACAGGGAATAAACACATCTGGCTGGCATTGCCCCAATGTCAAGGGCTCGCATGATCCTGGAGACATACTGTGCCAGAAGTCAGCAATCAGACAATCATGTTTTGTGCAAAACACTCTTTCCTCAAAACATAAAGCCTATAAAGAGGTGGGACAGCGTAAGATCATGGTTTTACAGACTTGATTTCAGCTGTGGCCCCATGAAGACTGAATTCATCTGCACCACAGTGAAGGCAATGTGGCTGTGGACCTGCTTTTAGAAACCTGCACCTGTGGCAAAGCAGTCCTGCTTTAAACCTTCCTGTAAATCCAGATCCTTGTGTTTCAGGTGGCATAATCTGCTTCTGGAGAAAAAGAGGAATCTCTGTATTTCTCAGCCCTGGCACTTTAAAGTCAGAGCTGCAGGACACAGTATGGGAAAATCAGTCCCACTGCTTATGATCAAAGAATGTTTAATCTTTTCTCCAGATGACTGCATGCTCTCCCTTCTCCCTTCTCCCTCCCCTCCTTCCTTTCACTAACCTCATTCCCAAACCCCCCAAATCTGAAATAGAATGTAGAATTTTATGTTTTTACACCAAGCATGCTCACATGGTTAACTCCCTCAAATATTTAAGATAACATAAAAAAATAATAATAATAATTATGCCTTTAAGAAATGTTCACAGCACACCATAAAAAAAAAAAAAGCAAAAAATCAAAAGGCCAATAACTGTGATAAACTTACAGAGAATCTCCTGTCACATTAATTGATGATTTGCCCAGCAATCCACATGAGTTAGGATATTCCAACTCACCTATTATCATGCCTGAATCATAGTAGTTAAACAAACACTAATTTAGGTAGATCTTCATTGCTCCTACTTTACATGCACAAACAAGCATTTGCAGATGGTGATGGGTTTCCCACATATCAGAAGATGGGATAAAATGACATTCACTGCCTTTTCAGTTTGGGTTTCCTATAGTATTCTGCAGTCTTCCTTGAGCAATACATCAGTAGTCTCATTAAAATGCAAGCCAATTTATTATTAGATCTAACAGACATTTTATTCATGTGTAAATGACAGGATAATAGAACAGTTGTTTGACAGCTTGCTGAGAAAATTGTAGCTTTCATCATCTTAGATGATAAATTTTTCCTAAAATAAAATGAACACCCATGGAAGAAATTAGAGTGGGGGTTTTAGACAAAGAAAAGAATATGACAACTATTCTACTTAACTGAATCGATTTCTGTGATCTCATGAGAGTCAAAAATACTTTGGTTTAGAACAAGCCAAATTCAGATATCACTTGCCAAGCTAAATTTTAGAAGTGAGAAAAATACTTGGAGAGTTTAAAAGGAAAAGTAGTACACTCACTTACATATCCTGAAAGCTTATTAGCTTACTGAAAACAATCAATTTTATACCTTTTTTGTAGTCCCCATATTTCAGAAATCTCACATACACTATTATTTTTTTATTTTTATTTTTTTGGCAACTTGATTGCAAGACTATTAAGGCCGCTAAGCAACATCTTGTATTTGTTGCAGAATTCTGTCTTGGGTCTAAGGAGAAATACTACTCAAAAAAAAAAAAAAAAAAAAAATATATATATATATATATATGTGGCTTTAAATATTTTTACTAGAGAGCATATTAGAGAGCACAAGGAAATGACAAGACATCCCAGAGCATTTGAAAAATAAAGTGCTAACTAACATGGAAAGTTCAAGCTTCTCTTTGTGGCAAGAACATTACTGGAAAGTTCTCTTTTCACATGTCAGTCTTGGCATGAAGAATAGAAAACATAAGCACTTTAACAGCTGCCAAATGCAAGTATGAGGCTCAAGTGATTTGTTCACAGTAAAGAAAAAAATGTTTGACCTTAAGTCATTACATTCCCAAACAAATGCTCATTTTGCATTTAGGTTGAATAAACTATGAAAAACAATAGCTTCCTCAAGTGCTCTACATCAGCAACAATTCAATCTGTTCAACTTTTCAATTTGTAAAGATGTAGAAAATAAAACAATTACCCACATCGAGCTCAGGATCCTTAAAACACCCCAGATTTTACCCTGTTTTAGGGAGTTCTGAGTTGCTGTCAGCCAAATGACCACCAAACTTTTCTTTGCCCAAGATTCATTGCAAAATACTACCACCATTGCAAATGTGAAATTATGACATATCCCATGCATGTCAGAAATTTAGGACTTTTTTCTAAGATCTTGTAAGAGATTTTTGTAGTCCCCAAACACAGAAATCTTTCTCCCAAAAGAGAATAAACATTATTTTACAGTTAATCTATTTCGTTTTAGTATATTTATTTTGGTCCATTTTAATTAAGCAAAAATTATTGATTTGTATGAATATTACTTCCTCAGACCAAAAATTTCTGACCAAATTTAGGACACCTAAATTTATACATTTATATATTTATAAATGTCTAACCTTCTCCCTGTTTTGATTTTATCTTTGTCTTGGTGATTACATTTTTGTTCTGGACATTGCTCAGGACTCGTAAGTTTCTACTCCAGAAATGAACAGAGTAGGACAAAGGGCATGATAAAATTTTCATTTGTCAGACAAAGTACACCTACAGAAAGATAATCAGAACCTTCAGAAAGTAAAATCACTGCTGCTTTCATTTCAAAACATAAACAGGAGGCAGTTGCTGCTATTGTTAGCAGTGTAGTAATGAGCCTAAATGCTGTTTAGACCAGTTCCGTCTAAATGAGATTAAGTTTCCATCATTATATTCTCTCCAGCTGACATCTGAAAAAGACTTAAATTCTACCAAAAGGCAGAGGTTAGCTGAAACAATGCTTTTGTGACACTTTGCATCTGTTGCTGCATTTCAAAGTTTCACTCCACTTAAGATTTGTAAAGAAGCTGAAATTTTGTGTTCCCACAGAACTAATTTCCAGAAAGCTGACTGAGAAATGATGCAGAACTTTCTTAGTGTGTGGCAATGAGTATGTCTTCAATGTTTTTCTACATCAGGGAAGAAGTTAATAATCCAAAGGTGGGGGAGGAGGGAGGAACAAGTCTAAAGAAAGGTATGACACTGAACAAGTGAGACAATTTTGCAAAAAGTAAAGAATATTCCACCCCACATACTCCCCACTCCCCATATACTGGAATTACTTTTCCTATCTGGGAGAGCAAACACTGCATTTTTCATGTCTAATTTTGTCTTTTCTCCTATTGGCTTTGCTAACCAAGAATGTTACCCATTTCAAACAGCAGATATTTCTTCAAACTGTTAATCATTTCTGACTTGCAGGTGGTCTATTATAGATTTCAGTATCTTCTAATGTTTAAAATTCAAATATATAATGGATGTTCTTTGGCAGGCTAAGGGACTCCAAAATAGTGCATATATTTGTATGTTTATTACATATTTTATATATATATATGTATGTATATAATATGTGTATATATACATATATATAATATATATATAATATATATAAATATGTATTAATATGTATAAATAATATATTATATATTATATATTTATATAAATAATATAAATAATATGTATAAATATATATTATATATATAATATGTATAATATGTAATATATATATATATTACAAATATATATTATGTTTATTATAGTGCATATATGTATGTTTATTTGAAACATTAAAAGAACAAATACTTACTTGTCTTCCAAAATCTGTGTTTAGACTGAGAAATTTCAGATTTGAAGACATCTCAGTGGCTCATTCCAAGATATGAGAGTATACTTTTCTTCTCTGAGAACTGACAACACAATCAAAACCAGTCCTAGAAATAATATTGTTGTGTCACAGATTTAGCTATGGATAACTGGTCTGTAAACAATAAACAGTCTGGAGATACAAGATCAGAACTACCTTCCTCCTGAAGTAGTTAGTGCATTGTAAGCCAGCTAATAGTATGGAATTGCTATTTTAATCACAGTAACTTTTCAAAACTCTGCTGGATTCTGTACAGATAAGTGGAGAAACACAGTCTCTATCATAAATATATTTAGAGACTGAACAAACAGCTCTAAACCCAAAGGGGAAAGGTGGCAGATGAAGGTTATGACTGTCCTTAATTATAGTTCTTATTACACAGCTCAGTACAGCTGACTGGGATTCAGCTCAGGTGAGACCTTCATGTGCAGAAGCACCTTCTGCCATTGTCATGGCACATCATTCTTGAAGGTACTGCTGTCCCAGTCACACACTGTGGTAAACCAAAATGCAGTTTTTACAGAGGGTTGGAGGTTTGAGCAGCCAAAGGAATAAGTGCTCAAAAATGCACCACACATTTTTGTTGAGAAAGTCAAATGACAAAAGATTCTCCACAGTAAATATTATTGCAAGCAGGCTGCTGTTCAAAAAGTCTTTTCAAACCAACAAAACATAGCTCCAAAACTACTTAACCACAACAGATTATAAACAACTTTGCTCAACTACAATTTATTTTCTTCAGACAGAAAATGGGCATGAGTTTAAGAGATATATGTACAGACAACTCTGAAATACAGGTTGCAACCTCTTCGATTTAGCAGTACAAAGGAGTATTAGATGAATTCAAATTTCATGCTAATTTAAGTTATTTTGGGTTAAAAAATAATTTGTTTCCATCATAAGCTATCAGTAAGAGCAGTGTTCAGAGGCTAGGGAAGGAAAACAATTTGTATAGCTACCGTGGCCATTTGCAGAAGGAGGGGATAGGGATATCTAAACAGAAATGGGAATGTAAATGCTTCATCTGTCATGTATGGATATTTAAATAAAAATGGCAACGCCACAATTAGGAATTGGAAAACACAGCACTGATATAAGTGCTGGATGAAAACTGCACAGATCCATATCAGTTCTGGGAGGAACCTTCCTGAAGTGATACAATTCCTCAGGATAAGGCAGATTGCGTCTCTACTTATTGATGTTCTTCTCTCCTTCTCTCCACTAGGAGAACAAGATATGGGCTTTGTGTGCAAGATCTCAAAATTATTATATTAATTATCGTGTTAAATTAACTCGGGGCTGACATTTTGATGTCTTCTGTTAGTATCCATTAATTTGGTAGCAGACTTGCCTCTTATAAGAGGAATAAATACTAGTATTCATGTAGACAAAAAATAATCTTATATTCACTGCTATATGCTGGAAGGCACCAGCCTATGCCTTTGTATAAGAAAACATAATAGTAGACAACTGAATAGAAATTCTTCTGAACCATAATTCTTCTATAATTCTATAATTTGACCTTCAAGGTCGAATTATATGGACTGCAAGAGATCCATGAACAATGTGGCTCCCAGGCTGAAGAATCTTTTGAAGTTTCCTGTTACACTACAGGTCTATCAGTAAAGAGGGAGAACAACTGCATTAGTACTTTCAGAACTTCCTTGTCTTGTCCTCCTAAAAATGACGCTAACCCACTGCATGGAGAAAACCATACCTCAGAGAAAAGGTAATACTTCAGCTAGAAGTAACTTGGCTGAATTAAATTTTCAGAAACAGGCACTCTTGACAGAGGAAGGTGTTCATGCTTTCTAACTCACTACAGGATTTTTATCACTTCAGAAAAAGTGGTCTTCTGGAGAAGTTTCTTCCTCATCCTCAACTCTGGAAGACTGACAGTGATATGGCATGGCATGGATACCACTACTTACCTTAAATATCCTAGGATGGGTATCTCTTTCCTTCTGGGTGCTATGGATCCAGAGATCCTCCCTACAAGTCTAAGATCATGAAAGACATTACTAGACAAATATCTAAAAGCAGTTTGTAGGCATATAATGATAATTTTGGACAGAACTATTAAAGAAAATTGGGAAGGGGAAAGTAGGGTAACAAGGCTAGGAAATCAAGCCCTGTTATAGATTAGGAACTGGTTAAAAGCCAGAGAAAAGAAAATAACAATTCTGTTAGGGGAAAATACTGCCAAAAACAGTTGTGAATAGATATTCAGATCAACATTGGTCTACTTCAGTTCTGTGAAGTAAACAGAGGAGAGATATGAGGCAGAGAAAAAAAAAAAATACCATGCTGATGACACAGGTCATAGTAAGGTTATAAAGAAGGCCAAAATAAACTGGGGCAATGAAAAATTAAAACAGGATAACAGAATGTTAAGTGAGAAAAACAACCCACATACCATTAATTTCTGATCAACATTTTACATTTCAGTTAAAAGACTTATGCATTATCACTAAGAGGTGCTTGTTTAAACTGTCAAAAATAGTCTTCATTAAGAAGGGAAAACTGAAAATACAATGTCTTTACATCAAATCATGATATTGAACACTATTCAAAAACTATATTTGGCTTATTATTACACGTCCAAGAAAATCAACAAAATAAGGTCTAAGAAAGAGAGGTCTTGGGACAGCTGACAGGTCCAGAATTCCTGTTTGAATGTTGTAGCTCACAAAAAGCCTGTTTTCGCACAATGCTTTCAAATAAAAACATTCATTGGCTTTCTAGACTGTTTTTCCATGTTAGGATCTTCTAGACTCAGCAGGAAGGCAACAAACAATGAAACCGATCTCAAAGCTGCAAGGTGAAACAAGGAAAGACAATGCCTGTCTGAGCTGTACAAATGTATGTTTATCCATAAAATAACAAGTTCAGTTTCTTTAGCAATCTCTGCAGCCATTTTCATCATTTTTATGCACATAAATTTATGTTCATAGAAAGAAAATTTTTCAAAGAAGCTAAGTATTTGAGGGGAAAAAAATCAACAAGAAGAAAAACAAACATTTAAAATTCAGAAACATGAAAATGAATTCAGAAACACATACTCAAATAATCTTGCCCATTGCAGAAAGGCATTAACTTAAGGCAAAACTAGGCAATCCCAAACAAACAAACAAACAAAAATCCTTTATCCAGTATCTGGACACTTGGTGAATATTTTAGTTCTGAGATTCTTCACCATATAAATTTTACCATCAGTTACTCTCCTTATTCCATGAGGAAAAGAAAAAATGCTCCAGGAAAGTCATTTTACTCAGTCAATTGTAATGTCTGGGGAGAAAGAAAAAAAAGTAATAAATCAGAAAATAAACCCACAGTCATCATGATGAAAGAACACCCAGCTTTTTTGCCAAGTTTGCTCAAAACACCCCTTGATGTTCTTTGTTTCCATCCTAATAGGATGAACACAGTCAAGTAGCTCTGTAGTGCTTAGTATATCACACACACATTCATTTCTGTCTTCAAACACACCAACCTCATCTTTGACAGGCATCCCAGATATAACAGGCTACAATAATGTGCAGAAACAATCTTCTGTTTGACGTTGTTTAACTCAGTGGTAGGATATTTGATTACTCATTGTGCTGCGAGTAGGAGGGGAAGAACAACTCTATTAACAGGGGCATTCACTTAGGAGATGACCGTTTGGTCTCAACAGTGTAATTCTGGGAGATGCACAGATTCACACATCCTTCATCAAGGCATGGAATAAAGTCCACAGGCTGTGACCAAATCTCACAGTTGCAAGGTGAATAAAACTTGCTTTCCTCTTATCTCCTCTGGCTTCTGTTTAGTATTATTCCCCATTACGAAACTGTTCTCTCACTTCTAAAAATAGAAGGGTTTTTTTAACCCTAAACATGGGTTACTTGTTTTGAAAAGGGGGGAAAAATCCCTAGATCAGTAACAATTATTGGTTCTTTTCCTCTCATTAATGGCTTAGCAGAGTTCTTTCCTTACTCTTTCTAATTTCCATCCGCTTTGTGATTTCCATTTCTCTACTCAAACAAGTCTTGTTAACTCATTTAATTTCTGAGAACATAAACAGTTACCCTTTTTCCTGGATAAAATGGGTAGCAAGAAGTCATTGCAGAATTGTCATTCAACTGCTACTGTCTCAAAAATTCAAAGACTGGGTGAGCTGTTTCAGGGGACTGACACAAGCCAGCATTGCTTTGGGAACAGAGCATGAACAAAGGTCTGATGAAGCCTCAAATAAAGTGAAGCAGGTGACCTCGGACCCATCTGAGCAATGCAGTAATACCCAAGTTTTAGAGTAACTCTCTAGATTAAAAAACCTCCTCATAAAGAGACAAAGTTCACTGCTGCTTGACTAGCAGGACAGCAGAGACTTTCCTTTCCTTTCCTTTCCTTTCCTTTCCTTTCCTTTCCTTTCCTTTCCTTTCCTTTCCTTTCCTTTCCTTTCCTTTCCTTTCCTTTCCTTTCCTTTCCTTTCCTTTCCTTTCCTTTCCTTTCCTTTCCTTTCCTTTCCTTTCCTTTCCTTTCCTTTCCTTTCCTTTCCTTTCCTTTCCTTTCCTTTCCTTTCCTTTCCTTTCCTTTCCTTTCCTTTCCTTTCCTTTCCTTTCCTCTTACTGCTGGTAAGAAGTTAGACTTGCACTTTTACCTTGATTAGAAATGATCAAGAGATCCCGTGAGATTTTTCAGTAACATGACTGTGACACTCACTGTCTAAGGTCAGTGGAAAAATCTTATCAACCTGCAAGTGAGAATCAAAGTTAGGTCAGGAAAAGTACCAAGTTAAGCACAGCTACTTGTTTCAATGTTACCTACTACAAGCAGGGAAATCTGAGAGAAGTTTTGAGGTTCCCTCAAGACAAAGAGTCAGATACTGTTTTTGTGATGGTTAGTACTTGGCCCATTCATTCATCGGGATTAGTTTAAAAAAACCTGCCAAATATGGTTACCACTATAGGCCTGCTTGTCTGGAATAGGCAGAATAAGTGAGTTGGTCTAAACACGTGCTAGAAACATTGATGTCCTTAGATCCCCTCTATCAACTACAATCTTATAACCCATCCCTGTGATGCTGAACCAATCTTAAAACACTTCCAAAAGGGAAAAAAAAAAAAAAAAAAAAAAAGTAGCAATATGAGTGGAGGTCTAGTCATTAGGATTTTATTTGATTTTGAAGTACTCTCCAAAATATCTGTAGGAAAAGATTACAGTGATTGTCTTTCCTTTCCTTCTTCGTGAGTTGTGGGGATATAAACCTAAGACAAATATAATATAAAAATATTTGTCAAATATAGTTGTTGACATTTGGCTGAAAAGTAAGCTTCAAGACAGAACAGATCACTTTTATTGAGGACAGCAGGAGAACAGACAGATGTTCATGTTAACTGTGCAAAATTTTTCAATGGTACAGATTTATACTGAGAGAAACCTGGAGTGCCATGATGTAAGCATTTATATATATATACATTTATTTATTTATTATTGTTTTTTATTAGAAGAGCAGATCGCTGTCTCCCAGAGACGATAATATGTTTCTCTACAGCAAGAGTTAAAATATTCTCTTCTCTACTATCCTACTATCACCGCTACCAAAAGAAGAAACTCTGGCAGAAGTTGGAAATTGGCAGAAGAACTTTCCTGTCTAATAAAAAGAGTTTTATTTTTATAGATGAGCTACAAGCATCCATAAAATAAAGTTTCTGAAATAGTGGTATAAAGAGGCTCCCACTTCAAAGGGTTAAACAAGACAAAACAAAACAAATAACAACAAAAACTCACAAAGTCTCAGATCTGGATATTGGTGTTTAGATTAAGTGCAATATTAAATAGAGAATGTACAGAGAACTTTAAGACAGCTTTGAAGTTTTTCCAGTCTTTCATCCATATGAACTCCCATGTCAAAAAGCATGAGTCTAGCCACACAATTCCTGACATGTACAGTGTTAGATAAACCACACAAGTACAAGCCATGCTCTTTAAAAATATGACAGATGCCTAGAGAAGACACTAAAACTTAAAGACAAAACTATAGCACATAAGAATCTCAAACAGCATCCCACCTATACTTTGAACTTCAGCTACAACTATTAATATGCTAAGACCAACTTCAAAGCTTCAGAAAACATCATGGGTCAATGTCTTTTTCTACTTTCATCACAGGAAATACATGCAAACCCATGAGATAGCACTCAGTGAAAGGTCAATGTAGTTTTTCATGACAAACATCACCTAACTTTGTCAAAGCAATAAATGAAGAGTTATATTTCAGTAAACAGCCTTGCAGGTTACACCACAACACATACTTATGTATGTCTTCTACAGACTTCAGAGATTATTTGTTCAAATAAATAAAAAAAAAGCATGCCCTGAGGATGCAAAAATTAGATTTTTCATGGGACATTTACTGCAAGCTCAGCTCTGCACATCTGCACATTAATCTGCTCACATGTGTAGGAAAAAAAAAAAGGTAAAAGCAGATAAACTAAGGAGTATATCATGCAAAGTGTAGGGTGTGACATAGAATACTAATCTCTTCTTTCAACAAGAATTGAGTCATGCAGTGACCTTGAGGACCAGACCACAGACCTAACAAATTGGCAGTAACAGGGTTATCTTCTACGAAGGTGAACCACAGCAGCAGGAGTGTTACCACACCACCAGCCAACATGCAATTTTGTGCTTCTGACATTTAAGGCTAATAGATAACCTGCCAGGATATCAAGGTTTGGAAGCCCCTGCACTTTTCAGATACTTACTGCTTTACAGAGACACAAAAATTCTGGTTAAATTTCCAGGTTTTCACTTGAGTGTGCTCTTGTTTAGCTCTTCCCTTCTCCTAAAACCCCTTTCTCTCCTTGGGGCCCCTTTTTAAACTCCTTGTCCTCTTCCTTGCACAATTCAGACTGGAGTGGTTCTTTCTCTTCCTTCTATCCAGAAAAGAGTAGACAGGAGGGGAAAAATGGTTCATGTACAGATGACAGGCTGTTTGAACAGTAGCAATCTATCCCTGAACACTTTTGTTGACAACACTTCCTAATAAACTCAGACCTCTGAAGGTCATTAGCTGTTTACTGTAAGTAAGTCAAGCTTTAAAAAGCTTGAGCTCCGCTCTAGATAAGAGCCAATGAAACCTCTACACCCAGTCCTCTCTTCTGGTGCCAAGCGATGGCATTAACAGAGATGACTATTTATATACCTGTTTGTATCTTACAGACTTAGCTACATAGTCAGGCCAGTCCATGGTAGCTGCATCAACAAAGAGGTGCTGAGGTGAAATCAATGTATAAAAATGCTGCTGTTTTCTAGTGATCAGCAAGAACCATTCTGCCTTCCCCCAAGCAGGGCAGTAGCAGCATGAAGCCTGGTAGCTTCGCTATGTTTCAGCACACTTTCAGAAGATAAAAAGAGGTACATCTCTGCAATGCTCCCAAAGGTTAAATTCCTGCACCAAATCATGGAAGGTCTGTATCAGCCCAACAAAGAAGGATCAATGCATGTATTTATTGTGGAACATATCAGCAAGGGGGAGCACTCCATCCTGTCAGCCAAATACTGCAGACTCAGTTAAGGATAGGCTGGCCCTTTCTTGCAGGGTGAGCTGTCTATAGCCGCACTGTTACATAGTGTGGAAAAAAAATATCCTAACCTGGTGCATAGCCTAGATAATGTTGTATATAACGTGCGTGACACTCTAGCACTTGAATGTACCATGAATAACATGTTTTCTCTAAAATTCATGGTCACACCCAACAGACTTGAAAGTAGTGTCCAATACTTTCAGCAAGAATACATGGAAGTGCCCCTGAAGCATTCTCAAAAGAAAACCCACCCCCTAGTGAGAAGCCAGACCAGTAGAGGAGAGGTTTGCCTCTCCCTCCATAGCCTTTCCAGCTAAACCATCACCAGCCAGTGGAGATCTAAGACTTACATTAGATGGATTGTGATGGAGGTCTGATCAGCCAACATTTGTTTGCAAGAGAGCCATATCACCAGTAAACACCCCTTCTGTCTACAGGTATAAGCCAATCTGAGGCTCAAGAGCTGCAGATGTCTTTTAACTAGTCCTAACACAGGCTGTGCAGCAATATGCAAATAGTCAGCCAGACCTTAAGTTTCGATAAGGTGCAAGATGGCAAATATCAGGAGACTGGCTGGAATGCTGGATTTTCCAGTACTTTCTCCTCTTGCTGAAAGTACAGGCCTGGCCTCAAACTCAGGGATTTGCTATTGGTCCAGAAGCTTATGCTGGTCCTATGTAACTTCACAGCAGCAAATCTGTACCATGTCTATTTTTGGCACTGCTCTAGAGTCACATGTATTTGCTTGCATTAGAAGCAGTATTGCTCAGGGTCACACACCTAGCAAGAAATGCAAATCCCCCAGGTCACCTTCTGGCAGGTTATGGAGGTGGTTTGCACAGATCCAAGTCCATATAGTCCTGAATAAAGCCCCAGGATAAAGAGATCAGCATATTTTTTGGACCTTGCTCCCTGAGAGGTCCAGTACATACGAAAAATTTGATATGTTTAAGAAGCAAAAGGAATTAAACAAGAGCACTGTGGACACATTCAGAAGATTTTCTCAAACCCAGTTAACATATACTATTCTCATCTTTCCTCAGAATTAGCCAGCTATCTCCTTTCCTCTCCTGTTTCATTTTCTTCTTTTTGCCTCAAGTTCTTACTTTCCTTAACCAGACTAAAATTCATCCAGGAAGGCTCCTGATATCAAGATAAAAATTTTTGTTCAACTTGTTAAGAATTGTCCTTTACATAAACTAGCAAAATTGTAATGAATATTGGTTGATAACTAGTTCTGCATAAAACAGTCAAAACACTGGGCTAAGCTTCCTTCTTTAGTCCCACCTATAAGATATCCAAAGCAGAGAGACCACAGACTTCCAGAAACCCTTCACATTGTTACAGGGCCTTACCAGTAAGCTCAGGAAAGATAGGATATGAAAATACGTACTGAACATCTTTCCTGTGATCTTAACCACTAATAAAGTTTATCATCCTGTGTGTAACAGTCTCAATGAACAGATTCATAACAGCTTTTTTTCTATTAGAAGACCTGTCACATTCAGCCTTCTCTCATCCAAGAACACCACTTCTAAAAACAAATGATAATTCCAATCTCTCTCCTCTGGAAAATCTCCATTCTGAATTTTCTTTGGAGTGTACTGCCCAAAAGTAGGCATAACACTACAGCTAAGACCTTGATAATGTTGAGCATAATGGAAGTACAGTCTGTATTTTGCAGACAACATAAATGTTTATTTATTGGTGTGACATTTGCTTCTATCCTATGCCAAAAAAACAACATGACACTTCTGATTACTATCACATGCCAAATCCCCCTTTTCCCCATCTCCTTTTCCAGGAAACTTTCTGAACCACACAACATTACCCATCACATATTTGCTCTATTGATTGCCCCAACTGAATACCTTACACTTCCCCTCTAAATTCAATTTCCATCTCTTTATTATATCTTAAGTTTATCAAGACTGAAGGACTAGCTCGGTAATAACATCATTCTGCTTGCTTCTAGCTTGCTATTAAAATCATACATAATAAGCTAACTCAGTATTCTGTTCAGAAGACCCTGTGAAACCTCATTTCATGTTTTTGTTGAGTCAGATATTTGATTAATTTTCTGGGCATAATTTCCAATTGGTTTGACATTTCACCCTGTAATTTAATTTACGTGCATATTTTTGAAAGTGTGATGCAAGGGAGTAGCAAAAACCTTACAAATCTCAAAATATAACATCTAATGCTTCTCCTTTATCCACTGGCCAGTTACTCTGTCACAGAAGGAAACTGGGTTGAACAAATGAACCATGTTGGCGGCTACTCATCTCTTTGATGATTTTCCAGGAGCTTACAGATGGTTTGATTTTTTCCATTCCAGAATTTTTCTCTTATCTGAAGTTGAGATGACAAGTCAATAATTCTACAAATTCATTTTCCCTATAATCTGCCCTTTACTTCTTCTTTCATACTCCACCTGTTCTCTGTGTTTTCTCAAAGACATGCAGTTAGAGCTCTGAGAATGGAAACAGATTCAGGTGAAGAAAAGGTAAAGCTTAGTAAATCCAGAAAAAATTATCTATATTGACAAAAAGAGGGCCAAGAACCACCTCTTGGGTTCCAGGGCCAAATGGCACAGACTGATACATACCCACACAGCTGAAAGTCACACCCAAGACAGTCATTACATCCAAGCTGCAAATCATTGGTAGCC
This sequence comes from Netta rufina, assembly GCF_964035555.1. Taxonomy (NCBI): domain Eukaryota; kingdom Metazoa; phylum Chordata; class Aves; order Anseriformes; family Anatidae; genus Netta; species Netta rufina. The sequence goes on along the minus strand of NC_140127.1, from coordinate 66,932,438 downwards.
AGCCCTGGCTCAGTGTACCTCTGATATATTTTAGCCCTTTTTAATCTTCACAGCTCCATGGGTGGTCACACTTACCATGGTCCATTGATAAAGCAGATGGTAGAGCATGAAATCATTCATCACACCTTGTTCTATGCTTGTAGGCTTGAAATCTGTGCTGGGCACTGGGTGTGACAACATCCTACCATCTGCCATGGGTATTACAGCTATTCCTGCATTTTCTCATTATGTTTGAGAAACATTCTTAGGTGTCTTCCATAGTCTATCTGTAGTGCTGTCCCCTTCTTCAGGCTGGAGTCAGGCAAGATGCACTCAGTTAGGGGTTTCATAGCTTACTCATTTCTTCCATATCTAGATTTACCATAGGTTTTCTAATTTGGGTCAATAGCAATGCCCCTAAATTTTTCTGGGGACCTACACAGAGCATATTCTCTTCCTGCCTAGAATTACAGGATGTTGCTGAGAATATTGGCTGTATACAATAACATGCAAAACATTGCTTTCCCTTTCTGACCATAGGTCCTAGTGTCAGTTTGCAACAATGGGTTTCAGTGGAGCCTGTGTCCAGCTGGTTGGCCACAAGGTGGTGAACACAGAGACAGCCTAGAAAGTCATATGATCAACATTGTTAATAATGTCATTGCCTTCTTTACAACACTAATTGCTCATCAGCAGCCTCATGCAAGGCAAAGGGATCACAGCAGGACTGGACTTTCCATTTCCCATACATCCTGCCTGTCTTCATTGGCACAGACGGCCTTGCACACTTGTCTGCCTCTTCTAATTCCAGGACAAGAGGTGGTAGTCTGAATGAGGCATATTTCCATTAAAACCCTCACAAGCAATTTGCAGCATTCCTCCCCTTTCTCTCTAAACAAACACAGCTTATTTTCTACCCGTGCCTTGCCTTTCTGCATGCTATATACAAGGAAGAGATTAAATTCATTCTGACAGTCCCAACTGTCAACTCTTCTTTTTCATGAGTCATGCTGACCACTATTATACTTGAGGGTCTACATTCTGATCCCCTTTTCTCTATTCTTGTCATTCAACCCACTACAATCTCTCTACTCACGTTTTCCCTACACAAGATCCTGCCAGCAGTAGTCTCTGTAACTCCCCAGTTGAAAGGGAATGACACAGATCTTAGCTATTTACAACTACTCTCTTCAAATAATCTTTAAAAAAAAATATATCATCAACTCAAGGGAGGGGAGGGAAAAATATATATACATAGCTATTATTTAATTAGATATCATCCACGTATGCATAGGAACAGGTAAGCAAAAGGGAGTTATTATATCCTTCCTAGTTTCTATTTCAGCAGCCTGGGATTTCAGTCCCATCTGGACAAGTATATTAGCACTGTACATCCAGGCAAGGAACTGATGGTGCCAGCTGATACCACCTACCTAATCAGACTGCCCTGTCTCCCAGCATAGCTTGTTCTCTGAGCAGGACCTGGTCCTGACAAAGATGTGGTCTGTGCCTGTATGAACAGTACAGTGGCTCCCTGGAAACTGCTCCAGAAAATGAGTCAGGAGCTACTTCCATCTAGTCTATATCGGGAGATCCTTAACAGTCAAGTAGAGCAAGCACAGAAACCATGACTTGTCTCCCTAGAGCTCTGCCATGAGGCTGGGTGGCAGTTTTCCTATGCCTAGAGGTATATCTGAGCTGTGTATTGTTCATCACAGTCCTGAGATGCACACCAGCTGTATTCAAAGGACAAACGCACTAATAGAGAAAAATACACTTTCTCCTTGCTGACCAAGGCTGTAGTATCTCAACTGTACTGTCACTCATCCATAGTTGCTGGATGCATATTGGTGTGCTCATATTTGAAACCTATTGATGAAAAAGATCTGTATGTGAAAGTTGCTCTGATGGCATTCTGGGCCAGTGTTAACTGCTAAAGGCCCCAAAAGGATACCAGAGATCACGTGAGCAAACTGAACAGTACTGATAATTGCAATGTAACACAGCTTACATCTGTGCCATGGCCTTGTGTTATTTAGTAGTACAGTCATTGCCCATGACTAACTCACTGATCAACGAGACAGTATGCCAAGCAGTAAACTATCAATTAAGATACAAACCAAATCTTTCTGGAAAAAAAAAAAAAAAGGAAAGAGAGAGACCTCCTTTATTCCAGAAGCAGTGAATTGCCTCCTGCAGAACAACTTTAGATGAAACCTAGAAAATCCATATGTAATTCTGGACATTAAATAGGGTTTATTAACTTAATTAAACTGTTGCATCATTTAGATTGAGAATGCATATCATCATCCAGAAGTAATTTCCAGAGAGAGGGAAGAAAAAAAAAAAAGAAAAAGAAAAAAAAAAGAGATTTTCTTAGAAAAAAAGAGGAAATATGAGATCTCCTATTTTAAAGGTTTAAAGCTACTAAATATATTAGACCACTAACACATGCACAGAAAGCAACATATTTAGGAGTGGATGGTGTAAATAGAAAGAACAAGGCCATACAAATACTAATTAGTTTCTTTTCTTAGCTTTCACACTGACCAAAAATTTATCTGTTACATCATGGTGATTATAAAAACTGAATACAGATTTGAAGAGTTAGAATCCAAGCAGTCATTCAAAAAGTGCTTCCATTTGACCCACTGACTTAAGGTGTCTAACAGTAGAGAAGCCTGTTTACATTATTATTTCTCACATGATTCACAATCACTGTGTGGACAAAAATAAATAAAAAAATTGAAAAAATACCACTGAAGTCCAGCGCTGCAGCAGAGATTCCCCAGCAGTATCCTCGCAGTCACAACCAAATGAAGACAACTGAAGTATCAGAAGGTTTTGAATTATCATAACTTGGGTTACAGGTAATGCAAAAAATTTAACCATTAACTCTGAAGGTGCTTAGTGTCAATAGAACAAATATTTTACCAACATCAACTGCAGAGCCTATATGGCCAAGATCTTGTCACTTTCCCTTCATTATTTTAAAACTGAAAGGCTATTACATTGAACTACTAACCCATATCAGTTATACAGACTTATGCATATGCACCTATACTAAAAACCTCCCCTCACAAGAAACAATTTATTTTTTGCCATGGAAATTTAGCAAGAAGTTATTTACCAGAATCAAGGAACCTTCTATCTGGGTATCCCCTTCAATGAATGATAGATAACAGCTCTTGGTATAAGCAGGGCAAGTGTGGCATATCACAGACTAGCTGTGCTGTAAGACAGATAATGCGCTGTGAGTCTTTGCCAAAACTTCCTCAAGAACTGTTTATCTAATACTACCTCTAACTTAGGTCATAGGTTCCTAGCACAGCTAAACCCACAGAATGCTCAGATATTATCATATCCTTTCTAAACAAGTTAAAAACCTAATTATGGAACTACCTCCACCAAAGGGTGAATACTAAGCTTTGCTATCATTTTGATTAGAGCCATTAGCAAGCCAGAATATGTCTTCCCTTGAAAAAGCCTGAAAATTCATGTTTTTCCAGAATTTGATTTTTTTTTCCACAGAAAACTCCAATTAGTGTGATATTATGACATTTTTCCAGAATGAAGCATTCCAGTCCTTTCCAAATATGGATATTTATCACTCATCAAAAATACTCCAAGTATTAAGTGTATGATTCTCAGTAAGCCAGAGAAAACCCATGTCAGATTGCCCTGCAGAGAATCTGGATGCCTTAACTTTTCTGGGATGCAGAACGAAGCCAAGCTTCTGCATCCCCACCAAAACATGTCCCCAAATCCACCCAAACAGCAATCTGTCATCCTTCACAGGTCTATGTGCTCAGTTCATTTACTGCTCCCAAGAGCAGTCCAACAGCAGATGGTCTGGTGGGCAGGGACTGAGTACAGAGACAGTCAATTTTTATAGACAGGCTTGCACAAAGTGAACTGTTTTGCTGACACATTTGGCTTTTAAATTACAGACACACACACAAAAAAAAAAGGCTCTGTTTTGTAGGTGAGCAGAGCTCTTCATGGAGTATAGTCCTTCTGCTGCCTACTAACAACTACTTCTCAGATGCTTTTGCATATAGGACATAAGCTTAACATATTTTATTCAAAACTGAGTAGTTTTTCAGGAGATCATGTGTTCCATATACATTATTTTACAGGATATGTTTCCATTAAGTGCTCTTTTTAGCATAAATGGACAAACTAATGTCAGACACCAGGGCTTCAATAAAGCCTTTCTAGTGTGCTCAGGATATCTGTGACCCTGTGGATTAACCCTGTGGATTGTTAAAGCTTTGCAAATGCAATAGTGTTGATTCAAAAGAATTGCATCTTGAGAAGAGTTGATACTCCTTCTATCTTACAAGACAAAACACCTCCTAAGTTGTTTCTGTCTGAAGACCACCAGTGGATTCTTCTTTCTACTAAAATACATCAAAACATTTGGGTAGATGAAAAAAGTTCATAACAAATATGTTGTTCTGAATTGGTTTCTTAATTGTTTTCAAGTGTGGTAATTAATTTTGTTTTTATTTTATTTTTTAATATATAGTAAGATTTCATCAGCTGCATATGATATAATGGAAAGTCAAATATATTTTTCTTCACATATTTCTGCTACTTTCTACAGAGCTGGCATTTGTATAAGGCTAAATCAAAAAAAAAAAGCAAGTGTTCACACCTCTATTTTACTCAAAATAGATACCAACCTTATTCTACTACATTTTCAGTTTTCTTCTTAATACAATTTGTACAGTCTTTCTCCACTAATATGCCAGTCAATAAGAGCCAAAAAAAAAAAAAAAAAAAAAGTTTATCATTATGTCTTCCAAAAGGGCTTTTTACTTTTTTTTACTTTTCGTATTTTAGTCTTTGGAATAATTGTAGTCTTTATGAGGGAGATAAAGGGACAAGAGTGTTATTTTAATTTAGTCCAAATCTTGCCTTGGATCAGCTTCTCAAACTTAAATTCTTGTTAAAGTTTCACTATAAGTCCCCTTACTTCACCAATAAGAGCCCCTTAGCTCTGGATATATTCCTTCCATAAAGGCAGTTATACCCTGTTCATCTCTCAAGATTGATTAAAATCACAGACACCTCTCCAGTGTTCCTTGTAAGGCCATTGTTTCCAGTCATTGAAACACTCAGTTTTCATCTACTTAAAGTTTCTGACATGCTTTCAAAGCAGCAAGACCCACAGAGTAATGAAATACTATTACTTTCTAATTCATAAATGGATCTTGGAAATATTTGAAATTTCTTCTTACCACTTTGATTCCTAAAGATACGTACAACACAGAAAAAGCTAATACAAGCTTTCAAAGCTTTAACTTTTTCATCCACCATTTATATTCAGAAGGGTTCCTTCTCCTACCTAAGTAATTAAAGCAGAGGTATTCATAATGTGAGAAGAATTTAAGAAGTTTTATCCAATGTTGCAAAACCTTAGCAACAACAGGAACAGAACTAGCATCCTGAACAACATTGCATCCTTTTCAATTACAAAGGGATACAGCATGTATCCATTAAAGGCCCTTATGAAGTATAAGCAACCAACCTTTCTCAGTTCCTGATACAACGTACAAGAAATGTGAATTCCTACAGCCAGTTTCCAGTGAGGGTGTGGTGGTTTTACCCTACTAGGCAGCTAAACACCACAACCGCTCTCTCACTCCCCTTCCTTAGATGAGGAGGGGAAGAAGTAAAATAAAGAACAACTCACAGATTGAGATAAGTATAATTTAATTAAATGTAAAAAAATAATAATAATAATTATGAAGGAAAGATTACTATTAACTAAACAATTTAACTAAAGGGGAGAAAAAAAGGAAAGGAGAAAAGGGAGGGGGCAAGGCAGAAAAAAACAAACAAAACAAATAAAGGCTATGTGGAAGTTCAGAGGAAAGAAATTACTCTCTACTTCCCATGAATGAGCGATGCTTGACCACATCCTTGAAGCAGGGCCTCAACGCGTGTAGCCGGTGTATGGGAGGAGGACTGACATTTTCACAATGAAAGCCCACCCCTACCCTCTTCTTCCTTTTTCCACCTTTTATTGCTGAGTGTGACATTATATGGTATGGAATATCCCTTTGGTTGGTTTAGGTCAGCTGCCCTGGTGATGCTTCTTTTCTCACTTTTTTTGCCCACCCCCTAGGAGGGTTAGAGAGAGTTCTGATGCTGTGCCAGCACTGCTCAGCAGCAGACACAACACTGGTGTGATACCACTGCTGTTCTAGCTACAAGTGCAGAGCACAGCCCTGTATGGGCTGCTGTAGGGAAGGTTAACATCCCAGCCAGACCAGTACAGAGGGAAGCAGAATCTTTCTAGTCTGATCTAAGACTCAGAGTTCTGGTTTCATTACCCCCCAGCCCCGCCCCCTCACTCCCCCCTTAACCACCCTCCACTCCCCAGGCTTTTTGATTGTTCATGAGACAAATTGGAGTGAGGCAAATTATGTGAGATTAAAAGTGGTTTGATACAAAAGGACAACCCTTAAAGCAGTTTTTAAATACTTAAACGCTTTAATCAATATTAGAGAAATATTAAATAAATTAAAATAAACATGTAATTTTCTATGAGCTGATAAATGTTTTCAATATTTTAGTCACCAAAAAGGAGCAAGGAATTCAAAATGAGTCATAAAGGGTGATTAAAACAAACTTTCAGTGTCATTGTATAAGTAAATATTGCATAAAAGAAGCTTCAAACATTAGTTTTAAATGCCTTCTGAAAGATTTAAGAACCATAGTTGTTTGTTTCAAATATTAATCTTTTATGCTCCCCAGTAGCTTTAGGACTAGCTGGAAGTAAACTGTCATAACTTTTATTCCAATTGACTTGAATTTCTGCAATGTTCTTTTGCAATGTGGAATAATAAATGAGTATTTCTGTTTCATTAAGATGAAGAAGGTCCATCCCACAAAATAATCAGGCAGGTTGCTGTGACCGCACGGGGAAGATTACCTCCTACTCTTTCTCATCATTTCCTATTTAAGTTCAGAGTTGTTGGAACACAAAGTTACAGCAAATGCAGAAAATCTTCAGATAGTGGCAAACCACAATAGATAATTGAAATGGATTGGATTTGAAATTCTAATTCCCCTGAATTATTTGCTGCTTACACCTATTTTATTTAAACTTGAGGCACTTATACTCTCTTCAGTTCTCCTAGCAAGTCAATGTAGACACCTGTTCTTTATATTCTACTGAACAGCAGACAGTAAATATGTGGAGCAAACATTTTGGTGGATTATATAGGTCGATATATTTTGAATTCTGCGATATGATGTGGAATCATAGCAACAGGCATTAGATTAAGAAAGATGTAGTGAGTATGCCTTATGCATTTACGATTAATACTAGATATCTATTCATTCTGTTAAGTAATGAAAACCAAATATTTCTTAACTGATTTACAGATGCCATAGCTGGACACTTCTTTTACCTTTTAAATTCTTAAATCAAGTAGACTACTAGAGCTAATGTTCAAAGCCAACACAGAATCACATACTGTAGCTTAAATGTTTATCAGCTTTGTCATTAGAGCTGTTCAGTGTTCTGATTGTCTTTTTAACCCTTTTGTCACAAAAACAAACAAACAAATAAACAAACAAACAAAAAAAAAAACCATACAATTTCCCACACATCATTTATACAGATCAGACAGACAGGATATCAATACAAAGCCTAATTGGACGAGACAAATTGCATGTCAGACCTGCTGACCTTTTCAGAGTTACCTTTGTAATCTAATGTTCCTGCTAGCATTTTCATCTTCATAAATACCAAGACCTACAAAACTAATGAAAAACATCCTGTAAATCAAGGAAATCTGCCTTTCAATCTGGTGGAATTCAGGTTTGAGACAAAACAGTGTAGCACCAAAATACATATATTAAAACAGTATTACTAGCAAATCTGTGGTCGTATAGAACTCATTTATCAGCAGCTGTTTCTTCCTTTGTAAGCATCTGCTTATATCTTTTTCTGTAAGTAGTTCGAGCCAGCTAATTGGAAGTGATCATAACATAACAATTATGGACAGCTGTCAAGAAAGTTATAATTAGCTCAAGATGAGGAATGGGGTTAAACATATCTGAGGTACCTAGCTAAGCTAGTGAGGTTCCCTTCATGCTGAACTGAACCGTGCTTCAATTTGATTAAGGTCTCAGGTTTATCCCCATGAAAAACAGGATTGTGTTTTGTTTTAAATTTTATGAAAATAAAATGATCTGTTCAGTTCTTAAATAACATATATATATATGTTATTTATATTATATATATGTACATATACACACATATATATATGTATATGTACATATACACACATATATATATATTATATATATGTACATATACACACATACACATACTTTGGCCTAAAAGCATAACACTTGTGGAAGACTATTTGCAAGTATGTGTTTAAAAAGAGACAGAGAAAAGGAAGCTGGACAAGTAGTAGTTCAGAAGTATCTGGCCATTCACTGTTTATGGTTTGAGACCACTGAGGGACTCAAATTCTAACATATGAAATATTACCTGGGGAAATCGACTGAATTACTTTTTTTCAGAATGCACAAAATAAGGTAGAAATCACATTCTAGAAATCAGAATGCATTTACATTGTGGAAGAATAACTGCTAGATTTTTCTGTGATTCTGTGAAAAATTGCATTCTGGTAAGTTTTTTATGTTCTTCTGTTTGCTTAATAGTATACAGGTTGTCAATTAAAATCAAACTCTACTCAAAGTCATGCACACATAAATAATTAACTCACTGCTGTTTGGTAACATGCACACAATGAGTCTAGTAGTCTGCATCAGCCCAGCAGGCATTCGTGCTTTCTGAAATACTCTGCCCAGCAAACCTGCCAGCCTTTTCCTGGAACTCAGTCCCAACAGAAGGTGAACAGAGAACTCCTCTTCAGATTGTTATCTTGTCCTGGTAATGCTTCTGTTGTGACTATCAACAAGGAGTTTCTTATGAAGCGTAATTAACAATGCCTCTGGTGCCATGCTGCTACATCTCTGGTACTGAAGCTGAGCAGCTTTTCCTACCACATGAGTAAAACAAATCCATCTTTGCATAGCTTTTGATATTAATGTAATTTGTAGAATTTGATATCCTAGATAGCAATACAAATAACAGATACATCTCAGCTGGATCTTGTTTGAAAGAGCTCTAAGTGGGAAGAACAGGTAGAGAAGCAAGCAGCATTTTCTTGATCTCATAAGATTTTCTCATAAGAAAAGATTTGTCTGGAAAAAAAAAAAAAACATACTGAAGTAGACTTCTTGAAATTAATAACAACAATATTAAACTCATTGCAGGCCTCAACTGTATCTGTGCGCATTAAAGTCAGGCACATAGCATACATATTTTTTTCGTAAATTGTGGGAAAATTGTTCCAGTGCACTCTACCTAGGCTTACAGCTTAAATTATGTTTCAGTTTATTTGTCACAAAAAAATATGAAAAAATAACATCAATTATATATTCATGAAAGAACTAATTATCTATAATAATGTCTTGTCAAATACACAGCAGTTAATTATTTAATTGATTTCTTCTCTTTGATGCAAATAAGCAAGCCAATTTCCAGCAAGTAACCATTTATCTGTACAATAATTAATTCAGAGTGAGGTTTTGGAAAGAGTTCAGTAGAAGTCTAGTGATGCTACTGAAAATTGCTTTTGAACTATGCAAGGTAAATGTTCATTTCCTCAAAGTCTGAGCACCAAGATTTGAATCAAAGTTGACGGTGAGTAACTTGCACTTCTGAGTGATCTTACAGGCTAGATTTGTTTGAGGTCAGTAAAGATAACACTGCATATATCCCCTGAAATCCTTTATGTAAAACACCAAAGACCCCCGTTATATTTGCTTCCATTCTCACTGGAACACAGTAGAGAAGAAGGGTACAGATCACCTGGGGATGTTGCATTATAGTTTATTCCTCAGGCAAGCACTTCTTAGTAACAAGACAAAAGCTTGAAAGCAGAGTTGTTTTGTTCAGCAATCTGTAGAATCCTTGAAGTTCTTACATGTGTCCAGGCTCTTCAGGTGCTGAAACAGCTTGGTGCCAAATTTTCAGCTTGTTTTGCATCTCCTCAAAGTACAAATTCAATGGCTAAAGGGCATAAGTATAAATAGTTTCAGAAAGAGCTGGTTTCTTTGAGGTTAGGTCCATCAATAACATGACAGGTGCAGACCTGGACTGAAAATTTCTTAGGGAGGCTGAACAGGAAAATGAACTTTTCTGTGCGCAGAAACACACTGCTTCTTGTAGTCTTCCCTAAGATTCTGTCTCTGTCCCTACCAGCATGAGACCATTGGTCTAATCCATACTATTACATTCAAGGCTTAAACCAACATTGTTGCCCAAAGTAAGCCAAACAGCTTCACCTGTAAATCTGAACATAAATGAAAGCTTTAACTGCATGAATAAGAGAATTGGTATGAGGCAGAAGCTGCAAGATGCAATCTGGAAACCATATATGATAATGCCCCTGGTAATGGAGAGCTCTTATATTTATTTTTTAAATTATTATCTACATCAACTATGCCTTCTCTTGAAAAACCTGAACATTCATAATTTTTTCCAGAATTTGATATTATTTTTTTTCCACAGAAAACTCCAAATTCTATTTGATCCAAAATAGCTAGCTTCTCCTGTACCTGGTAAATTTAACAGGGTCCTAATATCTGTAGTTATGCTTAACTGGTAAATATTCATCATTTTGTTTAGACTAGTTTTAGTTTGCAAAATATTTCAAATCTTTGAGCAGAGAGTTTGAACAGACCAAGTTACATTACTAGTTGATTAAGTGTATGTCCCCGCCACCCTTCAACTTTTTTTGTAGACTTTCATAAATAATTTGTAATACATACCAAATAATTCCTTATAAGGTCATCAATAATTAATAGTCTGGTGAATCATAATACCCCTGAAACAACATTCAGGCACATGAAAATATTCACAAGATTTCTTTCAAGATCTCTTTAATTAACTAGCTTTACTCAAAACCCTGCAAACTCACTCTTGACTTGAAAGCCAAGTTCCAATCCTTAAATCAGCATCAAGTGATACATTTAAATCCCACTTGCAGAAATGAAGAATTCTGCTAATAATTCACAAGCTCGCCCATCAATTAGTATGTTGGCTTCATAGTACATGGAACTGTAGGTAAGTGAAAGAACAATTTGGCCTTACATGCATACTGTGCAAATATACATAAGACTTATGTCTGTTCATGATACCCCTTATGGGATACAGCTGGCTAAGACCAATTTGTGAGGAGAAAGTCTGAAAGTCATCAACTGTGATGTACAGGTCAGTGCCATGGTTTTATATAAAGAGTACAATGACAGCATTCAGAAATGGGAGTATATTCCACAAACATTTTGTTCGGATAAATTTTTGCCAGGGAAAATCTGGATATCTTTTCCAGCAACATTCAATATAAGTGAACACTAGTGGGGGAGAGTCCAGGGAGTACAGAATGATAAGTCTAGAAAGTATAAGGGTTGCTGTTACTTAGCATTAGAAGAGGTAGGTTTGCTGTTATGTAGCATTAGAAAAGACAACCATTTCACTATTGAAGTAAGAAGCAGCAGTTAGAAATAAGAGAACCAACCCACTTTCCAGACAGCTGCTTTTGCTCATCAGGAATAAGCTTAAACTTGTGTGCAATTTTTCCAAGTAGTTTATGTTTGGAAACACTTATAGTGAATGTAACAAGAAAAAAAATATCTCAACAATAAATGCAGATTAAATAAATGTATCTATAAACTTCTATTATCGCAATTATGCAGCCAATAAGTGATACAGACATACTTAACCTCATCTTGTATGGAGAGGGATCAAGTCTCAAGAGAGTTAGAGCTAAATTATTATTTTCTTCTAAACAAAATAGCTCATGAGACAAAGCAGTTCTAGAGAACAGAAATCCAACCTTTAAATTTTATTTGTTCACCTCTCCCAGTAGTTGCTTCCCTGCTTAGAAAGTGATCAATATGTTTTCCAAGATAAGCTACAGGCAGTACAGGAGAAAAATTACAAAGAAATTGATTGGCAAATCATTTCTCACCAAAAATAGGCAAGTCCAAACTATGTGATTTGGACTTAATACGCAATTACCAAAAAAAGAATGTTGAGAGGAATGAACTCCGTTTCTAAACATTCCCAACAGTTTTGTGAGCTGTATAAATCATTATGGAAAACAGCACACTGAGAACCATCTCTCTTCTTCTCCTACCCCCATCAATGTTCCAGCCAAATGAATACTCTGAGATTCCCTTTGACCTAAAGTTATATTCTAGTTACAAGACTAAAACAACAAACCACAATATTTTAAGCAAGATACAAAAGAGACCATCCTGGCATATCCATTAGCCCTGTAATTTCAAGCCTATATTTAGGTTTCTTCAGAATGAATTTGAAAAGGGAAGGGATCTGACTTCATCTCTTGTGATCTAAGTGACATTCTTAAACAAAAGTGCAAAGAAACAAAGGAAGACACTACTACTGTCATCTATTTTGTGAAAAGCTATAAATTCCCTTGCAAGTTCAGCCCTTTGTTTCAAAGCTCATTGGGCTTTTGCTGAAATAAATGACCAAAAATGAAGTGTTAAATTTAACCAGTTTTTGTAGAACAGTCTCCTCTTGCACAAGAGGTATCCTCTCCTCCTCTGTTTTTATTCAGACACCAAGAAATTTTTGATAAATCCTCATATGTCTGTATTCTTCATACTGTCCAGTTTAGTTTCACAGCTGAATTTCTTCTCTCCTTCTCATTGCATCATAGATATACAGGCTGGAATTTATGCCAGAACAAGACACTATTTTAATCGAAGAAAGACAGGAACTCAAGGGAGTTACAGAGCAGCTCTTACTATGTCTAGTTCTATTACGCTAAGCTCTTAAGTTCCATTTCCATTTTTATGCAGCTTTTCCATTGGTTCCTTGTTGGATTATATATGTCAGCTCAACTTTACTCATAAGACATTGGGGGTAAAAAGTTCAACTACTCTACTCAAACTCCTTAAGTTCACACTGACATTTAGGACCTCACCATTGAGGGCAAGAGTCATATCAGCCGATCAAATGAAACACATTCTCTTTTGCTATTAAGAACCCTTGAAAATGTTATAGAATGTAACATTTTCAAAAATGTCATATATATACTTTATATATATTTATATATAACATATAAATGTTATATATATTATATATTATGAAGGAAGGAGGTTTTGAAAACCTCCTTCCTTCAAGCTGGACACCTCCTCAACCACTTTAAAATCAGGAATAGAACATGCAATGAAACAAAAAAAAATAATAAAAAAAAGGGACTTGGGTTATAACAACCATCCTGTGTTCTCATGGTAGTTTGTATATGCAATGTGTGTCTGCAAAAGCACCTGAAAGAGGGAGAAAATCCTGAGGAAAATGCTAGTCTGTGCTGCAGAGTAAGCAAGTTACTATGACAAAACATCGTTATTGTTTGAGAAAGTAAATGATATGAAGAAAATGAAGTGATGGATTCAAGATAAGATTTGACTGAGAAACCCAAATCACCTCCAACTAGTACTTGTAGGTATTTGCAGTCTTTTCATTGGGTTTGCATGCTGCTGTAGCAGTGAACCCACCTGTGAGCAATGGCAGATAAGTCTGTGTTAGTTCAGCAGCCAGTATAGTTGGGACTGGTTAGGGACTGTGGACATTCAAAATCGTTTAATAAAGACGATTAATGCTTTACCTGTTCCTCATTATATTTGTTTGGCACTCGCTTCAGACATTGACTTTTTCTTAATTCAGTGACTGGACAAGCCCATTACAGGCAAACATTTCACTCCTTCAACTGTCTGCTTATTTGAAGAATTGTTTTCTTTTATTTCAGAATGTCTCTTTCATGTCAGTTACAGCATTCTCATTGCTCTGTTCAAAGCTCCACTTACCACCTTCAGGCTCAACAGTGTACAAGGCCCTCCACACTCTCAGTACATAATGCCCCTCCCCGCATTCCTGTCTTTGGCAGTTTTCTAAGCTGCCAAAGGCCTTCATCAAGGTATTGAAGCCGCTCCCATCAACTGTCACCCGAAGAAAGACCACAACTTTTAGCTATGTAATGCTTTATGGGGAACTTCCCTCTCTCCAGAGATGACTTCTGCAACAGAGCTTCCACCACCCACTGGTGGTGGCCAGTCCACATCACACTCATTCCCTGACCTTCTGTGTGCTGGGACAGCTTGGTCTAGGAAGTGAGAAGGACACACGAGGAGTAGGGCACACCCAGACGTCCTGCTGTCAAGTGGTCTACCAAGAGCATGGAGTAGGAATTGTGAGGGAGGGATGTCTGCAGCTTACACTGTAGGTGCAAAGGCTCAGGGTCAGCAGCTGTTACAGTTCTGATGGTAGCTGTCAGCAATGCAACCAGGACTTTTGAGATACAACTAAGGAAGGAGATGGCAGAAGTGTTCACCAAGCCACTTTCAATAATTTATCAGCAGTCCCAGATAACTGAGGATGTCCCAGTTGATTCAAAGTTTGCAAATGTGATACCCATCTACAAGAAGGGCAGAAATGAGGATCTGGGGAATTACTGGCCTGTCGTCTACCTCAGTTCCAGGAAGGTCATCAAATGGTATGAACAAGACAACCTGGTGATCAGACCCAGTCAGCATGAGTTTAAGTAAGGCAGGTCCTACCTGAAAAACCTTATCTCTTTTTAAAAGAATATGACCTGCTGAGTGGATGAGGGAAAGGGTGGGGGTGTTATTTACTTGGACTTTAGGAGAACATTTCCTCTTGGAGAAACTGGCTGCTCATGGCTTGGATAGATGTACTGTCTGCTAGGTTACAAACTGGCTGGGTGGCCAGGCCCAAAGGGTCATTGTGGATGGGAAGCACCACAATCTATCCCAGAAGACAGTCCCTGAAGGAAAAAAAAAAAAAAAAAAAAAAAAAGAAAGAGGGAAAAGCCTTTCTACCGACTAGGTTTGGATCTGGCCTCACTATTTCAAACCACCAAGCCTGTGGAGAACCTTCACAAGACTGCTAAAATAATGAGAACAGACTGAGTGAGATTTCTGGAAGGGAAAGATATCCTTGCTGTTGTGTTCATCTCCAGAATAACAACATCAAAAACTATTTTCATTGTAGATCCATAGCCATGAGAAAAATAAAAAATTAAAAAATCTGCTAATGGTACAAAAGCCATAGCTTTCTGAGCCTCCTTTTATTGCACAGTCAAGAAATAATGGCTCCAGACCTTTGACCTTATAAAAACTGAACTTTATTCATACAGGTAGTCAATAACTTTGAAGTCAATAGCTTTACTTCTGTGAGTAATTCTAGACATAAGCTCAAGTGCTTATATGCCCAAGGTCTAAATTAAGACAAAGTACTTTAGCACTGAACGTAAAGTCTGAACTAAACTACAGTGCAGTGTAACTAATCATTTGTTCTACATTTGCCACCAGAGAGAGAGTTGAAGCATATCCAGTTACTCTGATTTTAGCTGCTTGTTCTTTAACCTTGAAAACCTAAGTAATGAAGAGCAACAACCTGCAGATATAATGGGATAAATTGCTCAAAGTCATGTAGATCTATACATGGTTACATTTAAAAGGAAGTAAGAGAAGTGTTTAAAACTGCCATTTAAAAATGACAGCTTCAAAAGACACATGCAGAACACCTGCACAATAAATAACCAGTCTGATATGCTACCACCCAGAAAACATACCTATGATCAGAAAGGTACAGGAGGCAAAAGGAAAAAAAAAAAAAAAAAAAAAAAAAGAGAGAGAGAGAGAACAAAAAAACACTTAACAATGAGTTTTCAAATGCAATCTTCAAAAAGGCAAAGATAATTACATTACATTGTAAATAGTTGAATGCTTAGACATTTTCTCTTATAAGTGATAATCAAATATCCAGGCTATACATTTTTTTTTTTTCCCAATGAAACATTTATCTCAAGGTATGCTACTTAGAAGCCATTGATGTGGTGTATCTGTTTAAGTAAATGCAGGATTGGGCCCTCCCATATACAACAGTGTACCAAATACACCTGCATGAGTTCTATCAGTCAGTGGGGATAAAGTTATGCCCTTCCTTTTCTCAACTCTTTGTGAAATTTTGATCTCTTTTCTTACTCCTTAGGCAGCTACATAAGGTGCCCAGTTGTTGCAAGCAACAGGAAGCCATCTATATCCCTTCAAGTAGGGAAGAATTAAGGATGAACTCAGAACAGCCCAAATTCCTTGTAGCTCAGCTTAGCGAATTTAAGCAAGCTGAACTCCAGAAAGGTGCTATAACTTCAGCTGACCAGAAAACAACAGCTGCTCTTCGAAACCTACTTTTTCCTGCTCTGCAGTTCCAGTAGCAGAACAGTAGGGTGTGCACAGCCCAGCTACACAGCTAGGTGGTAGAGGACACAGATCTAACGTCTGGCTCAGAGGGATATATAGCCAGTCATCTCAGCCTTACCACCCCAATGCCTTTCTTCTCTGGAACAGAATATATTTTAACTAGACTAAGATGGAACACTGCTGATATGCGTTTCAGAAATCTTCCTACCATATCTAACTATGGGTCTAGGCTCACAAGCACCATCTGAGACATCCAGAACGAGTGGCAGTGCTACTTAACTTCTTTCACTGACATTGTATCATATAATTAATAAAGCATACACCACAGTCACTCAGATAAGAAAGATATTTGCTAGCATGTCCTCCTGTTTTCCACATCAACATAAGAAAACAGAATTGCCCTTGCCTTTTTCTTTAGCTACTCTAAGGGTGATTCTTCTCTCTTCCACTGACATGGAATCTATTTCATCACGTTTTCTAGGAAAGTAGGCTATGCAACTGTCCCTTTTCTCTAACATTACCATGCTCAAATAGACCTCACCCACAGAAGAAAGGAAAAATTATAGCAGAGATTCACTCTTCCTTAATCACCAACACAGGTCATTGTACTTTTAATACATGTTTTGTTAGGTGGGGCAGACACATCAGGAATTTCATGGGTATTGCTTTACCAGTGAGGATCCAAAGCACTAGTCTCTGTCAAGTGAGGCATGAGTCATTACAGTCAAAAGAACTAATCAGGTTAGCATATTTTATGATGAATACATTCGATATAATTTTAAGTTTCTCTTCTAAAACTTTTATTCCCTGGAGAATGATCATTTAAGCAATTGAAGAATATGATTAAAAACATAAAATAGTTATATGATAGAATTCAAACATTCTAAAAAAAAAAAAAAAAATCTTAAAGCAGGTTTAAAAACCCTTTAATAAGACCCTTGGATCATGGTTTTAGTTTACTTTTTTTCAACCCTTCTGTCTCTCTCCTGACCCCTATAACTGAAAGCTACTAGACATCACCAATTGTTAAACATAAAAAGCTAAGCCAAACACAGGTACTTCAGTGGCTTAAAATTTGTCTTCCACATTATATACCAACACATAAAAAAATCCCCATATTAAATGGTCCATTTTAAGTACAAACCAATACTTGCATGCAGGAAAGTCAGCCTCAGAAAACCACAATATAGGGATCCAAGTTCACTTTTTAAGTAATGAAAGGAAGAAATTGAATTATAGTATTTAAAGTACAATCACAAAAGCTTTGTCTATTAGAAGTGATGGTACCAAAACCTCATTAGAAAGGATTCTATCTTCTTTATATGACATTAATCCACATAAGTCAGAAATCTGAGATCTAATTCCTTATTAAAATAGTTGCTTTACACGATGTCCTTATGTTAGTAAAACTAAAGTAAAACTCAGGCTTCCTCAATCAACCATTCACTTGTGCTTTTACACTCTAGAGAGAATCTCTTATGTTCACCTGCCCATATTTAAGAGATGAACTTTTGCTGGGTCCTGCTGTACTTGGTTGTTCCAGATTGGCTTAGCTAGTCCAGCAAGGACTTCACATCACCTTCACTTAACCTAACCTAACCTAACTCTCCCACTTTTCAACTGGAAGGACCTTTCACCAGGAAATGCCTCATGATTTGTTTATAAATATTCTACCTTCAGCAACAGTGCAGTTAGAGGAGCTTATTTGTGCATTTCTCTTATACAGAAGAAGATAAATGTGTTACCTTTCAACAGATCTTGGATCTTGGCTCCACTTTGAGTAAAGGAGTGTCCCTAACATCTGTTATCTGTGCGGGACTTGGCAGGTATGTGGTTGTTACAATCCTATTTTTCAGAGAACTCAGGAGCAAAGCTGAGTCTGTTGCCGTGCAGCCTCACCCAAACAAGCTAACTGAATATGCTTCCCAAATGTTGGCTTCCTTCCTTCTTTCTCCATGCTTTATTTAGCTCTTGGGTTGGTTTTTGTTTGTTTCTTTTCGTTGTGTGTTTTGTTGTTGTTGTTGTTTCCCTCTCCCGTCCCACCCACCCCCCTTTAAAGTTTAATTTAATTTGTTTTAACTTCCGAGTGACTGTTTAAATAGTTTCTTATTGTTCCCATGTCATTTTGCTAGCTGTGTGGGTTGCTGCCCAAATTTGTCTAAAATTTGTATTGCTTTCTTACATGTTGATTGTGCTGAAGAAAGGGCAAGAAGGTTCTCTGGACGTGCTGAGAGATGTAGCTCTTTCACACCATAGAAAGAGGAAGGGTAGGGATTAAGGTGCTTGGGGAGATGAATGGTGATAGGGTCTGATATAGAAGTATTTGCTGAATTTTCTTGTCTCTCCATTCAAACAAATTCACAAAACCCTTAGAGTGGAGTAGTTTGGACTTCATCATATAAACTTTATTTTAGAATTAAGCAAACATGAAGCTATTTCTATCTCTGCAGTGAATTGAACAGGGAATAAAAAAGCTAGCTCTGCAATCTTTCTCTTTTCTTGTGTTTCTAGACAGGGGGTATCCTGTCAGAGTATCTTCAGCATTTTCGACAGGTAACATTAAAAATGGATTGCTAAAGCTGCTATTAAACAACTGGTGTATTAGGGTAATAGTCTGTGGTACCTTAGTGGTGCCAGCAGCCACGAGTTCAAGCCACATCCCTGATTTGGGTTTTGTGCAGGAGACATACAAAATTAAATAAATGAATATATGAATAAATAAATAAGTAAATTCTACTGTGTAAGTGATGTGAGCTTTTCTGAGATGCCTGCCAGGAGGACATAACTGAATAGATAAATAAAAGTCATTAAAATACTGAAATAAATTAATAATGATAACAATTTAAAAAGAATTTATTTAAAATAAAATAAAAAAAAAAAAAAACGAGTACTTAGATTAAGCATGAGCTTAGCTGGGGAGGCAGTGACTAGTGCTGGGGCTGGATGGTATGGGTGCTGGACGGGGGTAGGTTTCTCACTTCATTCCAAAAACCATGACAACCAATGAATGTTTCTCAAAACTGAATATTAAATCCCTAAGGTCCTCCCACATCTTAACTCCTTCCCAGTTTCAGGAATCTATCTTTAAACAGACATTTCATCAAGCTTAAATTTCACTAAGCAGAAATTTAGCATATCGGGAAGTGCTGTGTTGAATTAGAGCCTTTATACCTCACCAGCTAAGGACTGCTGATGTACCAAAACACTTGAGAGCTTGCTGAGTTAACAGCAGATACTTTGTAAATCATGTACTTCCCTTGTTGCTTCTTGAATCTAAGTAATATATTTGTTAATATACTTTTCCATATCTAGTCTCTTATATCTATAGAACTCCTGGATTTTACAAGGAATTTGCTGCCCTCTATTGATAATTTATATTAAAAAATGACACATGAACAATTTTGTCTTCACGAACCTTGCTAAGGGCATGTATAGTTGTTTGGATATTTATTTCTTAAGCTTTTAATCATTATACTGTAACTCTTGTAATGGTGTGTATCTTGTATTTTGATAATACTGGCTAAAGAGGATACAGATATTGTCATTGTGAAAAGCATGAAGCTAAAAGCACACCTACTGCTTGTTAATATGTCTTTATATAAAGCAATTTAAAGGGGGTATGTGTTTGTGGACAATGTATTATGTTATTTATGATATCTGTGTAATGTTTCATATAATTGCACTCTGTTCATACAGGGGCTTATGTAAGGCAAATCACAAATAACATTGTTTTGAATAACACTGCATTGTTTTATCATATTGAAAAACACATATGAATGAAGTCACCACTGGAGTTTTCTTTTCATGAATTGGGAAGAAAAATTATTCAACTAAAAGTTTCTTAGCAATGAGTTAAGAATATAATACATATACTGCCTCTAGGAAGCAGAAAACCACTTGCTGACTTCTCAAAAGCACAAGCTAGTAGCCTACAGCAGCTTTATAGCTGTTGAGGAAAAGATGTGATGGCTTTCCTCACCCTTTTTATGAGTGTCAGCAAGCTGTCTTAGATAGGACCATTCTATTTACAATAATTAATTGCAAAGTATTGTTTGGCAAATATATATATATTTGCCATATATATATATATTTAGTTAAGCTTCTGTCAAAGCAAGAATACATCTTCTCATTATAAAGCAGAGACAATTAGCCAACCAGAGTATTGTTGCAGAACATTTAATGGATGGATTTAATATTTATATAGCTGATGCTCAAAAGCACAGAGACATTATTGAAACTGCAGTATGTACAAGCTTACTGAAAAAGAATAGTGGTTGAAGAAGAGTCTTTAAGGTTTCTAAAACAGTTCCTGAAATCCAGGAAAATCCTTAAAAATCAATCCACAGTTGTTCATCTCTTAAGCCAAACATTTTGCTGCTGTTTCACAGTTCATATGTTTTCACAGTTCATAGCTTTGACCTTGGTTGAATTGTGATTTCAATTTGGTATTGCATCTCTGCACAGAGGTCCAGAGAGTCCTGCACGCACATGAAGATCCTGAAGTTTCTGTTTGGCAGAGGGGGTTGGCACATGTCAGTTCTTGAGCAGAATCAGAGTGGTCTGGACAATGAAATCTCACACTGACTTCAATGACAAAAGGAAAAAATACCTTTTAGGAGATTGCTCTGTGCTTGTCTTTGTGACTGCTTTAAAATAGGTTTTCAGTGAAGAGTGATTGCCAGCTGTAATGTAGGATTAGGTGTTCAGTCTTTAGGTGCTTTTCTTTGGTTTATTTTCTTAGAGATAAAACGCTAATGCAAAGACTGAAAATCCATGTAAATATTACTGTTGTTGTCAGTGATCAGCACTTCCTTTTCAAGTACTTCCAACTATGGTTTATCAGACCACACTTAGATAGAAAATAGGTAGCAGAAAAATCTGCACTGTTAATACCAACAGGGTCATATATTCTGCTTTCTCCTTAAGGAAGAAATACAGAATTGTTTGAAGAGAAGTTTCTGTAATCCTGAAAATTGCCATGTTTTCTGGTTTACTGTTCCATTTACTCACTGGACAGTATGTATTATCCTTACATAATATCTGTTCTCCAGAATTTAATAAACCAATATAGCTGATCTGTAATTAAATATAAACGCTGCTGTCAGAGCAGATCAAACTTAGCTTTTTTAATTGCTCAGAAGGAATTAGTTTGATTCCTTTAAAAAAAAAAAATCTCATCGCCTACTTAATTGCTTTTTTTGTTGAAGTCTTTAAATAGTTGTCATTGAAATCTTTCCCACTCACAAACTTGTAATTCTGCAGAGAGAAGTCTAGAAATGACTGGGTTTTAACATTTTACAAATTGATTTCTAAACACAAGATGGAAATCAAAGTAAGGAGAACTGAGAAAGCTAAGAGCAGTTTTAAAACAAATGTTCTGTCTGTTTAAGGGTGTAGCCATACTTTCTATTGTAACAAAAAAGTACAAAAACTGTGGTTCATCTGATGCCAAGTTCATCTGCCCATGTCAACCATCAATCAAGGTTGCTTAAAGCAACAATAATCCAGAGGATTTCCACTGAATGAACTATACAAAACTTCTTTGGGCATCGCTCCCTCAGTTCTTCGTTCACACTCCACAAACAGCTGCATACAGTCACATGAAAGGAACTTCTGTGGACATCTGGATGAGAACATGTTGGACACCAAGGGCTCTTTGCTCAGCTGCAGAAAATTCCTCCACTCTGAGGTCACTACTTCACAGACTAAGCCCATAAATGTGTGCGACTGGCCCTTTCATAGCTGGGTTGGTGCAAGATATGATATTTACTGGGAATATCTAGATATCTATTAGATATCTAATCAGAGACTGCTTTTCAATATAAACATGTTAAACCACGTCATTTGTCCTTCGCTATAACTCATGATTTATGATTTACTCTTACCTTTGAATTGCCTTTTTTTTTTTTCTTGTGTGTGTGTGTGTGTGTGTGTGTGTGTGTAACCTTTTCAGTTTAAAAGCAGAGTCTTGCTTTCATTCTCTGGTCTTTTGTGAAGACAGTTATGGCAGTACAGAGATTATAAACTCCAGCTTTCAGATTCTGATTTTCACTTTACATGAGGACAATACTTTCTTCATTCTTCTAAACTAAATATATTCAGAGCCATCTGCTATTCTGAAAGTGTCGTTTCTATAACTTGATGAATATATGAAAACGCTTACTGCTTCTCTTCACCTTCTTAATCACATTTTGCACTTTCTTCTGTTGTTAGCTAAATGTTGCAATGATTAAAATTTCACTTGTGTTGTATGATTGCCCTTGACCAAGGTCTCAGTTCTCCATCGCCATGTAAAACCACTCTCAAATGCTTCAGTTAGTCATGAATATTTTTGGTATAAATAAAAACTATGAAAAGGGTTGATTGTTTTTTTATGACATCTTCTTGTGTTTTGTGTTTTTGCTTGTGCACAAAACAAAAGCAGAAAACTTCGTAAGAAGGACTTCGTAAGAAGCAACCAGAACTTGCTTAATAAATACTCCACATGTCCTAAACTTTCTTTGGCCTGTGGACAGGAGTATTCCCAATGCCAGAAATTACTCTGAACCAATAAGGTAGTAAATAATACAGTATCCTAAGATGAGGCAAGTACTTAACCTTAGAAAACAGATGGTGTGTGTATGAGCACTGTGCATATACCTAAATTAACAGAGAAAAAGTAGTGCTCTAGGCAGTGAAAAACTTGGAGAGCTTATGTGTTGACCCAATATCCCTGTATTATTCTGAATACCAATTTTGGATTAGAGACTGTTTCAAAATTGGGGCAAATCAAAAGAACGAGGGTGATTACCCAACAGCTGGATTGCACAGAAGTACAGACACGTCAAGCTGTCCAAAAAGACAGGCATAAAGAGCACAGTAGTAATCCTCTCTAAGTCCTGCCCAGTTGCCAGAGCATGTTCATACTGACTTCATGAGAAGTGGCAATATTCAACGTTTGCCTGTTTAGCCAGTCTTTAATTTTGCTTGGGATGGCTTTTCATATGTTATATGAGTAAGCCAGAGAGGAAAGACATGTCCAGGGAAACTTATTCTTATTACTATTTTTGGATTAGCATGGTAATAGTAAAAAGAAATTTAAAAGAAAACAAACAAACAAACAAAAACCGCTATGCCACAATTTTTTATACTTTCAACAATACCATTTTTGCGAAGCTCTGTTAACGTTAACCATTTTCTGCTGGTTCCTTTATAGAAACATGGTGTTAAAATCTGACTGAACTTGCTCCGTTGCTGCAGCTACTGAGAAGACTCCCAGCACCTTTTGCATTTCTAATGAGCAACTGTCTGCCTGATTGATTAAGGTCCTTATAGTCCTCATCAATAAATTAATTGAGCAGAGTCAGTTTGGGCTCTGCAGTCCTTATTGAAAATGAACTCTTATTAAGGATAAATACTCAGTAAATTGCAAGTATAGTGCAAGCAACCAGAAAGTACACTAGTTAAACTCTGGAGATGGGCTCAGGCAAAGAATACAGGAATAACTGTCTGTCTCCTTATCATACAGGGTAACAAGTACAAGCAGATGTGACAAGGGAATTGCCACTGTGATACCCTTATATATCTGCTGTTATTTTCTTGTCATTACAAGAGTTGGCTACTGCACAAAAAGCTTTGGATACAACTTCCTAAATTTTCCTTACCTCCCACCATTAGAATCTTAACATGTTGTTAAGATAGAATTCAGTGGGATCTGATCAAAGCTCTGAGAGACAAGGAGTGTGCGCGCAACACTGGCTGGAAAAGAATATAGGATCATGGTGAAACAGAGCAAATGTGAGTTAACCACATCCTTGTGCATCAATAACACATCCAGGTATGTAGGCAACCTAGACAGATCTACAAGGGACATTCTGCTCTGCTTGGTGTTTGAGTACTTCTTCCGCACTGAATATGACCTGGTAGAAAACAGTCCGGGTGAAAGCAATAAGAATTTGTTCAGAAGTATGGAAACAGACTTTAAAAAGCTACAAGAGGAAAGAAAACTGAGAGAAGGACTGACACATACTTCTTCAGGTATGGAAAGGCCTACTGAAAAAAAAAAAAAAAAAAGGTCAATCTGTTCTCCATGTCTGTGGTTGACAGGACATGTACTGAGCCAAAATCACAACAAAAAATTAAGAATGATCTCTATTAATGGAGATGTCTTTACGCTAAACTGAAGTCATCCTATAACCCCAAACTCTCATTATCAATGAGTAGTCATAGTTCAGAAACTGCTTCCAAGCATAGCACTTTTCACTTTTAATAACAGAGATTGCAGTGCTGACTCCTGTCTAGCCTGCTATGCATGACCTCTCTTTAAAAGCAGCAGTGAGGTACAGCCTGTGCAGAACTGAAGTATATTACCTCAGCTCAAATTCCTCTTCTGCCCACTGCTCATCTTGTTTGATCGTTTCCTTCTCCTCTTTTGTTGCAAGTCTAAAAATAATTCCATTTCCACTCATATACTTGTCAACAAATTAAAAAATATTCTCCTCATGTTTTTATTACAGAACTGGATGAAGCCACTGACAATAAGTGCATTTTGAAGAGCTTGGGGAGGGACAGGAAAAAATACAAGAGCATAAATCTAACCAGGAGACAGCTTTGCAGAAGATATAGAGCACAAGTTGCTAGTGGGCAGGGAATCCCAGAGATAGGTCTGCTGCTGTATACTTACTTTCTGTAGAGAGATGCTGCTGGTCGTTGTTTGGAAGCTGCAGTACTTTCCAGACTGAAATTCCCTGTTTACTCTCTACCTAGGGTCACATAAAAGCAGGAACCTGCTCTGAGCATTTAAATTGTGCTGGGAAGACTGAGAGTAACACCATTATAGCAGTTTGCAAGTTGCTGTACATGAGCTCATAATGACGGATGAGTTTAATTTTCCACTATTTCATTTTACAACAATGTATTGGGAGTAGTATATAAACCAGTAAAGCTTGAGAGCTGTTGTTCTTCTTTGGTCATCAATTAAGTTAGTGATCATTGCTGAACTGGGCACATTAGATCATCTTATTAGCTTTTCAAGACTCAAAACTGAACAGCAGTTTTTAACAGATCTACAAAAAGATCACTTAGATCTATACATTAAGATCATGCTTCCTTTTTCTTTCCTGGATATATGTTGGTTTTGCAAATACTGTAGAGGAAAATGATTCTGAATCTCAATCAATGTTATCAGTTTGTTCTAGAGGATGAAATCCTTGCTACTCAATTGGATCTACTACTTATAAAAACTTAACAAGGAGATCCAAAATAGCCATTATATCCAGTATTATTTTCAGTAGAGTCCATGTGAAATTACAGTTTCCTGCTTCGAGGAAAATTCTGTTGGCTTCAAATGTTTCTTTCACCCCAACTGAAAATTTAAAGCCAATACTATCTAACAAATGAAAAATCCAGAAAAAGTGGGAATATCATCATCACAATCTTCTCTTTAGAAATTATGCCATATAGTGTTCAAAGTGTTTTGGGGTCAAATTGGATGAATGTGACTCACTCTCATTCACTAATTTCAGTCAAAGCCAAGAGAACTTAACCTACCACAAAAAGTTGAGCCAATATAGTTTATACCTTGAAAGGATTGCCCTGTTCCTTTATTTTTGTTCTCCTCATACATTTATCTGTCTATATACATGTATATACATATATATATATATATAACATTATTGTCATAGGTACTGTGATTATGGCAAGGATAAGACAAGAGAGATGCTTCTTTAAGGAGGATGCCAAATAATGCTCAATACTGTTGACGGATCTCAGATGGCTGCAAATGCAGTACAATAAGCATGAGGAGCCTTTGGGAAGATGTCTTCCAGAGATCAAACTCTTACTTGGACTATGTAATGTAGGTCAGCCTTTCATTGCTAACAGAGTACCTCATGTCTTCAGTTTGTGGCTGGGCCACCCAGGCTCTGCTTCTGTGTTAGAAGAACTTCCAGACAGAGGGGTAAGGAAATTATTTCCACAATGTAATTGAGGAAGGAGATAAAAAAGGTAGTCAGATGAATAGTAAAGATAAATTAATTGGATTCTGCTTCTAAATTTATTCACTGTAAAAGAGAAAAGAAGGGCCTTAGTCCAATCCACTGGACCTGATATGGTCCCTCTCTCTCTCTCTACTTATCACAGCATCACACTTGTGTTGCTGCCCAGGACCAACAGAGGCATAGAGGTCAGAAGAGACAGTATCAGTGATACTTCCAAGTGAGGCAGACATCTCTGATTCTATGTAATTCTCCTGTGACTAGATGGTCTGGCCCCCTTCTCATTTCTCCTTTCCCTGACACCCTCTCCTTGGAGATTCTGTAACTTTTGTGGACAATATGGAAAGTTTCTCAGGGAGAAATGTTTGGTTTTAGCTTAAGTCCTGAATTCATTCTTCTCTTGCTTTTTGGGGGATCAAGTTATTCTTCAGTAAAACAACTTTTGATCACCATGAGATTGTAGCACTTAATCTTGAAGGAGGGAAATGCACCGTCTTAAACTCTGTGTATTCATTCATCTTCACAGGTTTCACCTTCACACATTCCTTTGACATTATTGGCCTAAAAATGCAACAAATCATGTGAAATTTCACATAGTAACTCCAGTTTAGGGAGAATCCTTTTAGCCAGGTGGCTGTTGGAACCCACTGTGAAAGCAGTTTCTTAGATTGGCAACAGGTGCCTACAAATACTTGGTAGAAACAGATAGGATAACTTTTTGTTTGCTCAGTTTGTGAATAATCTCAGTTAGCCACTAGATGTCATTAGTGTTGTAGAGAAGGGGATCAGCTCAGTGCAACAATACTACAGGGCTGCGGACTTTCTGTGGGCACCAGCAGCAGGACATTACCCCATACACCACCCAAGTTATTGGAGAGTGTCTGAAATCTGTGAATACAAGCATTTCTGCTATTTTTTTCAAAATCAAGACTTGCATCTTAGAGATTAGATGGAAACCACGACTAAAATGTGAAAACATGTAAGAGTCTTATAACAAATCTTTTCAGTGTTTTCATAATTAATTGGCTACTTTCATTACGTAAAATGCAAATGTAAGAGTGAATGTAAAGAGCAATAAAAAAATTAAGGAATTTATTTCTTCTGTTTTTAGCTAATAGTAAGAACATTGAACATTATCAGGTTAATTCGCATGACTTTTTCATTTATCTGACAACCAGTATCTGGTACTCGCACATAATAGATAGAATAGATAAGCAGCTTGTGCAATGCCTATTAGCTGTTAATTCCTGAACCCTTTAAAGTGAAGGCAAATCTTCCAATAATAATAAAAAAAAGGAGTTCAGATTTGTATTTCTGGAGTGTTAGTAGTTATTTTGGGTGACATTGGCAATACTTATAGGGAAGTGATAAAATATTCATTTTCATCCTCTTAGGGATGGGACAATCAACTGTATTTGAGTTTTAGTGAATATTACTCTCATTCCAAATTCACTTGTACCAAGGTATAGAGCATAATGTATTTCAGTGCCATTCTATAAGAAAGGCACATGCTGACCCTTATCCCAGGACTTCTTCTTTCCAAAGTTTTATTGAAACCAAAGCAGGCCACCAGCACTGTGCTAAGATTTGGGGTTGCCTGCTTTTATTAAAAAAATAAAATAAAATAAAATGAAATAAAAAATCTTCTCTATGGTCTTGAATATTTTCAAGTGGAAATCAGGGATGCCCAAGAATTTCTATTTCCTCAGAATTGCATGGTTTCTGTTTCCTGGAAAATAATGCACCTACACTGGAGCTGCAACAGATAAGGGGACCCCAGCAGTTTACCCCAAGCTCATAAAGTGCATGTATCTGTAAACCAGATGTGTTGTGGCTGTGTGCACTCACCTACCAAAAAGAACATCTTGGGATTAGGAAATCACATCCCAGAATATATTTTCTCTCTTCAAATGATTAATTATATGACCATAACTCTACAAGTCTGCTACAAATTTTATAGGAACTTTTACCAAAATTGTTGTGTCTTTCTTGCTTAATAGAATGGTGGAAACAAAGTGAACTTAAATCTATATTTTAAAACACAAGTCAGTGAAAATGGGTTGTAAAAAACAATTCAGAAACTGCTTAAAGGAAAAGGGGAGGCAGAAGAGGGGGATGATAATTATTTCTTCCTGTAGTTTCAGTCAATAAAAATTCAGAAATTTTGGGGGGGGGTGGAAATTGAAAGTCATTCATGTGAAAGATTTTCTTTCCTGAAAGATAAATCAGAAACAAACCTAGAGTGTCAATAAGCATCACTGAATAAATAGAAGTGACAAAGGGAGACATTTATGTTGGCAATCATCAATTCACCCCAGTCAGGAGACTGTGGCCAACTCAGATGTTCAGCTGTAATGGATTGATCACAGCTAAATATGCCCTTAATCCACTGTTAAGAGTCCCTGGAATGGAGTATGGTCAAGACTAGGGAAAAAAATATATATATATATATATATATACAAAGTTAAGAGTTCTAGGGCAAAATTTTCCGAGGAACAGACAGGTTGTGGCTTTAGGATCTTAGTACTTTGTATTTTTAATATTCTCTGAGCTAAATAAATATTTTCTGCTCTAAACCACAGAGCACACATGAGCATCCCCAACTTTAGTGGGTCTGCATTGGTATCTGTTCAGTTAGGGATCCTTAATATTTGCTTATATGTCTGCCTGTATTTTATTTTTGTTTTGTCAAACTTCCCCATTATTCTGTGGAGCTGACCATGGCACTGGCTCTACCTTTCTAGAATCACACAGGAAAATATCAAAATAGCCTCCTCCCTCACCCTTGGCATACAAGCTTGTTGGTGCTAACTCCAACCTATGCTCCTTAGTGTCAGAAGTTCATAGAGGGTTAGAAATCAGTTTTCCATTGATTACTGTAAGAATTGGGGTAGTGTTTCAACAACATGCAAGTATGCTGTAATGGTTTTCATTTTACAGTGTGTCAGATTAAAATTAACTCTCATACATGTATGAGAAGCAGAAGTGGCTTTTGTGAGTAACATCTGATTATTTTTGTTTCCCAGAACATCATTCATGACAAGAAGAATATGGCAGATGTTTTTTCTTCTGTCCAGAATAACAGAAAGGTTTTTTTTTTTTGCCTGATTTCTGACATGGGTACACACAAAAAAATCTCCTCATGACTGCTCCCTTGCTATCTGGCTGTAGATAAACAGAAGAAATTTCACCTGCCTAAGGTTTAGGATACGAGGTAGATAAATATTTCTCTTTACACACACATTTCAATGACTTTGTGCTGCATGGAATGAAAGTCCTATTGGTCTAAGGAGAATCGCCAATACTCCAATATCCCAAATATCTGCATGATTTTCTGCAAAGCTACCTGTCTGCACACAATACACCATGGATGGGAATGCAGCACTACAGGGACTTCTCCAGATACATTTTCCTCCTCTTGCTTTCCACAGCAGTGACTTCACTCTGCACTTTGTTATGCTACATTCTTGGTCTGAGAGGCAAATCTTTTCAAGCACAATGATTGACAGGAGTCTGTACTTATTGTAGTTTCCTTAACCCGGTTCTCAATTCTTCAGGACCTCACTTGCTTTTCTTCTTGCTTTGGATCTATCATGTTTCTGTAGATATTCAGTCAACTCAATGCAAATTAATTCCACCTACTACATGATTTATTCTCTTCAGAAAGGAAGCTGTGAAATACTGTGTAAACTGAGACTCTCCACGATTTTTAACAACCCTTAAGTTTGGACTTCATCATGTGGGTAAAGTTCCAGCTAGATTTCCTGCCTTTAGGCTTTGGGATTCAGGCAGGACAGAAGCATGGACAACTGTAGTTATAGGGTTTGTATTTCCTCTGAGGAGGATTCATCATGATGACAACAGAAGTCCTACTTCTGGGCATAAAACTTCTCTTCCTTCTGTCAGCACCCTCATCTCATCCCCTGATGTCAGCTTTCCCTGTGTTAAGTCATAGTGCTCTGAAAAACTGTCCCCACAGGGACCTGGTGTGGATCTCATGGGTTTGATGACATGAAGCCCTTTTCCTCCTCTTTATTACATCATGAGAAAATCATCCAGACTTAAAGAGAGAAAAATCTGTAAAGATTGTTCTGAGGGAAATGGCAGCTTAATTTCTGAAGAAACTAAGGCAGAATTCAGATAATCATAGATAATGTTAGCTGCTTTAGAAAACCTTGGTCACAATATTTAAAAAATTTAAATCCATTACTGCAAACATGTCCTGTTCCTATAATACCATGTTAATACAATATTGTGTTATTAGCTCATAACACAGACAATAGTTAGAAAAAAATACAAAAAGTATGAGATATGTGACAGTAACTATTACAAGCAAGAGACCATGAAAGCTGTTGTTATGAGCTGCCTCTTAGATTAAGCTCTTTAAAACATATATGTAAAGAGACACTCTTACATGTACATTAAGATCAAAAGTGAAATAATACATTTGACAATGGCAGCTTCAGTGATCTGCAATCATTTGCACAGTTTCAAAATGTAGAAGTTGTCCATCTGCGCTGAGCTGACAGAAGTGGAGTGACAAATGGGAATTGTGCAGCAGGCAGGAATGTCGCTCCATGGAGATCCCAGCAGGATCCACCGTCTGGCTGGTTTGTACCCACTGGTCTATACTGCCCCTTACAAATAAAATTACAGATGATCCCATGACTTTTATTCACTTAAATGTGTTGTATTCTGAAATGTGGCATTGAATTTAATTTATATGAAATCAAATAACACATTTAACAACAACAACAACAACAAAAAATATATATATATAAATTTTTTCCCCTGCAATACCTAGCTACCCATAGATAATTATTGCCAAAGTTCATTTAACAACAGATGTATGGGATTTGATTTTGGTATAATGCAGTAGGGTATACAGTGACACTGCTTTGCAACTCCAGTACTTCCTCTCTCATCCTCTCTCTCCCCTACCCCAGAAACAAAATCAAAAACAAACAAACAAAAAATTTTTAAATTTCTTCACCTTTTATTGTTTTACTGAAACCATCTTGAGTGTTGCTGTTTACCCAGACCTACTAATGACAGTATGTCACCCTACATAATCCACGACATCTAAATGCTTCTTTTTCAACACTCAAAGAATCTGAATGTCATGATGTTCTGCTGCTTTTATTTACATATGGTAGTGAAGCAGAGGCCATTTCAAGAGGAATCTGACAAGAACTCTTGTAGAAATGAGTGATTGATATACGTTTCTTCATAGCAGTAAAGTTCTGGGTATGAGATGGATATTCATGATGAAAATTTCATTACTCCACTTCTATGTGCTTTACCTAAGCACATGAAAAAAAAATCTTTGCATTTAATAAGTCAGTCCACTCAGCTGACTACAGGTGTAGAAATAAAGTAAAAGATATATAGAAAATTAAACCAGAACTCAAGCATGCAGCTCCTAAACTCTACAGATACATCATTTTTTAATATTAAAGTCCCCAAACAGTTGAGCTTCTGTATCTGTGCTCACTCAGAATCACCTCATCCTCCACAGGACTGGGCTTCTTACCTTACACCGACACCCAGTCAAGAGCTGTAAAATAGCTGTTCCTCAGCCTATCCACCTCACAAAAGGGTTTGATCTAGGCAGACACAGCAGAACACAAAATGTAGCACATCCTGCTAGTCAATAGGGATTAAGGTTCTCATGCTGGAAGGAGACCCGCATCCCATTCCTTCAATTGTTTGAGGAAATTCAAACCATATTTCTTCCTTTGTACACAGATACCTAACTATAGCCTGTAGGTTGTTCTCAGTGCCAGTGGAAATTACAGAACAGGTCAATACAGTAAATGGTAGCAAATCTCTGGGACACTCAGTGTTCCCCCAAGAGTCCCAAAGAAATTTACATTTGAAACTCCTAAATGAGTTATTGAAATCAGCCCCTTGCCCAGAGGAATGAAAAGGGGTTCAGGAGTTTAAAGGGTCTGTTGCATACCTGGAGAATCAGAGATTAGTGTGTGTGACTTCTCTCACAGACTTCGGTAGAAATGGAGTTGATATGCTTTCATATAGCCATAGATGTCTCCTAAGTGTATTAAAGTTCTTCAAAGCAGAAAATGAGCCTGTGGGTAAAGGTCACATACTTGATGTAATGTTCTTAGATTTCTAAAAAGCTTTTGATGAGGTCAGTTATCAGAACCATTTAAAGCAGATAAGATTTAATGAGATAAGAGGGAAGATCCTCCTGTGGATTAATAACTACTCAAAAGATTTGTAACAAAAAGTAGTGATATATAGGAGAAAGCAATCACTACTGAAATCGACAGGCATCCAGATGTTCAACATATTTGTGAATGGTCTGCAAAGGAGGTGAGTAGTGGTTTTTTGATGATAAGAAATTGTCTGGAGTGGTCAGAATTAAAATAATCTATGAAACATTTCAGAAGTATCTTTTAATACTTTTAATAAAAATGATTTGATAATAAAATGGCAATTTTGAAAATGAAGAATAAAAACTCATGCACATAGATAACAATGCAACACTTTATTGCATTTATATACTTTATATACACATACATGAGCAAAGGCACATCAACACGTAAATGTACATAGTGTTTGGCTCTGACACAGCTTTTACCTCTCTGGAAAGGAACCATGAGTTATTTACATAAATAGTACAAAAAATCATTTCAGTGTACATTGTTTACTTTAATAAACCTAATGTGCATACATACTACTTCTACTACCTTACTTTGAAAAAGTTTGACTAAACAAGATGCATAGAAATTCAAGACAGACCATTGCACCTACAGTCTCCCATAGGGACAGATTGGAGAAAAAGAACTCCTGCATTTTAAAATTAGCTTACCTCCTGGTCCCTGCAATTCACACAGCAAGTATATTTGCTGAGCTTAATACTGATGTATCTCAAAAAGAAACGAAAGTGAAGCTCTCAAAGAAGTTTACAAGGACATTATAATAGCTGCCTAGAGACTTCCCAGGACTGGGTAAAATGAGGATGAAGCTGAGAATGTTGGATAGGATGCTAAACCACCCGTTCTACAGCTCTAGATTATACTTTCTAAACCTGAGATTTTGTTAGCAAAGATGGTGCTAAATAAGAACGAAACAGTTATGATGTAAGATGGAGTTTTTAGAAATGTAAATTATCAGTGGGAAATAAAGCATTTAGTCATTACTATTAAGCATGTGTTTATAAGGAAAAAAAGTACCTCTGCAAATTTTATACTAGGTATCCTTACTTTACAGGGATATTTATTTAAGCACAAAAGTTTCACCTTATTGTGAGATAGACCATATAGCGCATCCCAATTTGTTTCCACTACCTGATAATCACCTCATGCCAAACCTTCTACAGAAAAAATTCATCAAGAACTTCATATAACAGGGAAACCACAGATTGCTGCAGATATCCATGGCAGCCCAACAGGGACATCTTGCAGATACAGCTGTATCACTGCAGATTATCAGGCTCAAGCTGAAGGGCAGCAGTATGTGCACATTTACTGCTGATCATTAGACAAGGTAGGAGACATGACATGTTCTGACTCATCATCAGATGTTTCTGGTTGTCAGAGGATTATGTCAGCAGCACCACAACTCCTAAAAATCTCTCAATGCTATCAAAATTCCTTCTGTCAGCTGGATTCAGTTGCTCTGACTACAGGGCAAACTGGTAAATCAAAAAACGAA
The DNA here is from genome assembly GCF_964035555.1 of Netta rufina. NCBI lineage: Eukaryota > Metazoa > Chordata > Aves > Anseriformes > Anatidae > Netta > Netta rufina. Next base: position 66,898,452 of record NC_140127.1, on the reverse strand, counting down.
CCTTAACAAATCTGGTGGAAATAAAAAAGAGATGACTAGCCTTTTGAAAGGAAGTACAGAAAAAAAAAAAAAAAGTAAGTGGACTCATCAGTTCTGCCAATCAATGAGTGCAAATTATAAATCCAAATTTAAATAACTGTATTAAAAAAAAAAATCCATGTTAAACAAATGGTCTGCAGATAGCTGTTTTCCTCCTCCTCATGCACAGACATATATCACATTTATTTTCCCCCTACCTTACCAAATTCAGTGAGAAATGGTGAAATTTTCTTTTAAAAGAAGGTTTGAATTCACTTAAACACGTTTCAGATCTTTTGAAAAGTTTATTCAGTTGTATTTTCTTAGAAACAAAAGAGTGCTATAAATTAACACTCACTACCAGTGCATTAAATGTGTCTGTCAATTCATAAACTATGTGAAACTAATAGAGGCGTACTGGGAAGGGTTCACTCCTGGTTTCTTAAATCAGTAGTAAACTGGTATAGAGCTGGAAGTCTCTTTTCAAATTTGGGACTGCTGGTAATTGATGCATTTTAATTATCTGAAGCATTGTTGCGAGATTTACAGGAAAACTTTCAAAGATACCTAAAGGAGTTAAAATAGCCATTGAATATCTGTGGGGTCTGAATTCCTTAATCTTTTTTTGCCTCCTTATAAAGCTTTGATCTGCATTTGCAGTGTGGTGAGCAAATAATTAATTTATTCTTCAGAAAAGTTTTCAAGGTAATTCTTTTTCTGAACATTTATTTTCCTTTATTTTTCTTACCTGTTGAGCACTGCTCAGTGTGGGAGAGCTGCCTGCCTGCTCAGTGTGAACACAGGGTTCCTAGCAGTGGTGGCAGTGATATTCTTGCTGCTGTAAATTATTATTACAGATATAATTACTGCTGTTATTTTTATTTCAGAAATATTTCTGGGAGCTGCATGTTCTGCCCAGAAGTAACTACTTCATCACAACAAACATTTGGTCATCTGCAATAATCCTCACTGTGTATGTTAATATCCGATGCATTGTTTTCCCTGCCAACAGATATTCCTTTTCTTTTCTGTCAAAGTAAAATTCAGGCCGAAGTTCCAAGCATCAGGTCAGAGGTTGTTTCAAAATGGGAAGTGTCAGCCAAAATTAGTCTTCATACCCATGCACGATTGGCTTTCCTTTTGTCTCAGCTACCCCCGCTAATACCTATCCCTGGCCTAACACATCCGTGAGCCTGACTAAGGCTGACTCTCCTCATGTGCTGAATATCAAAAGACATGAAAATTACCAGCCCATTTCTGGATTTCCTCTGTCCGGTCTGAACAACACACCCGTTTCTGCGTAGGGATTTTCTTCAGACCGTCCCACCGGAACGGATGAAAGGCAAAGTACATCATCTGTGAGTGAGACCGTCAAAATGCAGAGATCTCCGTGAATTCCCTTAGCAGAAGAACAGCACAAATCAAAGCAAATTAATACGTCACATTTCTTCTAAGCGAGGGTCTTGACAGTATTTGTGTTTCCAGGTGGGGTCGGGGCTCTGGCAGCAGGGCAGCCAGGCGATGCTCACTGCAGGGGCCAGCGGCGCAGTTCTTGGCTCACAGCTGTGGGGCTGGAGGCTGCTCGGCAGGGTCTTCACCGACTGCTCGGCTCTCTGGTACCAGGCAGAGCGGTCTGAAGAATGCAGGAGGACAGGATCAGGACCCGAGCAGTCCTGTAATCCGACCTTACAGATTTCAGTGGGGAAAATCCATATTATCTTGTTGCTTAATGCTATTCATGGGATACAATAAACCAGCTTAAAAGAAAAATCCTCAGTAGGATAAGTGTAAAATATTCCTTTTCCTTTTAAGTTAGAAAAATATCCATAGCTAGGGAAAAGGAAGAAGGAAGGAAAGGATTTCTACCTGGAATCACTGCAATTTGATCATGTGATGATTTTTTTTTTAATTGGTTAGCATACCATATACTAATCCAGTCATTAAAGGGAATTTCATATCTGAACTTTGAATGTTTTATTTCACACACTTTTTTTTTTTTTTTTTTCATTAAGAAGGTAAATGCATGCTCTTTTAGAAAAATAATATACATGGAGCTGTTAGTTATGACTGGTTGGCATGCCTTTAGCAATGAAAACAGGCTAATATTTCAGTGAAATCGTGACTTGGGTGCAGTCAGAGGTGGGTTGACTGCAGCTATCACCAGCAACAAATTACACAAGTAGCTTTATTTTTAAACAATCATAACACTTTGGTATATTATACACTCGTATGCTCTATTTTTTACAGCGTAGTGTTGTATAATTATTGTTGGTTTTATGCTTCCCTGGACATGAAATCTGAAATAAAACCTTTCTGGTAGCTCTAACCCCAGACATACTTTACTGTCTCCCAGTCTGTGCAAAATATTCCTCATCAAAACATATGGAAGGACCCAGGAAGAGCCCTGCAGATGTAAACATGAATGATTAGAAACCCTCTCTGAACCTGGGCTTAACACTGTAATACAGCACGTAACGGCCTCGGCACTTGCAGCCATATGACCAGCCTCTAGCTTTGGGGGTTTGTTTTGTTTACTTTTTAGACCGTGTGGGTGCAACAAAAGTGTTTGTTTGTTTGTTTGTTTGTTTGTTTGTTTTTGGTGGGGGGGAAACAAACAAAAAAGCTGAATCTAGGGAAGTAGATTCAGTCAGGCAAAACCTGGAACTAATGGCTCTGAATGGGAGAGGTTTTCTCCCAGCCCACCAAACCTTAGGTTCAAGCTGCCCTAAATAAGGCAGAAGAGGCTGGGTCAACCCATAGAGCCCCGCAGAGTGGTGTGAGTTTGTGTGAGCACTAGCAAGCACTTTACCATGCTTCAGAAAGGAAGAGGGATCTTTGCAGGCTGAGAAGTCATCCCAGCTCTGTAATGGTTGTTCATTTCTGAGATAAAGTTTGAGGAAGATGATAGAGCTAAATATCAGGGGATGGACTTTATAAAACATTCATGCATTCTTTTTTTCTAGGTAGTGGGAACAACCCAGTGGTCCTAGACTGACCACAGCACATCACTCCATGCCAGTGAGAGTGGGGCCACAGCATGTCACTCCCAGGCCTGCTGGAGCCCACCCAACAAACTATGCTTTCCATTCATCGCTGTTATTAACACAGCTGATGGTGCTCTCTTTGAATCCTTGGGAGATGCCCTCAAATCTGGGGCTGCTTTCTGCTCCCACACAGATATCTGCATTTCCTCCCCAGCCAGCCTGCCATAAATCCACTGGAGAGTCCTGAAAACCCTCTCAGGGAATGCAATCCACATGGCATGATGCAAAGGGCCTGATCCAGTCCCATTGAGCTCGATGGCAAAGCGCCCGTCCAGCCTGGGGAGAACAAAAGGGTTGGGCTTGGCAAATCATTTCCGTTAATGTAGATTACAATTACTGATGCCTCTTTGCAAATTGCTCTTCTTTGACATTTTTATAACTCAATAATTTCCAGTTGTGTTCCCATGTTTGTTTCTTTTGTGTATAGTTTTCCAATTTTTGAGTGCATGGTTCACAACATTTAAACAAGCACTAACAACAAATTACCTGCTCAACTGGGTTCTGTGAAAAGAGGCCCTGAAACTTATTTACAAATTAAGCAGACTCAGGCAGGGAGGGAGCAGTCACCAGGAGAGAGCTGTGGCTGTGCTGCAAATCACACATGGGTTTCCAGCCAGAAAAGATGTGCATTTGGGGGGGGGGTGGGCGGGACCCGGGCGGGTGGGACCCGGGAGCTGAGCTCAAGACCTTCTTTCGCCGGGGAAAATCCACTTGATTTTTTTTTTTCCTATTTAAAACTGTTTGGAGAAATGATTCTTCAGAATTAAATCAAGATATGAACAACTCCACACCAAACTATTTTTTTTTCATCTAAAGAATTAGGTCTACTTTGTATTTGCTTAATTATTTCTCTTCAATTGTTATAAAATAAATAAAATATTGCATATTTACCACGTAAAAAAAAAATCCGATTAAATCACATTAGTGACACAACCCAAATAGCTCAGCCCTCCAGAGCTCTCTGCCCGAGCTGTTTTAACACAGAATTGATCACTTCATGTGCAATTTCTTCCCTCGCTTGAAACATGCGGCCATTAAGATGGGAAGTAGCTGCTAAATTGGTATTGTATTGCATTGTATTGTTTGTTCTACATTGTAGTTTTTGTTCCTCAAAACTTGCAATTTTGTTGTTCTAAATAACTGCCCGCTATTTTGCTACACGGCAGTTCTATTAGCTGATATCAGCTCTCACGCATCCCAGCGCCCCTGGCTAACACGATCCTCCCTCCTCGATAGTTTGATTTCGTTATGTCTAGGAAAAAAAAAAAAAAAAATCTCACGCCCTGTCTCATATATTATTTTGGGGAAACGAACAGAGCTCGGATTATCTGTAAAGCTGCGAGCCCTTCAGCAGATGGCTGCGCACCGACCAACTTTAAAATTCATCCTCCCGTCCATTTAGATGAATTTGCGTCGCCGTGCCAGCACCCCGAAAATTATTTATGCCTCGGGTCTTCACTGCTCGGGACTGCAGCTGTTCGTGCTGTCATTTGGGCTTTTTCCGTGAAAAGGCTAACAGGGACCCCACAAAATTAGCAAGCGGCTTCGTCTTTTTCTGTCTGCTTTTCGGGACTTCGATAACACGGTCTCCATATAAGAAGGAAATTTAAATTGGAATATTAAATTGGAATAGGTCCGTGTTGTTATTATTATTATTATTATTATTATTATTATTATTATTATTATTATTATTTTCCTGCGTTAATAAAAGTTAAGATTAAATTGTGCTTAAGTGAAGTCAGAACTGCAGTCGGGCCGTCTCTTGCTTTTTTTTTTCTTTTTTTTTTTTTTTTTTTCCCTTCTTTCCCCCCTCTGCGCAAGAAGTAACCAAAGGGGGAACAAATAAATGAATAAACCAGAAGGGGAATAAATGAATCCTCGGTGTCGTCGCAAGAAGCATCGCCTGGGCAGGAGAAGGGTCCCAGAGGAGGCGGCGGGGAGCCTGCGTGACCCGGAGGAGGACAGAGGAAGGGAGCTGTCCTCGGGCACTCGAGTCGAGCAAGCTTCTTTCATCTTTTCTGTCGCTTTGGCTTAATTTACCTCTGCCCTCCAACGCCCTGTGAGTTTAATCACATCACATCTCCTTCAGCCAGAGCCACCGACTGGAAAGAAGGAAAGAGGGTGAAAGACTGAAAGGGAGAGAGAAGGGAGGAAAAGGAAGACTAAGGAGGGAAGGAAGGGATAACGGAGGGAAAAAGGAAGAGAAAATAGGGGGGAAAGGAAGGAAGGAAGGAAGGAAGGAAGGAAGGAAGGAAGGAAGGAAGGAAGGAAGGAAGGAAGGAAGGAAGGAAGGAAGGAAGGAAGGAAGGAAGGAAGGAAGGAAGGAAGGAAGGAAGGCAAAAAATATAAGGAAAAAAATATAAGGAAAAACAATATAAATTAAAAAATATATAAATAGTCCCTTCCTCTCAGGAAAGGGGAATAAACCGGCAGTCAAGTGCTTGCCGGCGGCCCTGGGAACGCCCGCAGCGATATGCTGGCTTCTTCGCACATCCGTGAGTGGGAGAGCATCTGTAGCACCGGCGCGCCGCAAACACGCCTCTGAGAAGGACAGAGACAGAAAGAAAGAAAAAACAGGAAAAAATGAAAAAAAAATAAAAAAAAGAAAGAAAGGAAAGAAGAAATGAAGAAAAGAGAAAAAAGAAACTGCTTCCCTGAGCACCTTATAAATCTGGGGTTGAGCAGGGTTTGGTTTGGTTTTCCTGTGTTTGTTTTGGTTTTGTTTGTTTGTTTGTTTAGTGCCGGGGTTCGTTGCTTTGTTTCCGCTGAGGGGAAGCAGTGTGGTGCTTCTCGGCATCCTGCCTTGAAACCAAGGGGGGAAAGTTTTGGTTTGGTTTGGTTTGGGACTGCCACCGCGCTGCCTTGCAGCCCTTCCCTTGTACTCGCCCTGATCTGATTGAGAAGGGCTCTCCCGGCGAGGGTCTGCACCAGCGCACACACATGGCAGGGGAGAAGCCAGGGGCTGCACCAGCAGAGCAGGGAAAAGTCCCCTTCAGTTGCCCCTGCCTGCTGGTCCTCCAGCCGTGCCGGGGCCACCGACGGGGGTCCCTGGCTGAAGCCGAAGGCTGGGGCAGCCGCCTCCCCCCGGGGAACAGAGGGGCCGGATCAGCGGGATGACGGACTTTGAAGGCGCTTTAATGACCATCTTGGTCCCCCCCACCTCCCCGCCACCCCCAACCCTTTTCTGCCCCATCTATTCTGCTCATCCTCAAGAGGGTCGGGGAGGGAGGTGGAATAGGTTTCTCCCTGTGACTAGGGGAGCGGAGGAGCCCAGCCCTGCTTTTTGCAGGCTCCCCGGGGTCCGCCAATGCCCCCACTTTGCAAACTTAGCATCCCTAGATATTTCCCAGGGAAGAATCTGTCCTCTTCCCCTCTCCCACTCCCTCGCTGCCCTGTGTGCTTTCCCAGAGCAGCCACAGGAGCGATTAGCAGAGATTCAGGTCAATCCGTACCCCCATCCTAAGGGAGAAGACGAAGGGACACCCGGTGACAGTCCGGGCAGACCCGGGAAACGCAAGGAAGAGGAACCAGGGACACCCCTAGGAAGCCCCAAGTTTCCCAGGGGACAGCAGGTACAACACCAGTGGCTGCTGTTCGTGACCGGTTAAAAAGGAGGCTCCGGCCGCTCCCCGAGATGTACCGACCCGGGGGGGGGGGGTCAAGTAGAGTGAAATCTAAAACCAAGCAACCTCCCCGACCTCAGTGAAGGCAGTGGGCAGGGCTGAAAGAGGGACCCAGCTCGGATGCTCAAATTGTCGCTGCTCGCCTTTGCAGTTAGTTCACTGTCCAAAGCAATATCGACAGCGGTGGTAAGTCCTCGATAACTTTCCTGAAAACTTTCTACCCATTGGTACAATCCAGGCACTCGTTCCTCTTACAAGTAATATATATATATACATATATATATATACATCCCCAAACGTGTGGAATTGAGGCTCTACCAGGATTTACACTCCCCTATCACCACCAGGCAGCACGCCGTTATCGAGCAGAAAAACCCCACAGCAGGGAATATTGGTAGTTACTTTTCCAAAGGGCACTTTTCCCCTTTTGCAGAAAAGAGATTAGCAATTTTAAAGTTTGTGAAGCCACAAATAATTTTTAAAATTGGCATTACCGTTAACAAGAACAAACCCCGCGGTGATAGCCTGTAAATACCGTGCTAATAGCCCCCACGTGGAAAGAAATCCTCTTGTGTTACAAATTCAGTTTAACGACCAGAAAAGCAGCCTGTGCAGCGGCGAAATGCGAAAACTCCCTTCTTTGCATTCCCCGCCTTTGATTTATATTTTATTTTTAACTACAGTCTCATGGGAACGCAGCGCCGGAAAATCACGACCAGATGTACATAAAGAGGCGCCTTGTTCTCTCCGCTAAGATCCCCTTTTAAACGCAACTGGAAAGAGAAAGGTTCTGAAATATCTTTATTTATTTTATTTATTTATTTATTTACCTATTTTGGTTTTAGCATAGGCGTGACTGCGTAGAGATGGGGCAAAACGACGGCGCAACTGGGTCGGAGCAGATCTGAAAATAAAGCGCAAAGAGCTAGCTGCGCTCCTCTAAGGCGAACCTGTGCTGTGTGCAGCGGCTATATCCCCTGGAGAGGCTGCCTTTTTTTTTTTTTTTTTTTTTTTTTTTTTTTTTTTTTTTTTAATACCGCGGGACAAGCCCTGTGTTTGGCCGGGAGCTGAAAGGGGAGACAGTGTGACCGCTCTGTGCTGCGCGCGAGGTAGGCGCCGTGGGATGCCGATGTCCCTGCGCCTGAGCTCCGAATCTTAAATAAGGGCATTTTAGTGCCTGGAAATTCTGCTGCTCTGTGTGTCATTCTTACTTCGAAAATTGTGAATGAAAAATATTTATTTCAGTTATATACTTCACGAAGTTTATTAATAATATTTTTTCCCCTTGGGAACTGCAATCTGCAATGGAATAAGGAAGGGGGAACAAAACGTCTGTTCTCACTGCTTGCTCTCATGTGTGACTTTATTGTTTCTGTTTAATTTGTCATCTACCACAATGTTGGGTTCTCACAGCACAATAATTTGGGCTTCGATATACCTGTACAGATCTAAGGTTTCTCTGATGAAAGGTTAACAAATAGCCTGAGCAGTCATCTGTAAAGGGACTACAAAGCTGTCTGTCCATGCCTCAGTACTAGGTATTACAACTCAAATCCAACCCCTTTCACCTAGCATTATGGGGAAATGTTATTGGGAGCTGGCTTTTGTTGAAGGAAATCCCATTTAAAAATTGCTTTATAGGCCATTTGCTGCAATCCTCAACATTGATCTCATTATAGCTCCCTTTCGCTGCTGTTTGTAAATCCTGGTATTTACCAGCCCTTAGTGGCATTGCTTGCTGGGGGGGGGGCTGTCGTTGGCAGGCTAGGAAATGTTGAGGTGCCAGTTTCTGGAAGAAGCATTATTACTTATCAAAACAGTCGGCCAGAAGTATGTCTTGGGTAATGACTCATCTAGTATAATCTTTTAAACCTCTGGGCTGTCCATTTTGCAGACAATGTGGGTTTCTGTGCTGGAGTCTTCTCATGAAATGACCTAATGTAGACAGGCAGGGAGAAGTGGCACTTGAGCAATGGGTTAATTGTAAGATATAATAGTCTCAAAAAATATAAAAAACATAAATATGTATAATTAGTGTTGGTTTTAAACAGGACGTTTAAAAAAAAAATCTAGAGAGATCAACTATTTTGGAACATATCTCTGCATAGGCTGGTGTGCCTGCAGCTTTGGTTACCCAGTTGATAAGATGCATCTTTGGGATATTAACATCTATACTGATAAAGGGGAAGAATTGGGCTTGAGGGCTCAGTTTTTATCTTGAAATGGGATGTTGTAAAACACATTAGGTAGGGATGGACCAGAATGTGTTGGTAAGTGCACTGTTAATTTCTGTACTACCAGATAAGACCACATATCAAAACAAGCTACACGTTACCCTAAAACTGTTGTAGTTTTAGTGGTATATGGGTTCAGAATCAGAGAAAAGGATGTCTATGTTTTGATTTCTGAAATTGGCAGTGAAGATTTTAAGCTCATTTCTGAATTATAATGGTGGTATTATGGTATTACATGATATTATAATGGTATTATTCAAATGCTGATATTTAAGCATTTAATTTAAATTTCTCTTAAGTCTGTGTAAAGTCAGAGATAGTAAGCAGAATAATGCTTCTTGTCTCTAAGGAGTATCTGCTCCTGATGCCTGTCCTTAGTGGGATTTACCTGTGGTGCTACTGTTATATTGGTTTAGAGTTTCTGATTCAGACAAGTAAGAGTCTCAAGTTTTCCAGCTGGCACCCAGGGGAAAACAATAAAAATAAAAATGTATTTTCAGGAAGAGCAGCAAACTGAGCTGGAAAACACTGCCTAGACTGAAGTGTTTTTCTGTCCCCTAAACTATGCTGTGACCTTAGGTGAGGATTTCCACTGTTCTACTTTGAGAGAACAATTAAAGACAAAAACTGAGGCAAGACTGGAACTAGGGTCTCCTGAGTGTAAAGTCTGTCATTGTAGTAGAGATACTCTCTCCATTTTCAATTCATCTGGTTTGTCTTTTTCCTCCTGTTAGTTCTTACACAGTTCTCTAATAAATTTTAATGACAGCAGACTGAATATTGCTGAAATACTGAGTTTGTGGAATACTGGTTATAAATTGGGATCACATTATTCTGTATAAATTATATATATTTATATGTGTATTATCTCAGAAAATCATCAAGGTCAGAAGGAGCCTCTGGAGACCATTTAGTCCGGCCCCCATGTCCAGAGCAAGGTCAGCTGCAGTGAGTTGCTCAGGACTGTGGCCAGCAAGGTTTTGAGTGTCTCCGAGGATGGAGACTCCACAGCATCTCTGAGCAACTTGTTGATGTGTTCACCTCTTTGTAGTTTAAAATATATTTTTAATGTAAATGAAATGTATTGACTAGGGGGGAAAAAAATCTAGTTTGCTTTCTGCATAGTCATGGTCAGCCAATCCTCTCCCCCCCCCCCCCCCCCCCCGGTACTTAAGGAATTTCTTTGGCTCAGGTAGTTGGCATCAATATTTAATTCCTTGCTGTGTTTATAGACAGTGTCTCTTTCCCTCTGAGCTTCTGCTTTTTTAGCTTTTATGCTCTGGTCTTCAGTGACCTTGGGACGTATCCTTAGCTTCATACAATCTTGTGGGTCTTCATAAATTCAGTGCCCATTGGAATCCTACTCAAAATATTTTATGAAAAAGCTGGCTGGGAATGAGCTTTATCATAACAACAGAAAGATAACAGAGCTGATAAACTTGTGTTTAAATTGTATGACAAATAATACAAGTTCACATTTTCATTTTGGGATATCTTATGTGAACATGTGAGCATGAAATTTAGTAACTATTTTTTAACTGAGGGTAAAAATCCATTCTCAGATTGCAATTTAAATCAAAAGATCTTCAAAAGATATGTTTTTCCTCTGAAAACAGCACAGTTTATTTCCTCAACAATTTAAATAATTGCAGAGTTGGAATCTGAAATCTCTTCCAATTCACTGTCTGTTTGGGTGGTATTTCAGCAGTAACATGTTACTGTGCCCAGTGCATAATGCAATGGAAGCCACTTCACTTTATCAATAACTTAATTAAAGTGAAGCTGGAATATTGCAATTGGAAACACTGTTACAGAAACTCCACAAAAGCTCGTAATCCATAGCCCCACAGCCCTGTCTGAATCACTCTCAAGTGTCTGTCATTGGAAGACACTCATTTGCCTAATAGCTGATAGACCTATTAAGTCGCCATGCAGGCCTAGTTATCTCTGGTTTGCAGGCTGAAAGGCAGAGGGAGGTCTGAAGGTTCTCATTGGCATGCTGATAGAAATACTTTACAGATAGTGTGAACAGACATCAGGAAGAGGGAATGCTGTGATGCACTGACTAGTTCTTGTACCAAGTGAAAATGGGTGTTTGTGGCTCTCACAGGTATCTGCCATTCACAGGCTCAGGTCTGGCTTGAAGAAGTAAAGGGCTCTTGTGTCTCCATCTGGCACCCAAGCACATGCGTGGCCATACTTCCAGGAAGGTGGCTGCTTTAAGTAAGAGCAGGCACTGTGTGTGCTTGCAGCTGGTGTTTTTTTTGTTTGTTTGTTTGTTTGTTTTGTTTTTAGGAAAAGCACACACATGAACAATGTCATGGGTGAGACGGATGGTAGAGGCTGCTCTGGCTCTGCTGAGGGATGCTGCCTGGTAGGAGCCACCGCAGCAGCTGCCTGCTGATGGTACTGATCTGAGTGCTGTTAAAAAAAGCTTGTGCCTGCTGAAAGCTGAAGACAAGGAGGAGACAGAAGAACCTGAGGCACTGTGCACTCTCTGGAGCTCCCAGTTGACCTTCGCCAGCTGTTATGGGCAAAGGGCTGCACAGGTCTACCTGTGCGTGCTAAGAGCTGCACCAGTCATTTCCCAAATGCTGTGAGCTGTTGGCAACCTGAGCACTAGAACACCTTGTTCAGCTCAGCAAGGTTCACACCTCTGCCTTGAATTATCTCCTGAGTCCCTTATAGATGCCAAGAGTAGTACTGTGCATGGAGCTCTTCATCACAGTAGACAGGCAGCCCAAGCCCCTCATGGAGTGTCCACCAGTACTAGGGCACTGAGACAGAAACACAAAGTACCTTTCATTGACACACCTTGCTGATTAAAAAACGGGAAAAGTCTCAGAATTCTTGTGGTATAAATATAGCTAATTCTAGTTCATTACTGGACAGGATCAGAAGCAATGCATGTCAGGAAGCAAACAACCTTTTCAGTGCTGCACCTGAATGTATGCAATAAACATGTGCATGAATCATCTGGGGGGGGATACTAGTTTGGCAAGATTGTCCTGTATAATTAGCAACAACAATGCAGTTAGCAGCAACAGATCAACAACTAGTTCCAGAGTAAGTAAATGGTCAGAAAATATCTGTTCCAATGGATGACTTGCTAAGAATATTACAATTAACATTATTTTTTAAGTTCACCAACAATACAGCAAAATATGTTTCAAGGTTATTAGCAAGCTAGTACTTGTAAGATTTTTTAGATTTTTTAATGTATGAGAGGAAAATAAATGCCTGCTTTGGTGACCTTTTCTGTGGGCATTCCCTTTCCTAGTAGCTGAACTCATAGCATCTCTCTTCCTCTGCTTCAGCACATGCAGCAAAGCAGGGAGCTGCATCTATTAGAGAGTAATTACCATACTGGGATGCAAACTTTAATTTTTATTTTTTTTCCAGATGCTTTTTTTTTTTTTTTCAAGTCATTGGACTTACAGGCTTTGAATCATTAAGTCATATCATGACCAGTAGGCTCATAAGAGGAAGAGAATATTTTAATATTGTCGAGTGGAAAACCATTCCTTCTGGGGCTTGATAGATAGGAGTCCAGCTCAGATTTAGACAGGAGCGATATGCTTGAAAGGATTCTAGCAGTTCAGGGAGATATTTTATTCTGTTGGCTGCAGAGGTGACCCTCTAGAGAGTGAACCACCGCAGAGGTCTATGAGGAGTAACCTGCAGTGGGTGGGGCAGGGTTAGGACAGGCAAAGGGTAGAGAAATGTCACTATAGCTTCTTGTGCCTGGAAGTTTGTGGGTTAGCAGACAGTTTTCTTTCTACTAGCAGCCCGTCTGTTGATGAAATACCAAGCCAGGAAGGAAAAATTAGCACTGGAGTCTATGATCCTTCCCAATCCCACTGGACACTGTTGGAGCACTCTGTTTTGTCTATCAGTCCCTGCTACATCTCTTGAGAAACATCAGCCTTTTATTTTCATTTGTAACAGGTGTTTCTAGCCTTTCTGTTTGTAAAGAACACCTTTCAAACCTGATAGAAAACATGAAAAAGATCCAGTGAGGTTAGTGTTTAAAATTGCCAGATCTCACCTACTTTAACAATTCTCCCTGCTGCAAGGAAATAAGACCATAGAGTGAAAGTATCTCCTGGCAGGTGTCCTGGCCTTCTTCATTCTCCTGGGGCATTCAGTGAGATTCAAGTAACACCTCTTAGATTTCTGTACATGATATTACATTCAAATCAAAAATCAAGTGATAGATACAAAGAGAATGGTAAACTTTCTGTTGTTTTTAGCAAAGCCTTTCCTAACTTCTGCTAATCAAAGTGCATGAGAAAACTCAAGCAACAGATTTGTCCCTGCAGCTCCCCTGGGCAGGCTGGGCTCTGTGCTGCCAGGCTGGGGGCAGCTGGGGCTTGAATGAAGGCACTGGTGCCGCCGATCAGCTTGCAAGGAAAACCTCCTGGTTTTCAACCCATGTATGTCAAGGAAGTGCTAAAAGGAATTTTCCAGCTGTTGCTCCTGAATGCCAAAACTCAGTGAGCTGAATATATTCATCTACCTGACTGTATCTGAGAGCAAAACTGATCTGTCATCTCTGATCTCGCCTTTGCATATGATCTACACATTAAGGCCACAGGTCAGGGAAAGAAAAAACAAATGAGCAGCATTTTTCAAAACCAGTTTCCCTACTGAGAGAGTTGTTCAAGAATGATGCCTTAGGCAGGCTACCTACTTCTCTGGATGAGCAGCTGAAAATTTTATTTGGGGTCCCTCACCTTTGTTGTGTATTGTCTGTCTTTGATCCTTGGCTGCCTCATGCTGGAGAGGAGACCCAGGGACTGGTGTCCTATTTTAGATGCAGCTGATTTCTGACTAGTTTGTAATGTTGCTGTCAGCTACCTCCTGTACAAGTGGTTTCTCATCAGAGAAACATATATGTTACTTTGCTCTTCAGCTTGCCATGTATCAATGATAGGTGGGTGTTTGGAAAGAATTCAAAAGTTGAAAACTGGCTTCAGTACTGACATAAAACTCAAACTAAGTATCCTTAAACAGAGCATAAGGAAGAAAAACTTGAAACATCTTTATAAGGTACTGCTAAGATCAGCAGCAATAAATTTGGCAATATTTTTGTCCAGCAAGGTGTTCTTCCGGGACACGAGCACCCAAAGGTGGTGCAATACTTACTGCTAGGTCAAGTGCCCAACATCCAAAGGTAAAACTCCCTCCTCCAGTGATGGCAAAGCTCTTTGGCTGGTCTGGTGCTGCCCAAATCTTATTTAAGATTCGGAGCTGGCTGGTCTGGAGAAGGTGGTGTCTGCTGTTTTTTGTTTGGTTTTTTGTTAGTTTTGTTTGTTTGTTTTTGTTTTTTGAACCCCAAATTATACAATGGTTTCTTTGTTGCAACAGTAAAATGAGTCATTTGTCTCAGTCTGTCACTCAGGTTCCCAGTAGACATGTGTCCACATATTAAAAAAAAAAAAAATCCCAATTAGCATTAATTGCCATCCTTGCTGGCAGTTTCTGCAGAGGGTTCAGTAATGGGCATGGGAGCCAAGCTCACAGCACTCGCTCCAGGAAAGGTCCCTCCCCAGCAGACTGAAAGGCTCCTGGTGGTGGTACCAGGAAGCTTTGTAACCATTGCAGCAGAGATGCACAAGACCTTGGCTCCTAGGGCTGGCACTAGTATCCAATTGAGAACAAAGCAGTCCACCCTTTGCCATTGCCTTCTTGCAGCCTGGTGTTCCTAGTTGGTCCTGGAGGGTGAGGGAGTGCTGGTGCTGGGGTGGCTGCCTGGGCACAGCACGCTCCCCCTAGACACCTTACAGTGGGAGAAGAGCATTTCCTCCCTGAAACAGGAAGGTGAAGCAGAACTAGGAACAGCTGCTCTGTAGACATTCCCTGCCTGCCAAACCTTTGCTAGGCATTGGCTCCCAGGAATCAAAAAGACTATACCATTAGCAATGACACCACCAATGACACCAAGCCATGATTGGTTGTTTTCTTTCCTTCCTTTGAAAGGTTATTGTTCCCTTGACAGCTACACACTTAATTTAGGAGGGTGCTGTGAAAACCCTACAGTGTTATGTGGACAGATTGGGCAGGAGAGCAGAAGACTGGGCTAAAAGCCTTCCTCTCTGGAAAGAACACTGTGGGGCAAGAAAGAGCCCATGTCAGCTGCTGACAAGCTGTTTCCATGATTGTCACTGGGACCAGCAGAGGCTGGTCCCATGTGACCATGATTTGGTGAATGGTGATTTTCCAGCATTTGGGCAACTTTGCATTTTCAAAAGCTTTATAAAGAAGTGGAGCGGAGAAAACTGCATGAATAATTTTCCACAGAGCTGAAAAACATTGGCTGCCAGACACAATTGTGGGCCTGATTTACTTCATTGCTTAACTTTAAGCATATGATGAGGTAAAACAGAGGGGAAAGGCTCAGAGCAGCCCCTCATATCGTGCCTGCAGTCTCTCTCTGCTTTCTGGCTCCCAGTTGGCTGTGATCCCATCCTGACTCTGAAGACAGCAATGCCAGGAGATGAAAGAAAAGGAGTCCCTTCCTTTGGCTTTGACTGCATCCTGACAACAGCTGTGTTCTTTGCATTTCTCCTGTTTCTAGTTTTTTTAATCCCTTGCATGTTTTTGTTGTTGTTTTTACCTTCCAATTTGCTGCTTCAGCCAACTGTTACCAGACTGTGTCCTTCAGCAGTGCTGTTCATGCAGACCAATCCTGAGAGCTAAAACCAGCTCAAGTGAGGCAGGTTTGCACTGATTATGGGTTAAACTCAGGTCTCCAGCAGTGGCTGAAGAAGGAAAGATGTAATGAAAAAGGAAAGCTAAATTTTCTTTTCTTCCTGTTCCCTCTTCTTTGTGTTTGCATTTACTTGTCTTACAGGAAACAGATAATCTGGCTTAGTTAGCAAAACAATATCTTAAATATCTTACAGTTTTCTTATTCCTGCCCCAACATGAGAGTTAACGTTGATTTAACAGGACCATAGTAGTCTGTCAAACTAGACTGAAGAGGAGAGATTAATAGAAATATCTCTCAAAATCTAAGTGATTTATTGTACTTCATTTTAATAATAATAATAATTAAAAAAAAAAAAAGCTCACCCTTCCTTGTTTAATGTTGTCACAGTGAAATTTATGCAGTTTTATCATTCTTCTTGCTCAAAAAAAAAAAAAAAAAAAAAAAAAAGAAAAGGGGGGGGAGCTTAGAAGAACCAGTTAAATACATTTGTTATATGTTTGCAAATTATGTGTATACTAATTAACACACACAAAATGAGGCAGGCCAAATAAACATATAATTAATTCAATCAAACAGAAAATAAAGGTAATTTCCCCTCATGCAGTTATCCTGGCAAATTATATTAGTAATTATGAAAATAAATAACCTTACAAAAATGGTTTAGAAACTACAAATCACCTTAGTTTTCTGAACTTCTGTGACTGTGACTCAAGGCTTGAATGCAGCCGGGCTTGCAGCTTTCCCCTCTTCTGTGTTGCAGCAGGGATATGTGAACTTCAGGACAGCTTTTTCTCAAAGGAATGGTTGGTAGTGCCATCATGATACACAGCCTCTGCTTATTTACTTATTGTTTTCAGGAAGTCCCCAGTCCACGGCTGCACAAAAGAAGCTGTAAAATCAGTTCAGTCCTTGAGACTGTCGTTTCACATCACCAGACTGAGCTTTCAGCAAGGCTCTCGTCTATCTGTGGAATATGATCTTCATAACAAAACACACACTAATTCTTTTTGTTTGAAGCCAAAATATTTATCTCTTCTCATCATATCATCTATGAGTACAGTGATTCATTAATTCTTATCTCTTCTCAACATATTTACAGTGGTAGAAGTAAGATTAAATTTGGGCTCAGAGAACATTCCCCTAACGCATCTGCAATCAGTGCTACAGCAATGGTGATAATAAGAAACATATAAACCACATGGTGCATTTATAGTATAAATACTGAACAAGTGTTCATTTAAATGAGAATTTCAGAAGCAGAAATATGAATTTAAAAGCACAAATCTCATTTAACTGGACCTGCTTGGAAAATATTTGGTAAGGTTCCTCAAGAGGATTTTCATGGATCTGAACAATGTTTTTGACCTAAACTGGAACATTTCTTTATTTTTTTTTTTTAAGTAGAAATCTTCCCAAAACAGACGAAGTTGAACAAAATATCTTGTTTCAATAATTTAGACTCATGTCATTTTCTACCTTTCTTATTTAAAAAATGACAAATTTATTTTAATTGAAATATAAAAATAAAATTAGTATAATGAAAATATAAACACTTTCCTGTTTTACATATGAAATTTTTACACTGGAAATCTCTTGCACTGAATATTGATTTTGTTGAATTTGAGTTTTAGATTAAATATTTCACTAAGTAATTTGTTTAATTTTCAACATGGCAATAGATTTAGATGTGCTAAGAATTAAAGTTCTTGATTTGAGGGAGAGAAGATATATTCAGATATACATAGACAGATTCAGAGAGAAGATATGTTCAGATATACTTGAATTTGACTTATTGGATGAAGCTTTGTGTCTCTGCTCTGTGGTCGATAAGATTACAATAATGGCCTTTCTTACTTTAAAATAATTGCTTCATATAAAATAATCTAGTATTTTTTGTTCCAATTTGCATAAAATATGCAAAAATATTGCTCTAAATCCTTGAATAAAAACCTGAAAGTACTCAGAAGCTTTTTATTTATTCTCAGTGGAAGCACTGGGAAATAAGAATTTATAGGAAAATTCATAAAGTTGCTGAATGAGGTTAAGCACACTAGAAAAATCTTATCCTGAAGGCTATCAAAGGATTATCTATAAGAACAATACACACAAGTGTACAGTGGCTTCCAAGCACACATTTGGTGCCCTGATGCATAGGGCTACATGTATTGAAATCATCACATCTTAAACATCCTGCATAAATGTTCACCTTGTTCCTGCAGAGTTACTTTGCTGTTTTTACCTGGACATGTTTTTTCTCCCAGTTACTCTTTCCTGAAGCTTCAGACTTTTGAGGATTTCAAGGTTACTGTTCTTCTCTTCAGTGTGGTAACTGACACAGGCACACCTGGGTTTAGAGAGGTTTAAACACTGTAGCCTCTTAATTTGGACAGTAGAGAGAGCAAATGCATAATGTTCAGCCACAAAAGAGGAAAGGGAAGTTCCCATCCAGTTTTCTCACCATCCACATGTTTTTTAAGGATAATTCAGGTTTCTGGAGATGTCATGTCATCCTCCTGAGTATTTTATTTCAAATCTTCAAGTTTCAATGTGAACTAATTGAGCTTTCACTCACCTTCAGTAAGAATGGATCTTATTTTTTTTCCTTTTTTCTAGCATGAAATTCTCTTTTCCTGTGTGTCTCTTGGCATTTATATATATATATATATATATATTTATTTATTTATTTATTTATTTATTTATTTTGTTCCCCTCATTTGGGTTGCTGTATGGAGATCTTCAAAATCCCAGTCCCTGCAGACAAATTTGCCTTTTGCAGTGAAGCACACTATGACTGTATCAAAGTTTGATAATTTTCTACCATTCCTGGTCTGGGGATTATATGGCACAGTTCTTCCCTCACATGCTGAATCCCAGTTGCACAGGAGTGCTATGAATGCTCAAAATAAAGAAATTCAGAAATTCACATAATCCGAATTTGCAGTCAAGGCATAAACTTCTTAAATTGTCATGTCACCTTTATTCTTCAGGGAGCAGTGGATGGGAGTGTTTGTCCTGGACCTTATCACAGAAAATTGGGGTTGGGGGGGTGGGGGGGAGACAGTTACCAAAAACAAAATACAAAAGAAAACAAAACAAAAACTTCTTTAGAAGCATGATTTTTTTTTTTTCTGTAAATAATCATCATTGTAACAGAGCCCCTCAAAAAAAATTATTTTCTTTATCCTTCCTGATGCATGGGGAACACTGAGAAAGTCTTCTCCAGAGCTTGTAGCATACAAAGTAGGAGATTATTCGCTATTAGTGTTGCACAGGAAAGGCTACATTTAATATCCCTTCTGAGACAGTGTCTCCTTGTTGTCTTAACAAAGCAAGGTAGAACCACATTGTGCCCCTTTTTTTCTTTCTTTTTTTTTTTTCCCTCCCCATTCCATTTACACTCTGGATACATAGGAGTGTTTTAAAACTGGATATCAGGAAAAGCGAAAAGGGCATATTATAAACAATTTTTAAAAATTGCTAGAAAAATGCAGTAATTTCAGTTTGGTTTAGATACATATTCCTACTCTTTCTAGTTCTTTTTCTGATCTGGGGGACAGCCAGGTATAGCAGATGACACATAAAAAACAAGCTGAGCCTGCAGTTCCGTGCTGGTTTCAGAGTCTCAAATTAAGACAGGTTCAGTCCAGGTGTAGATGCAAAAACACACAGACAACCGTTGTTGTCTGTGTTGACAAATTGTGTCACAATAGAAAAAATAAAAATTATAAAGTAGCCTTTTCTATTGCTGTCTCTCTGAGAGGCTGGTAGCAAAACAGCTGGATTTTCTAAAGAGTGTGGGTGGCAATGTGAATCATACCCAAATGTGTGAAATAGGCATGCTCCCTTTTGGCCAAAGAGTGGAGAATAAAAACGGGGGAGTGATTTGTACCTGTATGTAAGGTTCTGTGATCAGTAGAGAAATCCTCTAGCCAGAATTGGTTTTCACAGTCAAAAGATTTCTGAAAAATTGGAGGGGAGAAAACAGGGGAAGAATCATGAAAAAAATAACAAACCAAAAACAAACAAACAAAAACTAAAACACACGGCAACAGAAAATGAAATCACACAAATTCAAATTACAAAGAAAACAGGTCTTAACTATCATTTAACTATCTATCATTTAACTTAACTATCATATCATGGTGATCCAGCAGGGAAATGTCCCACTGAAGGCAGCCATGTGAGGTTCATCTTTTATGTCCTTCAGGGAAGGCAGCCTGTCTTTTTGGTAGGGACACAGAAGCCCCGCAGAAGCTGTGCCTGAACCGAGCACAAACTGATGGGTTCAGCAGGAAAACAAATGAGTGAAGTTTGCAGGCTGAGCAGGGTCCCTGACCTAAGCTTCCTTGTACTTCTGCATTTAAAAGCCAATAGAGATCACCACCTCCAACAGGAAAAATAGATAAATGAATAAATAAATCATAACTGGTTTTGGCTGTCAATCATTTCTCACAGAGGGTAGATTTCCCTGAAGAGAAATCCCAGCCCCTCCTAGTTTCATCCCAGAATTTTGTTGCTCTGGCAGGATCACATTTTTTGCTTTGAGTGTGTTTTTGACAGTTAGACCAATATATCTTGGTTAATACAGGCAGAGAACAGTCTTTGGATCTTATGGCAGGAAAAAAAAATAGTTCTTTTGATTCATAGGAACAAAGTAGGAAAGTTGCTCTTGCAAAACTAAGGACCAGAGACTGCCACAGTGGATTTTTCAAGTGCATTTGTCAAGTTAGCTGGTGCTGAATAGCAATGACAAAATGTTCAACAAACCAAAAATTTTCCATCTGTTCACTAAAAAATAGTATTCCGTGTAGCAAAGCAGATAATAGGAAGACCAGAAGTATTCTCCTCCTCAAGATATTTCAGCTCTAGCATCTCAACTCGCCCATTTAAGCAGTATTAAAAATCATTAACACCAGTCTTCGAAAACACCTGCACTGAGCCTGAGCCTGGGCTGGGCAGAGGTGAGCAGGGAAGGCTGCGTAGGGCTGATCCCAGGACCACAACTACCAACACGGCTAGCTTTCCTCAGCTGACAGCCCTGTGTCCCTGCAGGGATTTCAGCACAGTAGGCAACACCGCTGCAAGGCATTTTCAGTCTCTGGAGGTGAGGGGAGTTTTATTTGTGAAGCAGCTCAAGCTGTTTGGGGAGGTCAGTCTGCTCAGGCTCTGCTGGTCTGATCTCCCCCATCTCTACATGCTTGTTCAGGTTGGATGCTCTACAGAGGACTGGAGTACAACAGGGAGAAAACGGACTGTTTGCACAGCAATACAGTTTCATCACTGCTGGCACTAATGCTTTCTATGACTGTGAAAAATTCCCAGCAGTGAACTAACCTAGGGCTTCTTTAAAGAAAATTTGGGGAAAATGGACCTTTCTGAGATGCCTGTCACCTCCAGAGCTGTATGCTCCTGACATGCCAGAGCAGAGGAGTAGCATTAGCTATTCTTGTGCAGAACATGCAGAAATGTCTAGCCTTGAGCTGTTTGCACTGCTGGGTTATTTTACTAGACAAATGTTTCACAAGCCTGGTCTGAGTAAAATAAAGAGTTTTCTTTGGAGTGTATTGTCTTTGGAGCACGTTATCCCCCAGAGGGAGAAGGGAAGAGGAGTGCAGTCCCTGGCCCTATGATGTGACAATGACAGCCCATTTCAAAGTAATGCTGATGAAGTTTACTTTCTCTGAGCAATACAGGAGAGCACTGCTTCCTATCGTTCCTCTTGCATAAATCATTACAAATATACATATCCTTTAAATTGTAGGATTATTATTACTGCACATCTGATTAGAAAATGATGCTATAGAAATAAAGTAAAGGGAAACACTCTTCCCTGGTCTGATTTCCACCCTTCTGGCTGCAGTTCTGCTGTGCTGGTAGTAGTTTTGAGCACACATGCAAGCACATAGCCAGCTTGCTGTGCGCTGAAATGCCCTTTTACAATCTCCCTTGCCGCTAGCCTGGATCCCATCTCATCCAACATCCCAGCAAAGGCAGTTCCAATTTATACCCATTTCCAACCATTTCAGACTGACACTTTTAATTCATTTCACTGTGGTTACCAAGGGCTCAGCAGGGAGATAAAGAAAAGAGGAAGAAAAAGGATGGATACTGCTGTCTGCAGAATGCCGGGCTTCTACGAGCACTTTGAGCTGTCTAACCCCAACACGTACTAATGGCATTTCTTGATTTACAGGTATATTGATTTCCTTTTTCACAGGACAAGAAATAAAATGCAAGACTGAAGATCTGTCTTTTGCAGTATTCAGAAAACAAGGCTTTGTGAGATATATGTAAATGTTAAAATCAAATGATTTTTTTAGGTAATGATTTTCAAGATAAAATTATAACTGTCACAAACAAGCAACCTCCTCCTTCTGACAGATCATTTTTCCTCGGGGAGGGACACCAAACCTGAGTCATTTCCAGCTCAGTTTTGGGCCCATTAAATCCTCTGCCTATGTAGGACATCACTCTATTGTCTTTCAGCAGAGCACAAAGGCAGCAGAGTTTATCTCACAGTAGTTCTGGCAGGTAGAAAAAGCTGGTTCGGAATCACCACTTTTTATGACTATTTTTATTATTATTGTGAACTCAGAAAGGACTACCAAAAATAAAATAAAATAAAATAAAATAAAATAAAATAAAATAAAATAAAATAAAATAAAATAAAATAAAATAAAATAAAATAAAGTAAAAAAAAAAGAAAGAAGGGAAAAATAAGGTGAAAATTCTGTTAATCTCTGAACTGAAAATAAATGTAGATTTCACAAATGGCAAGTCACTGGAACATGATTCTGTGATGCTGCCAATTATTTGTTTGCATTGTGAACCACTCAGAAAAATTTTCTGAAATGCCACATGCAGACACAATCAGAATTTTAGGTCATATAAATGAATTACTCTCAATGCAAGGACACTATTTCTTTTTAACTCACAAAATATAATATATTTTTCAGCAGAGCATAGCTAAGCAGTATGTTTTCCTCTAACATCTACACAGAGGTGTTTCTTCAGGGATAAGATCTTGTTTATAAATGGGGCAGGCATTCTTAGCAGAGGAACAAAGAAAAGCGTTTTTATTAGCAGCAGGAACCACATGAACAGCTTTGACCTCAATTTAGGATTTAGCTTATCATTTCACACAGAGGCTTGCATCAAGAATTTGACACCGGTGCCCTTTTCTAATTTGTAAAGCAAACTAAAAGGGAAATAATGGAGTATGGATAAGTGCCATTCATGAACCACTGAGCAGGCTCTATTCCACTCTGCCCAAATTACTCCACAATCAGTCAGAAGTCTCACGACAGACTAGGTTGTCTTTTTGTTGTTTTGATTCAAAAAAAAAAAAAAAAAAAAAAAAAAAAGCAAATAAGCAAATTAAACAAATTAAACAGCCTGGCCTGTCTGTGATCAGAAGTACTGTGGAATTGGCATTCTTGGTATTCATTGCTGCATCCAAACCGCAAAGGGCTGCCTGGTGAGGGGGGATGCTCACCCATGAGCATCAGAGCTGCATCGTGTGATGGAGGACTAACCTCAGGTTAAGTCTTAAGCACAGCAAAGCTCTGGCAGCTTTGCTCCAATTGGCTCCATGACATTCCCTGCTCGACTGTGATCCTAATGGCTTGAGACTGGCTGAATGCTTCCAACCCCAGCAATTAGTTCTTTCATTTTCTAGAAGTCTGCTGGCTTTTGAAGTGTTATTTTCTGCGCACGGAGGGCATGTTGGAGCCAGGGCGTAGCCGCCGGTGAGCGCGGCCACTGTGTACATTGTCCTTCGGGCAGCGCCGCAGCACCCGACCCCCCTGCTGAATCAGCAGGACTTTTGTCCCAGACAGAATCACAGAATCACAGAATTTTTCACAGAATTTTTCACAGAATTTTCTAGGTTGAAAGAGACCTCAAGGTCATCGAGTCCAACCTCCAACCTAACGCTAACAGTCCCCACTAAACCATATCCCTAAGCTCTACATCTAAACGTCTTTTGAAGACTTCCAGGGATGGTGACTCCACCACTTCCCTGGGCAGCCTGTTCCAGTGCCTCACAACCCTTTCAGTGAAGAAGTTCTTCCTAACATCTGACCTAAAACTCCCCTGGCTCAACTTAAGCCCATTCCCCCTCGTCCTGTCGCCAGGCACGTGGGAGAACAGGCCAACCCCCACCTCGCTACAGCCTCCCTTGAGGTACCTATAAAGAGCGATAAGGTCCCCCCTGAGCCTCCTCTTCTCCAGGCTGAACAAGCCCAGCTCCCTCAGCCGCTCCTCGTAGGACTTGTTCTCCAGGCCCCTCACCAGCTTCGTCACCCTTCTCTGGACCCGCTCAAGCACCTCGATGTCTTTCTTGTAGCGAGGGGCCCAAAACTGAACACAGTACTCGAGGTGCGGCCTCACCAGAGCTGAGTACAGGGGGACGATCACCTCCCTAGCCCTGCTGGTCACGCTGTTCCTGATACAAGCCAGGATGCCGTTGGCCTTCTTGGCCACCTGAGCACACTGCTGGCTCATATTCAGCCGACTATCTACCAGTACTCCCAGGTCCTTCTCTGCCTGGCAGCTTTCCAACCATTCCTCTCCCAGCCTGTAGCTCTGCTTGGGGTTATTGCGCCCCAGGTGCAGGACCCGGCACTTGGCCTTGTTAAACTTCATGCAGTTGACCTCAGCCCATCGGTGCAGCCTATCCAGATTCTCCTGCAGAGCTTTCCTACCCTCAAGCAGATCGACACACGCACCTAACTTGGTGTCATCTGCGAACTTACTGAGGGTGCACTCGATGCCCTCGTCCAGATCATCGATGAAGATATTAAAGAGGACCGGCCCCAGCACCGAGCCCTGGGGGACGCCACTAGTGACTGGCCTCCAACTGGACTTGGCTCCATTCACCACAACTCTTTGGGCCCGGCTATCCAGCCAGTTTCTAACCCAACGAAGCGTGCGCCAGTCCAAGCCAAGAGCAGCCAGTTTCTTGAGGAGAATGCTGTGGGAGACGGTGTCAAAAGCCTTGCTGAAGTCAAGGTAGACCACATCCACAGCCTTTCCCTCATCCACCCAGCGCGTCACTCTGTCATAAAAGGAGATCAGGTTCGTCAGGCATGACCTGCCTTTCATAAAGCCATGCTGACTGGGCCTGATCGCCTGCTTCCCCTGCAAGTGCTGCATGATGACTCTCAGGAGGATCTGCTCCATGAGCTTCCCTAGCACTGAGGTCAAACTGACAGGCCTGTAGTTTCCCGGGTCTGCCCTCTGGCCCTTCTTGTAGATGGGCGTCACGTTTGCTAGCCGCCAGTCGATTGGGACCTCCCCTGATAGCCAGGACTGTTGATAAATGATGGATAGTGGCTTGGCCAGCTCCTCTGCCAGTTCCCTCAGTACCCTTGGGTGGATCCCATCCGGCCCCATCGACTTGTGCACATCTAAGTGCCGTAGCAGGTCACCAACCAGTTCTTCATGGATAATGAGGGCCGCATCCTGCTCCCCATCCCCTTCCACCAGCTCAGGGTACTGAGTATCCAGAGAACAACCGGTATTGCCGCTAAAGACTGAGGCAAAGAAGGCATTGAGCACCTCCGCCTTTTCCTCATCTCTTGTAACTAAGTTTCCCCCCGCATCCAGTAAAGGATGGAGATTCTCCTTAGTCCTCCTTTTTGTGTTGATGTATTTATAGAAACGTTTTTTATTATCTTTAACGGCAGTAGCCAGATTGAGCTCCAGATGAGCTTTGGCCTTCCTAATTTTGTCCCTGCACAGCCTCGCTACTTCTTTAAAGTCCTCCTTAGTGGCCTGCCCACTTTTCCAAAGCTTATAAACCCTCTTTTTCCTCCTAAGATCAAGCCACAATTCTCTGTTGAGCCAGGCCGGTCTTCTTCCCCGCCAGCTCGTCTTTGGGCACGTGGGGACAGACCGTTCCTGTGCCATTAAGACTTCCCTCTTGAAGAGCGCCCAGCCTTCCTGGACCCCTCTGCCCTTCAGAACCACCTCCCAAGGGACTCCACCAACTAGTGTCCTGAGCAGCTCAAAGTCAGCCCTCCAGAAGTCCAATACAGCGGTTTTACCGGTCCCCTTCCTGGCCTCGCCAAGAATAGTGAACTCCACCATTGCGTGGTCACTCTGCCCAAGACAGCTCCCGACAATCACGTCCTCCACCAGTCCTTCTCTGTTTGTGAAGAGAAGGTCTAGCGGGGCACCACCCCTGGTAGGTTCACTAACCAGCTGCGTCAGGAAGCTATCTTCCACGCTCTCCAGAAACCTCCTAGACTGCTTTCTCAGGGCTGTGTTGTGCTTCCAGGATATGTCAGGGAAGTTGAAGTCCCCCACGAGTACAAGAGCTGATGATTTTGCAACCTCTGTCAGCTGCCTGTAGAACAGGCAGCTGACAACAAAGACAGAACAACAAAGATCACAAAATTTCATTTGATTTTCCTGAGCAAAAGACCAAGATCTAGGAAAGAGCAAAATACTGCAAATGATCTTACTAGAATAGTAGTATTACTTCTCAGCACTGGAGGATGTTAGTTTTTCTCTCCTGTAGGTGAAAGATGGCACAAGGCAAGCCCAAGCTTCCTTACTTGTGTTTCACCCCCAGCCAGGACAATGAAAACTAACACAACTGGCATCCTGTGTCTTTGTAGCAGTATCACAAGTTGAAACTGCTTTCTACACACTAGTACGTGGGCTCTCCTTCCCCATTTCTCCACTCTCCCAGCTATGAGTGATCAAATAAATACATCTATGAACAAAGCTGTATGTCTATGTTGCTCAGAATTATACATACAATAAACAGTGAAAGAGGGTAGCTTTAGATTGGATATAAGGAAGAAATATTTCACGGTGAGGGTGGTGAGGCAGTTTAAAATGTCTTTGGAAACCAAAGCAATGCACTTCAAATTAAGTAGTCTGTGGTTACATCTAGCTTTGTCCTTGATTCAACATGAACATTAGTAAGGGTTACTGGGAACTCCTACCAAGCAATAAATCAGCATGACAGGAGGACAGGGAATCCTTTGCAGGGAATCCTGAAATATTAATCCAGTGTTCAGAAACAGTGAAGGCCAGAGTCAGGGGCAATGGAAAAGAACAGAATTCAACAAGCCTTCTTGCTAATTCAGTACACAGCAGCATAAAATCAAGACGGTTTTCCTGGCCACAGCCTGCTGGATCCATAACCTGAACATGGCTGAGGAACCTTGTTCAGGGTTTTGATTTATTTTGAGTGACAATAGATACCCAAATTTCTCAAGTCTATTAGGAGAAATACAACAACATGCTGGCAGAATTAAGGACTTGTAACTAGTTATTTGCATTAAATTGTTTAGATATCTTGCTTGCTTTTTTTCCTACGCAATCCCAATATTGGGTTTCTAGAGCAATTTCAAGTAAAAGTTGTTTTTTTGTGTGTGTGTATTTATTTTTTATTTTTATTTTTATTTTTTACATTCTTTGTTCCTGCTATAGGCAAAAAAATGCCAAGAAAACATTTGCTGAGACAGTTCAGGATTCTGTGAGACTAGGAGTGATTCTTCCCAGAGGGCACTTCTCATTCCACTCTGACCTTGATAGGCTACAGAAATACCTGAGTAGTATCTTTTCTGGCTCAGCACATTTTTTAAAAACCTCTCAGTTGGGCTTTCTTTTAAAAATCTGCATTAGCTATAAAAACCTTACTGGATGGCCTAGTTTCCTGGGAAATTATTTAAAAAAAAAAAAAAAAAAAGTGCCTTAGGCAGAATGACCTTATTCTTTGCATTCTTATTCCCTGTAGTACTTCTTTATGCTTTTTATTGCTGTGATGTGTTGGATTGCATTTTGCATCAGTCAGTAGATAAAGTAAGAATCTGGGTCTGGAAGTAGAAAATGTGGGATACTAGACCTTTAGAAGACATAAACTCTCAGCGGTGGGTGTATGGTCTTTCCCACCTATGCAATACAAAGGGTGGCCATCAGCATCATCAGCTATAAAAAAAAAAAAAAAAAAAAGTGTAGGTGACTACTCATTGAGGATGGGAAAGATGAGAAGACAGGAGTTGCCTCTCCATCTCAGGACTCTGTTGAAGGGGAGCAGCCAGTCAACACAACCCTCTTTCTCTAATATCAAGGGCTTTTGTCCATGGAGACTCAAATGCTTGTGGAAAAAATAGATGGACCAATGAGCTGCAGAACCTTTGCAAGGTGCCTGGTTTTCACTCCCTCCCACTGGAGCTGCTTCACTTTGTACAGGCGATTAAATATTAATTGGGCCAGAGAGAGAAAAACAAGAGATTGATTCTATTGTCCAGTTGTTTGGGTGCTCACCTGGGATGTGAGAGATGCAAGGTCAAGTCCTTGCTCCAAAGATGATTTAATTATTTATACAAAGTGAGAAGGCTCCAGCAAGGAGGCCACACTCTTCTTCTCTACCCTTTTAACCCGGGGTTTGGCTTGACACAGGTTTTCTCCTTGCCATGCAAATGTTTCCTTCTTGCATTGTGATTTGGTAACTTCTTTCTTGTTCTCTAAACATGAGCAGGAGCTCCTTGGTGGGATTCATACTGGAGGCTCCTCATGGAGAGAGATATGGCCCCTTGCCCACCAGCGATTCATTTCCCACATGAGACAGGGCTTAGTCTTTTGTTAAACCAGGTGCCCACCTCAATCCCTGGCACTTCAGCTCTCTTTACTGTCCACATGGTGGAGGAAGGTCAAACAGGGCACCAAGCAATGGTAAGGAAACCCAAATTTCCATGGGGATTTCCATGAGGACAACTGTGGGCACAGAGTGAAAATAAGGAAATGCCATTATAACGAGAAAGCCTATAAAATTCTCTCATCCTTTTGGTTTCTTCCTAAGTACTTATACTACTTGTTTTGGATTACTTATTTTACTAGCCTGGTGTCAGTGTTGCTATCATTAGGTTTTCTGTAAGGTGACACCATGACCTACTATTAATTGAGACAGAGAACCAACTTTTTCCTTTGTGAGTGTTGGTAGAAATGTCTGTGCCATGTTATCCTCAACACTTGAACAGTCTTAATTTCAGTAGCCTCCCACAAATATTTAAAGTGGCGAGATTAAACAAGTGAATAAATAATCTATTCTGCTTTACAGAAAGGATCTTTCAACAACTGGATACTAACACAGCTGCTTTTCCATGGGTCTTTTCAACTGACTGTGCCACTACCGCTCACAAAGCTGTTTCTATTGCTGTTCTGCAGCAAATGTCATGTAGCAAAGCTAATGGAAATATATTTTTATATTTATATATATCAGTATGTTGCTTAAATTTACACACAAAATTACAATGGTGAAGGGGGCTCATTTGTTTCTTCATTGTTTATGGAGCCTGTTCCATTGTCATTCACTGTTTATTTATTTTTGGTATTCACAAAGGAAAATTTGATAGGAAAACTCATGATAGGGACAATCACTGAGTGCAATAAAATACAGTAGAAACACAACTATTCTTTACAAGATTTATTTTTTTCATATATCCCCTCTCTCTCCCCTCCCCCCCCCCAACCCACCAAGATAAAAATATAGCTGTTATAAAAGAAAATATGCAGTGTTTATATTTGGTATCAAAATCTGGTCCTATTGATTTTGACTAATGTCTTATGCAATAAATATTGTTTACTTTCTTACCCAAGTTTACATTTATTATTACTGTTAAGTTTTGTGTTAGCACACACTGTTTTAAATTAAATGAATATCTAAATACTGGTTTGAAGTTGCTAATGGCAACATATGTACTGCATTATCTTGCATACTATTTAAAGAAAAAGTCTTAATTGTACTACTACAGCCTGAGGACATTTTTGTGGTAAGCAATTAAGATTCATTTTCCTGTTCATGTAGCATATCACTTCATGAAAACAATGGAATACAAAAACTTTTGTTCAATTCTTTATGCATTCTTGCTTTGATCATCTGGATTAAGTGAAAAGAAAACTATCACTTAAAATCTGAGTATCTAGCTAAGCATTTAATGGTTACTTCTGACTGAACAGTTCCTTCCCTATCTGTAAAGTAAAGAATGTAATAAGATTTAAACCATCCAGTACCACGAGTCTATTTGTCCTCTGGCTTCACAGTTAAGCAATCCATGAAAGGTATAAAACAAGCAATCGAAACCTAAAAGTTGGTTAGGAAGAATTTAGCATCAGAGAGAAGATAAACCACCACACAAGTGCATCTAATACTTTGGAAATGCTGGAGATGAGAGCAGGGAGGCAACTGCAGGGTATGTGCAGGGAGTGCTCAGCCCTGCCATGTGCTTGCATCTGCATCCCAAACCTCCTTTTGTGGGACAAGCTCGCAGATGTGGCATGAAGCTGAGAGGTGTGGGGCCGGTGGGATGGGGGGGGGGGAACATCCTCATCCCTCACCCAGGTCTATCCCTGGGCGAAAAACAGCAGAGGAGGACTCCACCAGTCCCACACTTCGACATTGTTTCGAAGTGATTTGTTCTTTATGACAGGGTCAAGCTGCTGTGAAAAGGTTAAACAAACGGACTTTTTAATCTCCTTTTAGGGGAAAGCTGGTCAGAAGGCCCCTTTAATCACCAATCTCCTTCAGTCCTGGGAAAAGGCATCAGCCAGATTCAGTTGTGTCGTGGTGAGGAGACAGGGTGAGGGCTCTCTGCCCTCCTGCAGTCTCCTTACGCTCAAAAAAAAAAAAAAAAAAAAAAAGCCCCTTGAGGGAAGACATTTGGCTGGAAGTATTGGTGTGGTGTGCCTCCCTCTGCAGTGAGTAGAAGAAGAGGAGAAGGTGGTAGAAGAGGAGGAGGAGGAGGAGGAGGAGAAGATTCCTCTGGGGCTGGTGTGTAGCCCAGCGTCCCTAATGCTGTCTGCACCCATCCTGTCAGGAGGGTAATGAGGGGAAAGTTCCCAGACAAAGATGGAAATGCACCTCAGCCTTCTGCAGGGTGTGGAGGAGCCTGGTTGTAGTGGCCTCCACCTTTTCTCCACCACCGTGGCTGCGGGCCTGATGTTATGCTTGGAGAGGAAAGCTGGTGGGTTAATCCTTGCAGACAGACAGGCTTTTAGTGTAGTGTCTCCTGCCCCATTTTGAGGTGTGACCAGCTACTGGATGCCCAGTGCATGACGCACCTGAACTGCGCCTTCCTGGAGATGCCCCAGGGGCAGGGATGGTTTCTCTTAGTATATTATTCACAGGGCTGCTTAATAAATAATAATGGCTCCACTTCCATCCTGGTGAGGATGGCAGCGGCTGAGGGTGGCATCATTCCTCCTACTATGAACTGAAGGAGTTGTGGAAGCAACAGGGCATAGCAGCAAGGCACCCTGGCCCCAAATGGTGCACATAAGAGATGAGAGGACAGCTAGTGAGAGCTGAGCCAGGCCATGCTAGTTACAGGCCATGCTCCCTTCTGTCCTCAGAGCTCCTCTGCCCTTTGTGATTAAGTAAATTGTTAACTTGGCCCCACAGCTCCTTCATGCTCATCCCCATTAAGCATCTTCTGGCACTGAACAAAACCAGATGCCTCTGCCCCTATTTGCTGTCCACACTGCTCACTGTCTTGCTCACTAAAATTTACTGACTTGGGCTACTTGCTTCCCACCCCACTGACTAGTTAATAACAGAGATCAGCATCAAGGACTTTGTTCATGAGGAACCTCTCAGCTCTATTCAACCTTTGCATAAAATATATTTTACCCCTATGTTATCCATCGCATTACTTTCGTTTATATATGCTATAGGTGTGCTTCATGACAAAAATTTACAAAGACAGCAGTGTTTCCTACTTTGAGCTTTTCTCCAAGAAATCTTGAAATAACAATACAGGTCTTCCTCTTTATAAGGAAATTTTGCATCCATTCTGCACTACTGAGCCATTTCTCAAGCAATAACTTCAGTACCCAAGAGCAGAAACATTCAAATTAAAAAAAAAAAAAAAGTGAGAATGAAAAGGTTAATGCTTCCATTTGGCAAACTACAGATAAACTTGAGACCAATTGCCTTCCTGCATGCCTCCAATTTCTGACTGTCAGACAGCTCATGCTGAAATAGCCATCACTTTTCAGAAAGCTGGAGACGGCTTGGTGTGTGGCCAATCTTGCAAGACATTTTCAGAACATGACAAAATGGACATGGTTGTGACTGCCAGCTAAGGACTGGTACTGAGCTATTAATGTCAGAAGTGGCTCTGCCAGAGAGTTGGGTGTGAATTAGGAGCCTGAATCCCAGATGAATAAACATGCTCCTATCACCATAGCCAGTCTTCAGCTGCATTTAATCTCCACCCTGCATCAGCTGTCACGCAGCTGAATAGTCTCCTTGCCTTCAGAGGTGATAGCTTAGTGGCAATGAAACACTGAAAAAGACTTCAAGACATCCTGGTCACTTTCCCACCATCCCACACCCTGCATGGAAGTCAGGTAAATCACTTTAGGTAATCTATTCTGGATATTTCTTCTGTCTTGCATATCTATAACACAATTTTATCAAACCCTTTGCTTGGACACCATCTTAAGAGAGAGAGTATGTTTCTAATATTTATCCTAGTTTTCTTTGCAGCAAATAAAATGTATTTCTTCTTATTCTTCAGTTGATCACAAATCTATCAGCAGCACCTTTGTAGAAGCACCGTACATATAGAAAACCAGTCCCTCTGCTCTTTTTTTTTTTTTTTTTTTCCAGTTTAAACAAAACCATATCCTACAACCCTCATGCTTTTCTTGATCTTTTTTATCCCATAAACTCTTCCTTGTTGTCCAATCTAAGGCCAGCAAAGCTTTCCGGCAATTCTATCAGTGTGCCAACATGCCAATAGGCCAGGAGATGCCAGAAAAGTACCTGGGAAAGAAAACCAGAGAGGGAACTAGTGTCCTTGAAATGAATTACAGTGTGAAGGAGTGTGGTTCCTATGAAAAGTTGTTCCTATGAAATCCTGGAGTTCCTACAAAAATCTGAAAATCTGGGGCAGCTATTCACTTGAGTGACTCAGTGAGTGTGACTGGACCACAGCCCAAGACACCTTGTTTTCTCCATAGTTGAGATTTTGGATTATTCAGCAGCCCCCAGGCAAGTAAAGGCTGATGTGGTATAGCCAAGGTATAAGAAATGCACTTGAACTATTCAAAGCAAAAGTCTGGCCATCCCTGCTTCAAGCATCTGCATGTCTAAGCACTTTAAAGAAAGTCCTTGGCCAGAAACAGTGTTACCACACACATCACAGAGATGTTTTCATCCAGATAAGTGATACAAATGTTTCTGCATTAGGATTAATTTTCCTCTTTCTCATTTAAAAGATGGAAAAACCACAAACATACAGTTCTACCAGTGGGGCATGGAATCAGTCCTGTATGTTATCCATAATTATGTATAGGATCAGATCTGAATTAACTCAGCTTGATGTTCAAACCTAGACCCTGGAAACATGTGGTTTGTGTTTTGGAGCAGTGAGGTCTGGGCAATGATTTCAGTCTTCTCTAATGTTTTCATGTGTTCCCAACACCAATTGCTTGTAGTTCTGTCTTGCCAAAAATATGATCATTAAGAGCAAATTTTCAAGTTAATTCCAGCACTTCCTTGCTCTGATGAACTTTGTAGGTAAGATTTCACACTGATATTAATGAGTTTCCAGGCAATCAAAATTGATTTCAGAAAGTAATAAAACTGTGGCTTAAGTATCTTATAGGACTGGAAAAATTCCAAACTGCAAAACCTCAGAGATGCTCAGAGTATGAACAGATTGGCATCTGCCTAGTACTGAAGTCCATTAACAACATATCACATTGCCAGGATAGAGCCAGAGGTTACAGCCTACCCGAAAACTGACCTTTGTTGTGTACCTCACATATCTGTGCAAGCACAGAAAATGTTGATTTTTATCAATAGTGATATTGTGGATTTGGCACAGAAGAGTCGTGTTAGCATCTCTGTTGCTGCATAAGCCATAGTTAGGTACTGGTTTTCTATGGGACAGGAAATTCTGTGGATAATATGCTGATAAGACTTTTGAGGCCCCTTGTAACTTAAATATCACTCAAAATAACCTCTTACATGCTCCAGAAATCTCTTACTTCAAGGAGGGTAAAGAGAGAATTGACCTGCAAAAATGAAAGGATCTGGTGTACGTTGTGTATGTGTTTGTTTATGTTGTGCTGGCTCACACCCACTGGGATTGGCACAAATTTGCCGGTTACATTTTATTTAAATCTGTTTTATTTTTTTATTTTTTTTTAAGTATTGTTGATGTGGCTATTATGGGACTGAGCAGAGTTTAGAAAAAACTGTCAGCATTTTTTAGATAAGAACAAAATAAAAACCTGGAGGAGTGATGTGAAATGGTAGAGAACATACAAATCGAACTTGGGGCACCAACAAACAGGTTTAGTTGGGAAAGGTCTTTGCAGAGACATGTCTTGAATAAGAGAGGTTGATAGTACAGAATTGAGTAGAGAAAATCTGCCATAAACTGCACGTGCAAAAAGTCTGCTGTCTAATGTTTCTGTGTCCATGTATAACACTGTGATAATGGCTTGCTGGGAGCAGGAAAGACCACTATGGGATTTATCCCAAAGATAAATACTTGTTCTGCAATTGATTTGTGGGAAAAAATATAATCTTGATGTGTATGTTTCATCTTGGAATAACACCTGTTTTTTAGTATTAATTTATGTCACTGGGTTAATCATTTGAGCTCATCTTCCCTGTTTGGGCCAATCCTAGTGGGTGCAAGCCAGAAAAAAAGTCTAATATCTTTATATGAATGAAAGCAAATACTCTGGAAATGTTCTCTTTTTGTCTTTCCATTTTCCAAACAGCCAATAAAGACAGCAACACCTCTAAAAATAAAAATAAAAAAGTGAACAAAAGACCAAGCAAATTGCCAAGCTTTGGAATAAAACCAAGGGAGGGAAGAAAAATTCCAAAAGTAATAAATAAATAAATAAAATTAAACTTGCATGTTTCATGGAGTTCTTTTAGCTCACAACGCCCTTCCTTTTCAAACACAATTTCAGAAAAGCTTTAAGGTGGTGCTGAGGGCTCCCAGCATCCTGCTCCTTTGGCTCCACGCTCACTGGTATAAGCAGACCCAGGCGAGGACAGTCAGGAAAGGGCAGCCTTTTCCATTAACCCCAGAATCCCAGAACTTTGTTCTGCCTGAGCAGAACAAAGGCTCCCAAAACTTAAAGCTTTGGGTGTTACAAAAATGCAGGAAATGCCCCTGGGAGTGGAAAGGTCCCAAGCTGCAGCGAGGTGCCCCCACACAGTGCACTGTCGGGCACCTGCACTTGCAAACACAGGCAAAAAATAAAATAAAATAAAATAAAATAAAATAAAATAAAATAAAATAAAATAAAATAAACACAAAACAGAACGAATTATTAGGAAGATTCCCCTTCAGGAGGGCTCTACGAGGACCCTGTCACTCTTCATCACGTTCCGTACTTCAGATATGTGCTCGCTTTCAAAATTCATCATTCTGGGGGGAGACGAAGCGATTGAATAAATAATCCCTGGCTGGCCTGAACTCGGCTGTTTTTCACCCAGAAACCCGGTGGCGGTCGGGACGTGCCTTGGGCTGTAGGGACGGGGATGCCGTGGAGGGGTGGCCGGGCCGGCCGTTGGGCAGTGGGCACCTAACGAATTCCGCTCCCAGCTGGGCAGAGGACGAGCTCCGAGGGGGCAGAGATTTAATCCCCTGTGTCCCAGCCCCCCCTGTCCTTCCGCTGAAACCCCTGAATGTGACTGTGCCCTGCCTGCGCTTTGCAAAGGCTGCGCAGTGCTGCGCTTTGCCGTTGGGGCTTGCAAAAATAAATAAATAAATAAGTAAATGTAATAAAAAGGAAAAAGAAAAACTCTACTCATGGTTATTCCCAGGTGAGGAAACGGGCGCTGGAGGGACGAGAGGCAGCCCTGGACACAGGAGCATCCGGACAGGGATTTTCCGTCACAAAGCCCGGCCAAACGCTCTCCAGGCTGGGGGATCCCGGGTCTGGCCCCGAGGGGAGTCAGTCTCCGTTCCCTCCCCCGGCTATGACCCAGAGCCCGGCCCGGGTCTGGAGCCGATATTGCAGGGGCTGCGGAACCAGGGCTGACCGACGGGGCGGGCGCAAACCCTTCGAGGCTCGGGGGACGGGGGCATTCCCCTTCCCCAAATGGTGTTGGGGTGGGTTTGGGGCAGGGCCGAGCATCTGCCTGC
The DNA here is from genome assembly GCF_964035555.1 of Netta rufina. Classification (NCBI taxonomy): domain Eukaryota; kingdom Metazoa; phylum Chordata; class Aves; order Anseriformes; family Anatidae; genus Netta; species Netta rufina. Next base: position 66,862,677 of record NC_140127.1, on the reverse strand, counting down.
AACCGGAGGGTGTTGTGTGGGGTTCTTCGCTGCCCCCGATGGCAAAGGGAGCCCTCGATGCTTTCTGCCCTTCCCCTCACCTCCCAGCTGCTATTGCAGCGTTTTCTGTCTCCTTAAATTAAAGCACAAAGGCAATCTCTGCCCCAGAAGTAGGGCACAGGAAATGTGGGGAGTGTGGGGTGGGAGGCTGGAGGATTTTGTCTTTGGCTGCAAGACATCAAAAAGTCCCTTCATTATCAACAGCCCAGTTCCCCTCTAGAAGGCCTGCCCGCATGCCAGGATTCAGCCCTAAGTGTGCCCCTTCCCCCTGGCCCTGGCCGAGGGGGGAAGACCCTGTCCAGCCTCATCCCTCTGCCCAGCCAGGGACTCTCCAGGGCCCAGACTCTTCCTCATCTCCCCTTGTGCTCTTCCAAGTGAAAAGCAGAGCCCCTCACCCAGGCCCTGTGCACACCCATGAAGACTCGCATCCCTGGGCAAGCCCAGAAACGCAGGGAGAGGAGATAAAGGAAAGAGCAGGGGGTGAAGGCAGCCAAAGGAATAACACCTTTCTTGGCCAGAAATGCAGTCTTTACAAGCCACACATCTGCATTCCCCACTCCCCACCCCAAATGCCGGCACCCCAGGACAGGACAGGCTCTGTCCTGCCCTGGTTGCATTTGCTCTCTTCCATTTGATGAGCGTTTTGCTCTGTGGCTGTCTCCAGCAAACACATTCAAATGCACACTGAAACCTCTAACGGGCTGCCTACTGCAGTGTTTCCTCCAGATGCTGTGCAGAGGTTATCCAGAATTTTGCTAAGAACTTTTTGATGAAATCATCTTCATACTGTGAAACTGTATGTATTGAAAATCAGAAAATCAGTAATTTTATCTTTCAGAAAGAAGACTAACAAAACCCCCTAGTGTCACCTTGATACTAGTCTATCACAATACAATATCCCATCCATGCCACAAGTTTTGGCACCCACAATTGAAGCGATCCCATGGCTTTAGAGAAAGCTTGGTAGAGGAGGCAACACTAGATGTAGATATCCCCCCCTAAACATGAGAGGGCAGGAAAGAGGTGTTACAATTTTTCTCCATTTATTACATAGCAAACAAAATGCAGAAACAGTTACTAAGTTCCTTGTAGGCTAAACATCCCCAGTGTATAATTTTTCAGCTCAGACAATGTCGCTTTACATCTGCCTTCCACAAATACCATGGGTGGGGAATGTGTGATACAAGGGGTGTGCAGGAATGCCTGTCTCCATTTCACCTCCCAGTAACTCCAGAAAACTGCATTTACTGAACATGGATCTGCTGTGTCTGTGAGTCTTTGCTGCTGATTTGTCTATTGTCTAAAGGAAAAAAAAATATTGGGGGAATAAACAAACAATCCAAATGACATTTTGTTAGGGGAAATAACAGTGGGTGGTTGTGATGACATTATAAAGTGAACTGAATATTTCTCCTTGCAATTTCTTGTGTTCTTAATACTCACCAATACCAGATATATATCTGGTTTACATATGAGCCATAGGCTAGAGCCTAATAACTCATGCATTTCTTTTGACTTCACTAGTCTTTTCTTGTATGAAAAACATATATTCAATTTGAATAGATGATGAAATAAAGTTAATCTATAAATCTCTTTATCTCAAGGTTAAAAACAGGGACTTGAAATATGCTGGTTGAACCTACCAATAAAAATAAACTAGGTCACAAATCCCACAAATTTCACTGGGGACACTGAAAAAAATGCAAAATAAATAAATAAATATATAATAGAAACAAACAGAATGAAAGAGGAATATTGGTGAAACGTTTTAAAGTAAATTTAAGAGTTCATTTGAGGAAAGCTTTGATCATATGAAAACACAGAGAACATAACAGGAGATTGGTTGTTGTGTTTTATGTTGATAGAATATTTTGATAAGTGCCAAGACATAAAGACAGCATCCAGGAAGTAGGACCACGATTTCAGCACGAGAAAAAGAGAATTCCCTATGTGAGGGACGACTAGATCCCTGCTAAGTAATGGTAGGTTTTAAAACTTGCCAGAAGATGGTGCTGTTTAGAAGGCAGAAACAAGATCTCGGGCTGCTTCAGTAAAATGCTGTATTTGAAATAAAAAAAAAAATAATAAAAAAATTTGCTCACCCACATTTGTATCACAGCAGATTGCTCAAGCACCAATTCCAAAACCTAAACAGTGGAGATGCACTGAGAAAAGGCTTAACAGGCAATTTCATTTTAGAATAATTTCACTGGGATAAAACAATTTCTGGTAAGCTGAAATTTTGGTCCCTGATGCCTATTGGCAGATTTCACGCCCCCGCTTTAGTCTGGCTGCAGCAATCCAGCTCACCCTCTTGGCCCTTCACCCTGAGCTCAGTCTTTTAAAATTTGCATCTGTGCACTGAGTGCCCTAAAGAAAATAGAAGTTGAAGGGAAATACTCATGGCATTTTTATTCAACAGATGGTGAAGGAATTTAAAGTGGAATTTACCACAGTGTACAAGCTTTAATGTTATTAAGCTTTGTTTTAATGTGAATGCAAAGTGATCTGCTACAG